>NC_054879.1:1317305-1642305 GCF_018320785.1 Cheilinus undulatus | reverse complement strand
ATATATCAGTCTATAGAGGCTGTAAATGTAATCTATGCCAGCTGTTTATTTAAGTCTAAATCAGCTGTATTTATCAGTCTAAAGTGGTTGTATGTATCAGCTTATAGTGGCTGTAAATATCAGTCTATATCAGCTGTATTTATCAGTCTACAGCAGCTGTAAATATCAGTCTACAGCAGCTGTAAATATCAGTCTATATCAGCTGTTCATTTCAGTCTCTATCAGCTGTAAATATCAGTCTATAGTGGCTGTATATATCAGTCTATATCAGCTGTAAATATCAGTCTATAGTGGCTGTATATATCAGTCTATATCAGCTGTAAATATCAGTCTATATCAGCTGTATTTATCAGTCTACAGCAGCTGTAAATATCAGTCTATATCAGCTGTAAATATCAGTCTAAATCAGCTGTAAATATCAGTCTATATCAGCTGTTCATTTCAGTCTCTATCAGCTGTAAATATCAGTCTATAGTGGCTGTATATATCAGTCTATATCAGCTGTAAATATCAGTCTATAGTGGCTGTATATATCAGTCTATATCAGCTGTAAATATCAGTCTATAGTGGCTGTATATATCAGTCTATATCAGCTGTAAATATCAGTCTATAGTGGCTGTAAATATCAGTCTATATCAGCTGTATATATCAGTCTATAGCGGCTGTATATATCAGTCTATATCAGCTGTACATTTCAGTCTCTATCAGCTGTAAATATCAGTCTATAGTGGCTGTATATATCAGTCTATATCAGCTGTAAATATCAGTCTATAGTGGCTGTATATATCAGTCTATATCAGCTGTAAATATCAGTCTATAGTGGCTGTATATATCAGTCTATATCAGCTGTAAATATCAGTCTATAGTGGCTGTATATATCAGTCTATATCAGCTGTAAATATCAGTCTATAGTGGCTGTAAATATCAGTCTATATCAGCTGTATATATCAGTCTATAGCGGCTGTAAATATCAGTCTATATCAGCTGTATATATCAGTCTATAGCGGCTGTATATATCAGTCTATATCAGCTGTAAATATCAGTCTATAGTGGCTGTAAATATCAGTCTATATCAGCTGTAAATATCAGTCTATAGCGGCTGTATATATCAGTCTATATCAGCTGTAAATATCAGTCTATATCAGCTGTAAATATCAGTCTATAGTGGCTGTATATATCAGTCTATATCAGCTGTAAATATCAGTCTATATCAGCTGTAAATATCAGTCTATAGTGGCTGTATATATCAGTCTATATCAGCTGTATATATCAGTCTATAGTGGCTGTGTATATCAGTCTATATCAGCTGTAAATATCAGTCTATATCAGCTGTAAATATCAGTCTATAGTGGCTGTATATATCAGTCTATATCAGCTGTAAATATCAGTCTATAGTGGCTGTATATATCAGTCTATATCAGCTGTATATATCAGTCTATAGTGGCTGTGTATATCAGTCTATATCAGCTGTAAATTTCAGTCTATATCAGCTTTATATATCAGTCTATAGTGGCTGTAAATATCAGTCTATATCAGCTGTTTATATCAGTCTATAGTGCCTGTATATATCAGTCTACATCAGCTGTTTATATCAGTCTATAATGGCTGTATATATCAGTCTATATCAGCTGTAGATATTGGCCTATATCAGCTATATGAGAATATGTTTATGGAGTTTTAAACAGCTCCAATGGACCAAACTTCCAAGGTCCTAGAAATTTGATTCAACCTTCTGGCTAAATTTACCAATAAGTTGGAATATTCATCAACAAGACCCACCATGTTGTGGATCTTTCATAAATGTATGCCCCGCCCCCTTTTGACCTGGGGTAAAGGCCCACTGGTTTGGGAACCAGTGGATGAAAACAGCCTTTTTCTGCCTTTTTTATTCTTCATTTACAGAAAAAAAGAGGAGTAAGTAATATAAGATACAGCATAAGGTTAAATGTAGATTCCCCCTTAATAACATAAATAATGATCTCATTGTGTTGGAGAACAATAAACATCAGTCAGAGAGGCTCTGTACTTCCATCATGTTCCTCACCTCCCTCGCTCGGCTGTAAAAGTCTGACGCTAGTGTCAGCACTTCCTGTCGTCTGGCCATCAAACGGAGGAGCAGTAACCATCCCTCCTTCAGAGACTGGGTCATTGCTCGGTAAACCTCCTCCCCCTCTGTCCTCCTCCTCGTCTGCTTCCTCCGCTCGCTCTTCTCCACCACAGACAGCACCTCCTTCTCATGTCTCTGATGGTAAAGAAAACAGACTGTCAAACGGGGTAGAGACCAGTCACTGGACTCTTCTGTGAGGCCTGGATGGAGTCAGTGTGGGAGTGGGAGGGAGGAGGGAGCGGGTCCAGTAAGGCCCGGTGTGTACCTGGAGTTTCTCCATCAGCTGCTGCTGCTCCTGGATCAGGATCTGACATTCTTCATGGTTTGATCCGATCTCACTGAGACCTGGATGAACCTGGACCAGCTGGAGGTGGACTAAAGACCCACTCTGACAGAGATATAAACACAGAAAAGACTGAAACAATCATGGATAGAAATATAAAGCCTTTACAAAGTATTCAGAGAAACCCAAAGTCAACAAATCCAGGTGATGCTGGTTCTATAGCTGACCACTGAGCCAGTTAACCCAGTCCACTTCTGGAGGTTAGTGGTACAGGTTTGACTGGGTTTAGAGATTTCTTCATGGAGCACTGATCCTCTCTGTAGGGAACAAGTATGTTGTGTTTATGTCAAGTCTATCAGGAGGACATTAAGGGGTCTAGACCTGGTCTTGATGGTGGTTCTCGATGTCACAGTACTCAGGGTAAGACTGTTGATTTTGAGCGGAGTCCTGTGAGTGCTGGACTGGGCGGTTCAAATGTGGTGTCTGACCTTGACTTTGGTGTTTATGTTGCTTTAACTTTGTTTTGGTTCTTCACAGGTCTACCCTCTGACGTCCTCAGCTTCATGTTTCTCTGCACATGCGTGTTTCCGTTCACACATTCCTCAGGATGATACTCTATCACCGGAAAGTTGACCACACAGGACGCATGAACCCACCAAAACACCTGAAAGTCGATGACAGTGGGGCCTTTAACGATTATCAGAGACACTTAGACCCATGATTTAAATACACGCTCACCTTCAGACAGAGGCACATTGGCTGCCCCCCCCCATAAATAGTCAGAGCTATAACAGGAAACAGCACATGGACTGAACGCTGACTGACAGAGGAAACGCTCTGATTCAAAGCGTGATGAACTCAAACAGTTCAGTCACATCATTATCTTAGGGTGGATATTCTCAAACACAGGGCCAACATTCACAACATCTTATCCTGTAAGACAGGGACATTAAACGGGTCCGAGAGGCAGGAAGGGTCCGCTAAAGAAGTCAGGCCAGTACAGGAAGACCTGATACAGTTTTACATGAACAGACTAAGGCTGACTACACACCAGATGATAATCAGATCCTAAACAAGACTCAGACCACAGACATGAGGACAGGTGAAGCTGATTTTTAACATTATAATCCTCTCAACTCACTAAACCAGCGGGTCTACCAGTGAGCCTCAGGACCAACCACTACCTTCTTAGTAACAGCTTTAATAACAGCAGTTAATGAAAATGTTTTAGATTTATTTGATCAAATTTGCAGTTTGGACCTTAAATAGAACAAAACACGACTGAACCAAGAGACAGGACAGAGCTAGCATGTTTAGGAAACACATCATTACAGAAGCCCTGCGAGCACATACAGCGTCTATAAAAGTACTGACCCTTGGATGTTTTATCTTTTGAAAGATTTATTTTTGGGCCTTTTCATGCCTTCATTAGATAGAGGAAGGACAGTGGATAGACTCGGAACAGGAAAGAGAGTGGGGAGAGACGTGCGGTAAAGGGCCACAAGCTGGATTCATACCCGGGCCGCCCGCGTACATGGGGAGCGCCATAAACCACTTGACCATGTTTGATCTTTTTATTGGTTTTATAAATTAATCATGGTCAGTAAAATTTGTCTTTAAAAAAAAATACAAAAACACTCTTAAATGTCAAAGTGAAAACAGATTTCTACAAAGTAGTGTCAATTAAATAAAAATCTGTAATGTAAAATAATTGACTGCATAAATATTCATCCCCTTTAAAGTGACTGAGCTAATCCAACAGAGGTCCAGACAGTTGATGTAGGTCTCACAGTTAGAGAAATGAGGATCACCTGAGTGATTGAAGTATAAAGACACCTGTGTCTGGAAGGTCCAGTCACAGTATTCATGGCTACCATTACACCATGAAGACAAAAGAACTCTCAAAGCATCTCAGAGAAAAGGTTATCAAAAGTCTAAGTCAGGGGATGGAGACGGAAACATTTCCAAGTCTCTGAACATCCCCAGAGTTCAGTTAAATCCATCATGAAGAAATGAAGGAATATGTCACATGTGTAAAAGTTGGAAATGGTAAATGGTCTAGCGCTTTACGTCTATCGTTATGCAGCACGGACAACCACGACTGTCCACATTCCAGGTTCACACACTGATGGAGAAAGCTGCTCTGTAGAGTCCCCATCAGTGCAGAGTTATCCTATTAAAACACATCCAGACCCATTCAGACTGCACTGATGAAGCAACGGGAGAAAACCAGGGTGAAGCGTTTTAGCCAAGGACCCATCAGCCTGTGAGGGTAGGAGCCTCGGATCAAACCCCTGACCTTCTGACTGAGAGATGACCTACTCTAAATCCTGACCCACAGCCGTCAGCGGTCAAAATGTTTGTCTACCAAAGGCTTTATAATCATACAGTCTTATTAAAATCATTTCATTTTAAGGTAAAGTGCAGATCTTTAGTCCTATTCCTAACAAAAGAGAGAAAGCATGGTCTAAATCCTACACATTCATAGGCAACATTTGAAAAAGCAGGTGGCGCTAGAGAGAGAGAAGGAAACCCCTCACTCCTCTGGATTCTGTTTTGATTACAAAGAGTTTAACAGGTTTTTTTTAACTTTCAGTTTAACCCTTACGTGAATCACAGAGAGACCAAGATTTTTGTCCAACGAGGAGAAAACCTTGTGTTTGGCTCTTCACTAATGCTGCAACCATTGAGAAAAATACAGCGCTCACCATCACACACAGGAAACATGAAACATCAGCTAATGATGTAAGAAAACGCTCAAACATCTCTATACGTAACCACACGCCCTGCCGTAGGCATCACTGATACGTCCAAGTTTATAATTCTGTTATCACACTTTGATCATGGTTTTGAAGCAGCAGTGATGTCATACTCTCAGCTGTAATTAACCAATCAGAGCCCAGGATGCTGGTTGGTCTGCTCACCTTGAGGACAGAGATGACGATCAGTGATTGGCCGGCCCGGACTGCGATGGTGCTCAGGGTGGTGAATGACGGGCCAGCTCTCCCTCCAGCCTCCTCTCGTCCTCCATGTACGTCTTCAGGCTGTCCGATCGTCATGGCGACGGTTTGATATTTTTATAAACCAGGAGAGAGGCGTGTTTCTCCAGAGGTCAGCTTCATCTCTTCCTTCTCATCCTTGTGCCCATGTATTTCATCAGACAGGAACAAGAACGTTCTGGTTTTTCCCGTGTTGCTCTCTGTTGTCGTTGACCTCTGCTTGCTGCTTAGCTCCCTGAACGGTTCCTGGGGTTGTAGCTGAGCCGTTTGTTTTCTGTGATGAACTCTTCCTGGTTGGTCTCAGTGCAGGAGAACAGCTGTAGTCCAGTTTATGAGGACCGTTGGATCTCCTACAGAACTTAAGAAATGACAGTTCAAGAAAACCATTCAGAAAACTCTCATTTCTAAAGGATTTGTAGGCTTTTTGCTTTTGTGTGGAGACGACAGGATAGTGGATACTGTGGGGCAGTGGTTCCCAACCTTTCTTTATTCAAGCCGCCCTACTCAGACCCAAGCCCCCCTAGACCCTCTAGAAAAAAACTACCATCAGTTTGATTGTTTTATTGGACAAAATCCCGACAAAACAGGCCGACAAACACTGAAGACACTTCTCCAAGAGATCGACATGTGAACTATTCACTGTTATGATATAACTAAATACAGATATATATTCTATTACAGTTATAGATTCATATACTTCATTACATTATAGATTTACTAGAATACAGATATGGATGGAGCCAATCTAGAAAAAGAATGTGATAAGGATCTATTCATTTTCAAGAAACACTGAAAAATCTCACGTTTAAAAAGTACAAATTAAGACAATAAAATGGTGTTTTTTTCTTGAAAAGGAGAGGATGAAACTCGTGAATTTTGGAGATTGTAAAGTCAAAACATCAAAAATACTTTAGTTTGATTTCTTGTTAATGTTTGACTCTGTACTGTTGTCCATTCATGGTTTTAACAATCAAGACTTTTGAGTTTCTAATGTCAAAATTTAAGACTTTTTAAAGCTCAAAAATTCTGAGTTTGTTTTCGTGTAGATATAAGACTTTAAATTTTTCTTCTGTATCTGATAAAAGTCTCTCAGTAAAATATCAAAGAAGACTGTTAAAAGTTCTGGGGCCCTCAACAACCTTCTACTATTTCACAGTGAAAATCCCAAAAAAGTACCTGGAAATCTCCTAGAAAGACTGCTGGAAGGTTCTTGAACTCATTCCAGTTAAAGTTTCCAGGAACGCTCCCAAATATTCCCCACTGTTTCCAGTAAAACATTCCTGAAAACCTCCTGGAAAAGGCTGTTCAGCTCTCTGAGCTTCTCCTGCACATTTATTCATCATTTCACATTATTATCCTGCTCTGCATGTGTTTACGGTCATTTTTTCTCTGCTGTTTTTCCCTTTTTATTCTTCATATGTGCAATAAAATAAATCATAAAAATAAATAAAAGGCAGTTTTAAGTCAAAATAATTATTGTTGAAAATTCCAAAAAGTTCTCAGTTTCTGGTGTAGTTTCTTTAGATTTACGTAAAACAGTCCCAGAGAACATTGCCAAAGGTTTCTAGGAAAAAACAACAGAACAGAAAACTCCCAAAGACTGAGGGAAAAATCTGAACCCTTAGTTCACGTCAGCTCTTCTCTAAATGTTTACAATAAAAATATTTAAAGGTTTCAGAGAAATTCTGGGGAAAATTTTTACAATATTTCAGAAAAAATATCAATCACTTTTTGGTTTCCTTTCTGCCCTCAAAAATATCAACTACAGAAAAAAAATCTCTTGTCCCACCGGCACATTTCAGCGGCCAACTTTTGGGCCTCGACCCCTCTGTTGAGAACCAGAGTTAAAGGTTGCCTTCACCTCCAGATATTTTATTCTAAAGATCTGATTAAAGCCGGGACACAAGACTAGCAGCCCAGAGGAAAACTAGCTCTATGAACATGCTAGCTAAGAGGTCGTTCCCACCAAGCGGTCCGGCTCAGTTCGGTGCGGAACGGCACGCATTTTTTTGCGTTTCCATAGAGCAAAAGTTGGAAAGGGTCCCAAAAACCCGACCCGTACCGTCCCACTTTTCGGGACCCTTCCGTAGGGGTACCAATCATACCTATCCGTACTGAAAAGGTGGAGCTACTCACACAACAATAGGGGGTTGTGCTGACGTCACGTCAGCTGCTCGGCTCCAGGCTTCAAAACACGGAAGTCTGCACTGAGAGCGGAGAAATGGGGGGAGAAAGACGGACTGATATCTGCTTCAATCTGGGATGTTTGGACTCAACAGAAGTCCAAACTGTTTCCTAGTCTGTGGATACTGGTATCTGGCCACAAATCCAGTTTCCTGACGTTTATCTGGATCTGATTTTAAGAACACAAAGCAGAGCCTGAAGGCTCACATCAGCCTGGTCTATCCACGATGGATGTGAAGCTAAATTAATGCTGAGGTTTTGTGAATACGAAGCCTTGGAACAGTTCATTCTTATGGAATGAGATTTGTGTCAAAAAGATTCAAACAAAACTTTTCAGTATCAAACAAAAATTAGCATTTGAGAGCAAAAACATGTGGACCAAGCAAAAAAATCTTCACATCAAGAGAACAAATTTGAAATAGCAACCAAATTATTAGTCTTTGAATTTTGAACATCTGTCTTTTTGTTCACAGCTCCTGTTTTTCTCTCTCAGTGAGTTTTTGCTCTCAGTTTTGACACAAATGTCACGTGGGCGGGCTTTTCTGGGGCGTATCCCTGTTGGCCAGCGAGGTTCTGAGTGATGGCTCAGTCTCTTCTGTAACTAGTTATTCATCTACTTCTTACGTTAGGTATCCTGTGAAAACATCAGCAGCCTTTTTTAAATCCAGATCAGCACACCCCAGATTTCTGACCAAACCTAGTTTGGTTTAACACCAGCTCAACTTTGACTTTATTGTTATTGTGGTGAATTCTCACAGTGCAGCTCTAAAGGTTCATATTTTGTCGTATGAACTGTTGTAGACTAGATATATTCACTTATTAACATAGAGTTACGACTCTAAAGGTTTCTGTATTCCATCAGCTGAGGATCTGTACTGACAGCAGTTAACATCATTAAGATGTAGTTATCTTCAAAAAGCACTTTCAGCTGAAATAAAGCTGTTTAATGCTTATTCCCTACTGATTTCTGTCACTCAGCCTTTCTATAACTCTGTGGCTGGACCAGCAGACTCGCTCTGACTGTGACTTCACATTCATGCCTTCACAGCCCGCCCAGTGAGGGTACGGGTGTCTGTGGAAATGCAAACTATTTTGGGGTTTAGCCAACCGAACCGTACTGAATCAAACCGGACTCCCTGATGGAAACACGGCTTAAAGTACCTGAGATAAGTGGACATCCATGAAAACCAGAAACTGACAAAACATCAGCAGCTAAAACCAGGAGAACGGCCAAATTCACCGTTCCCAACACTGACATTAAAAACCATCAAATCTGTGGTTTCAGAGGTTTGAAGGACACATCAGTCCCAGGGTTAGAGGGTGAATAAGGTAGGAGTGCTGGAAGCTCAAAGCCAGACCGATAAAAAGAACTGAAATAAAGTAAAACATGCCTGTACTACTCTTTAAGCCTATTTTTCATTCATCAGATTTAAAGTCCAAATACTCAGAGTTTATCTAACCGAGCCTGTCATTTCTATCAGCACCAACAAAAAGACGGACGGAGATGATGTTGTCTTTTTTAAATCAGTAATCTCTCTGCCATGTTATTAAATAAGGATCAGTCTCTTTCTAAAGTCACTGATAACCTGCAGGTATTAAAGAACAAACTCAGCTCCTACAGAGAGGGAATAGAAGAGTAAAGACAGTACCTGAGGCACGTTTTCCTGCTGCTGCTGAACGTGTGGAGCCAAAAACAGAGAGAGCGACTGAGAGGAGGGAGGCTGGTAAAAATAGTCGTGGTCTCCAGAAGGATTATCACCCCGCTGAGTGACAGAGAGACATCTGCCCTCCATAAACAAACACCCCTCTCTCTCTCTCAAAGACACTGTGGACAGACAGAGATATCAGCGTGGAAACACAGATAAGCAGAGGAGAGGCTGCCTTACTCATCAGCTTTAAAAACAACAGGCAGGAATCAGAGGAAGATTTACATTCAGCTCTGATCGGCCCTCACATGGCAGAAGTTTGACAAGAGAGGCTGCAGAGAAACATGACAAGAGTTCCTGTGCAGCACATGTCAATAAGAGAGAGAAAGATCTGAATATAGAACTACCCAGAGAGCTCTGGATAGAAGCTGTCTCAGGTTCACCATTGTTCTGTTAGCACACGTCAGGCTAAGCCAGTTCAAAGTGAAGCACAGACTGCATTACTCCACCACAAAACTTAACCGCATCTGTCCATCAGAGTCTCCTGTAGGTCTGCTGATTGTTGAGCGTTTCTCAAAGGCCTATTCCAAAGACATTCAGGCCAACCCCAGCTCGGCCGTCCTGGGACGCGCTACAGAGACTCTGGGTCTGGCACATGACGTGCAGATTGCTCCTCACCTGGGAATGATGGTTGCTAAAAACCGTCTTCTTCTCTCCTAGAAGTCTACCTCACCACTGAGCTTATACTGGATTAAGGACTTCCTGCGTGTCATTCAACTGGAAAGACTGCACCTCTACAAATCAAACACAAAAGACAGATTTGAGAAGATCTGGGGCCCTTTCTTGGGACTGTACCCTATCAGTCCAAATCCAGTAGGCCTTGTCTGCTTGGCATCAAAAACTGGAGTCATTTCACCTCACATGTCAGGCTTTGTTGTTGTGACACAGGCTGTAAAAGGCTTTCTGTGACTCTATACTGGCAGCCTCTCTGTTTTTGTAATTGTCTTTAGTGTGTTTTTGTCATTGTTCTGTTATGCACCTTTTATTTTATATACTCCTAACTGAAAATGCCACCAATTATTAAACTAATAATAGTGATAAGAGAGAGAGCGGACCCTGTACACTTTGCTGATCATATCTATGAGAGAGGAAAAAACGCTCTGAGTGGCTGGACCCTGTGGTGGAGAGGTGGGGAGTTCCCTCCTCAGGGGTGGGCGTGTTACCCCTCTGGATGCCAACATGACAGGTAAAACATGAAGGACCCTCCTCTCAGAGGATGATAAAGCGCCCCCTAGAGGGCGTGTGTCCTACAGTAGAAAGTTGGACATTTTTTTGGCATGCTTTGAATGGGAAGAAGTAGCGCCATCTGGTGGAAAAATTATTAACTTTACAAAAATCCAACTATTATTAACCATTACGAGCACTTAAGATGCATGAGAAACTTACACATACGTCCATTTTTATTAAAGCAGCAGAATTCTGCATAAATGTAACAGTTTGGGGGGTTAAGAGTTATGCTTCCCTGCCTGAGAATTAAAAAATCTTTTTCCTTCATGTGTTTTCACAGTATTCACATCAAACTACATGGAAATAAACATGTGGCTTGAATATCTCTATCGCCCCCTTGTGGCTTGCTGTAGTATAAGTGTGTGAATAGGGACTGAGTTCATCGTTAAATGCTAAAATAAGGTACATTTCAAAGAAAATACAATTATTTAGACATAAATGTTTATTTGATTTAGTTCATTTAATGTGCCGGCCCTCACAGTGTCTGCATAGACATAAGCTGGCCCTTGTACAAATATAGTTGACCCCTGTTATAGGGTATGACCTCACTGATAAGTTGGGCTGATTGATCATTGATAAGTAGGGTGTGTTATACTACCTGTAGTAAAATGTTTCACTGGTGTTTGACAGAGGTTATGTGGGTTATTCCTGTCAGCTATTGGTCATTGGTACAGCTTGAATGCAATAATCAGTTATTCATATATTTTATTAATGTACATTCAGTATAAATGCCTACTTTCAAACCTAAAAGCTGACTGCTGAAAATACAGAAGCATATCAGTAAAAATAATCTGATCTGACATGAGACCACTGTCTTTGATTTAGGCCTTTTTCTAATCACAGTCCTAATCAGCTGAGGTAGAGAGTCCATCAGTTACAGAGAACGCATGCAAACATTGGACAGTCAGAAAAAATGATAATAATGAGGGGGATTTGCATATTACCCATGAGAATAACCCAGTTGCCCGCTTTAGCCTATTTTTAATCTTGTAGATTTCAGCTTCAACTTTAAAGGCTAAATTTACAGCTTTAATTCTATATGAACACATTTTTAAAAATCTCATAGAGATTATCACTTCAGTCTGTTGTTTCCACAGCTCAGTTGGAGATGATTATTCATGCATTCATTTCCTCCTGTTTGGACTATCCTAACTCACTTTTCACCTGTCTAAATGAAACACCTTTAAACCAGCCAGCTTAGTGCCGGTTCCCCTTGCAGTCCAAGCCTGTAGCAGCAACAATCTAAAACATATCCTTTAGATAGTGTTAACAGCTTTGATCCTGGTTGTATTTCATTTGTATGGGCGATACTAACTTAAACTCAACACTTGTCCTTTATAGCAGGGGTTCTCAACCTGGGGGTCGAGGCCCCATTGGGGGTCACGAAACACTAAGAGGGGATCGCCAGATGAAAATGGAGAATACTTTTGAAATGATTTTTTCTCACCCAATTTTTGGACTATTATTTGTCACTTTTCATCAATTTTACACAAGTTGGATTTTTTTTGCCACTTTACTCCATATTAACCCATTTTCATCCCTTTTTACCAACAATTTCTGCCAATTTTAACACATTTTTGCCACTCTAAACCCATTCTTAACAATTTTAAACCCTTTACACCACTTTTTACTGCCCGTTTCGCCATTTCTAAACCAACTCTTGCAACTTTTCATATATTGTTGCCTCATCATTGCCACTATTAACCCCTTTTTATCACATTTTTTGCCCATTTCAACTACATTTCACTGTTTGACATGCCCTTTTTTACCAGTTCAACCCATTTCTGCCAATTTATCTGCTCCAGTTTACCCATTTTTGCCTGTTTAAAGCACATTTTACCACTTTGAAATCCCATTTCACCAATTTTTTGCCACTTTAAAACTTTTTTTGCCACTTTTTAATCCATTTTTACCACTTTTTGTGCCTGTTTTTGCCACTTCAACACATTTTTCCCATTTTTTTGCTATTTTTTCTGCTTTTATCAAATCTATGCCACTTCTAACCCATTTCTGCTTCTTCTAAAATCCCATTTAACAACCTTTCCCACAACCTTTTTAGACCTGTTTTTTACTATTTTAATTCTGTTTTTAAGAAAAGGGATTGACATTTTTAGGATGAATATAAACTACGGCACAACTGACTTTAAAAGATACCCGTTGCTATGTTAAGAGTGGTTATTATTCAGGTTAAATATCAAATATCGATATGGATATCTAGCTAACTTTATAATGGACCCTGATTTTCCTGACCTCCACGGGCCCCCAGTTTGGCATGGCCCCAGAAAGCTCTCCCATTTATCCCCCCTTATGGACAGCCTTGTCTGCACATCACTATTCTTGAATGTGCACGGCTGTGTTCAACCGCCTCCAGGTACAGTGGGGGTCCCTGGTCTCTGACACCTTTATTTTTGGGGTCACGGGCTGAAAAGGTTAAGAACCACTGCTTTATAGCACACTCCTGGACCTGAGTCTAGTCTTGTTCTTTTCACGTGTCCAGAATGACACTAAAATGGACCTTGAACTAAGAGCTGGTCCAACCTAAAAACTGAACTTTTTGATAAAACCTATCAAAAAGTTCAGTTTGAAGCAACACTTAATGTACTTACAAAATGATGTACTTCACACGTGGAGGGAAATTTCAAATCCTGTTCTCAATTTATAAGAAAAAGTGCAAAATCAAGAAGACTTGTAATCTCTGTTCAAAGTACTCTTTCACGTGATTTTTCATCACTATGAAGGTGATAAAAACACGTGTATTCAAACAGAATTCATGCCTTTGCTGAGAATTCGCTGTTGCAATCCTCCACACCTTTTCTGTAGATCCATTTAAGTCCACAAGATGGGGCTACAAGCAAATCTACTGTGACCTGGCCTGACTGGCCTGAAGTCACAGACAGCTATTATATCTGTCAGTGTGTGTTTGGATAAGAGAATACATACTGTACCTGCTGGTCATTGAAGAGTCCACGATTCACACTGATGTCCACAACAAAGGAAGGATGTTCACATCATGGAGCACCGTGAAACTGAAAATGAATAACAATAAATCATACGTCAATAAAGTAACATTTAACAACTCGTGAGCAATAAGATAAATATTATCATTCCTTCCAAGCACAGGCAGACACAAGTGGCTTTCTATCAGCGGGTTTACTGGAAGCTTCTCCTTCTTCTCCACCGTGAACACTCGTTAGCTGCATGCTATATGAAAGACATTAAAGTCCATCACAAACTTCCATCCGTGTGTAAAAGTCATAGACTGTAGAAAGAATATATATAATATCAACAATGACTAATATTTACCGTGTTCGCCTGATGACCAACAGAAGGGAATGAAAAAGGGACAGTGGGAGTATAAAGTTCTTGTGCTGGACCCCGAACCCTGGATTCTTTCTACAGTCTATGTGCTGGACCCGCGACTTTCTCTCTCTGGGCCCTCGATGCTCCCCGGCCACACGATCACGTCACTTTCAATAAACTTTATTGACAGAACAAACTTTACAGACAAAATGAGAGATGAAATAATAACATGACTAATAATGTGACACACATTACCAAAGCTACGACGGAGTATTAGGGCCACACGGAGAGAAAAAAAGAATAAAAGATTTTTTTTAAATTATGAGAATAAAGACATAATATTACGAGAATAAAGTCGTAATAATACGAGAAAAAACTTGTAATATTACGAGAATAAAGTCGTAATAATACGAGAAAAAACTTGTAATATTACGAGAATAAAGTCGTAATTTTACGAGAAAAAAAGTCGTAATAATACGAGAAAAAACTTGTAATATTACGAGAATAAAGTCGTAATAATACGAGAAAAAACTTGTAATATTACGAGAATAAAGTCGTAATTTTACGAGAAAAAAAGTCGTAATAATACGAGAAAAAAAGTCGTAATAATACGAGAAAAAACTTGTAAGATTACGAGGATAAAATATTGCAAGAAAGAACGTCTGCCGTTAAAATGAGCAACGCTGAGCATCTTGTGAAGCTGTAGTTTAGTATCGGTTTCACAAATAAGGAAATACTTCATCTTTTGGCACATCAGCATCTAATTATTATCAGAATCAGGACAATACTCGTAGGTCCGCGGGGCCGCGGCAGACTTTTTGTAATATTTTATTCTCGTAATATTATTATTTTTTTCTCGTAATACGAGTTTTTTTCTCTTAATATTACGACTTTATTCTCGTAAAGTAAATATATATATATATATTTATATATATATATTTATATAATATATATATTTATATATATGTGTGTGTGTGTGTGTGTGTGTTCTTTTTTCTTATATAACAAAGAGTATGGTCTGAAGTGTCTTAAAATTTAATTTTTTTATAAATGAAGTCATCAGGGCTGTCTTGAACACTTGCACAGTGGAAATTGGCCAGATTGGGACTACAGGGAGGAAAAATGTGAAAATATAGGTTTAAATAACAAAACAGGTTTGAAACAGTGACATTAATAAATAATTATAAAGAAGAAAATGACACTTCTGATAATTATAATAACTGATTCTGAAACGACATTTATCAGTAACTTGTTGCTGTCTCATATTTGTAACTTTTCATTAGAATATTTATCATCAAGTCATAATTCTATATTTTATTCTTGTTTCTTAAAGTTAATTTAAAGAGCTCAGAATCTGATAACTATTACGCCTTTGTTTATGCAAGCAACACTGGTAAAGTAGGACAAATGCACGTAAAACGTAAGGTTTCTTACTTGTGATTGGTGGAGATGAATTCTAGAACCATCCTGAGGGTATAAATACAAGCTGAGAAGAACGCTGTCCCATTTCACCAAGAGACTTTGGCGGAGGTATGTATTTATCCTGAGCTAGCAAGCTAGGCTAACAGTTAGTTTAAGCTAGCTGAGCTCGGTCATTTTATATTTTTGCTTACTTTTTGTGAATAAATGTATCATGTTGGGTTTGAAAAAAGAGTTGTGTGCCTTTGTTATCAGAAATATTGTTAGGTTTATTTAAAAAGTGAAACGGTTTGTGGTTGAGAAATGTTAGGTTTGATTTTGAAACCTTAAAGATTCTAAATCAAATTTGAGGGTTTGAGATTTTCTTAATGCTGAAAATCTAAAGAAATATGTCGAGTGAAGAGAGGAAAAGCCAACCTTATGTGTTATGTTTAAAATAAAATATCATTTTGTCGTTTTTCTCACATTAATGCATCGATATGTCAAAGAAATTAGCTCTATTTAAATCCAATGACATCATTAGGGACTTTCCAAAGAGGGCTCTGATCTCTGACGTCATATTCCGCAAGTGGCTGTGATCTGCTGTTTGAATGTAAAAATGTCGGCCATTTTAAATGTGGGGCCTGGAGCTTGTTAGCACAAAATTGTCACAAAATGGCTGTCTTTTCTGAAGCTAGTAAAGTTTTCAGCAACATTTGTGATTCATTCACTCCTGTTTTTATAATACTCAAGGATTACTATCACCACAGTGCAGCAGCATTAAAGTAGAACATCAATGATAGCGTTCACTCTACTGTAGAAAAACAAGTTATTTAAAAATATTTCAGAGTGAAATGTACAGAGCCATTACCACTAAATGGGTCAAACACCACTGATATTTCAGTGTGTAGTTCGTAGATTGCATCTTGAGATGATTTGTAGGAGGCCACTGAAGTAAGGAAAAACAGAGTGTTCATGATTTAAGGAAAAATTGAAATACTTAGCTGCATAGGAAATTAAGTCTGTAATGCATTGAGGTACACACCATTACATTCATCTTTCTGAAAGAAGAAAAAGATTTTTGTATTGTTTGTACTTCTGTTTTTGCTCATTACTTTGAATACAATTCTGCTGCCAGGACATTACACACATAAGGCCTTAAATTTTAACTTTCCATGTGAATCTTTAGCCAAGACTGAGGCCAGTCTTTCAAATAATCAGCTATTATTAAAGTTGTCTGTCTGGTTCTTAATGATCTGTGTTGCACACTTGTTTGTGTTTGTGTGTGAATTTAATCTCATATTTTGACCTTTTGGATAAACAATTTTGAATTGTATCTAATATTTTGACCTTTAACATACAATTTGACTTTAATCTCATATTTTGAGTTTGAAAATCACAATTTTGATGATTAAGGTAAGTGTACCCATTAAGCCCAGGCACCATTTAAGCCCACTTGCAAATTTGAAGTCAATTTAAAAAAAAAAAAAAAAAGAGGGGCCTGTCTAATATTATACATTATTTTTTCCAATCACAAAATTTCTTAATTAAATGTCAGTTTTTGTTTGACACCAATCACATTTGTCAATGCTGAAAAAGGCTTGCCTACATTCGTGCAGTCTCAAGGAGGCTCAGATAAAGTCGCCTCAAAGCTTTGGTGTTTTGGGACCCCTCAGAAAAAAACTCTTTTCAACTATTTTCAGCCACTGACTTGGTAAATACATTCATATTATGTAATTTGAGAGATTATTGATTTGTTTTTTGTTTATAAACAAGTAGTTTTTTGTCATTTCTTACTGTTTAGTTTCATGTGAAAAGATGAGTCATGCTAGCTAGCGTAGCGAGCTAATCACTAGTCAATACATGTAGCCCTACAGATAAATACACTGCTTAAGGATTTAAAAGTGTTTTCTGATTCATTTTACATAAATCTTCAAATTAAGACACAAAAAATGGTTTGGGTGGGTGAAATATTTTCAAAAAATGTCTTTTTTCCAAGGTGGGCTTAAATGGTACAGTGACCCAAAAAACAGCTAGCGTAAGCTAGCTTTGAACAAGAATTCCTTGATAATTCAGAAAGTTTGGCTAAAGAGGGATGGCAAGTTTTACAGCATATTTAGGCTACAGGCATTTCTTTATACATTTGTTTCATTTTGGTGAGAAAATATTATCTTTATCTCCCTGGAAGTCACTGTAGAACCATTTAAGCCCAGTGTGTTCCATTTAAGCCCACCTTATGTGTTTCAGTAGGAATTAATGACATTTTTGATAGCTTGTCACTGTAATCCTGTGTTGGATGTTGTTATACTAACTTCATTAACATGAGTACAGATCACACACTGCCCAGAAGAATTGTTATGTCAGTTAATTTTGCATAATGATTTGTTTACAGTGAGAAAAATGCCAACAAAAAGGAAGAACTACAGCAACTGTCCTAAAATCCTCATTGTTACAGCCAAACATTAAATCCAAGTTCAAAAAATCAATTTTGTTTAACATGTATAACATGTTACTGTATGAATATTTGTTTATTTGTGTTCCAAATAAGCCCACTAAAAGTACAGTACAGCCCACTAAAGTCACTATTTTGACTTTAATCTCATATTTTGACTGTTTAGACTCACAACTTTGACTTTAATCTCATATTTTGACTGTTTAGACTCACAATTCTGATTTTAATCTCTTATTTTGACTGTTTAGACTCACAATTTCGACTATATTCTCATATTTTGACCTTAAAGATGCACAAATTTGACATGTTTCTCATGTTATGACCTTTCAAATTCATTATTTTGACTGTAATCACATATTTTTACCTTAAAAACTTACAATCTTTACTTTATTTGTCATATTTTGACTTCTTTTATCTTTTCTTGTGACCTTTCAGACTTATTATTTTAATGCTTATTATTACAATGTTACAATTTTACAGTAGGGATTTTAACATTTATTTAATTTTTTGACTTTTTTGACTCGTGATTTTGACAAGGATTTCATATGACCTTTACACTCACAATTTTGATGTTTATTTAGTGTAATATTATTTTGTTTGGCTCTTGATTTGGAATTTGATGTCATATTTTGACTTTTTAAACTCATGATTTTGAATTTAATCACATATTTTAACCTTGTAAACTCACAAATTTGACTAAATGTGTCATATTTTGAGCTTTCAAACTCACAACTTTAAATTTGATCACATATTTTGACATTTTTAGATGTACAGTTTTGAGGTTTATCTCATTAATGACCTCTAAAACGTATGATTTTGACTATAATCTCCTTGACCTTTTAGACTCATCATTTTGAATTTTTCTGTTTACTGTACTTTGATATTGTTGTTTCTTGAGGGGTACGTTCTGGTCAGATGGATCTGGTTTTCTGTTTGAAATGATAAGCAATAATTTTATATGGTTAATTTCTTTGATATCCTTCATGCTTAATAATTACAGCTTCTTTGAAAATGTCCTATGACCTATTGTCTCTGAAAATTTCCACCCTGAACCACAAGAGATGCTCCAATAATGGTTCTAAATATGGTATGAAAGTATGTTTTTGTTCAAATCTTTTGCAGTTTTACTAATACAACATAGTGAATTTATTTTACAGAACAGTGAAGTGAGAGACAATCACCATCGAACGGAGTAGAACTACAGGATAGAGACCCAACACCACTGAAGGAGAGACAGAAGCTCGAAAGAAAGAGTGACTGGAACTCAGAAAACCGGAGAGAGGACTGGAAAGACTGACGATGTCAGACCAGGAGAGAGGAAGAAGCAGGAGGGAGGAGCTGGAGAGAGGTAAGGAGGAGGAGAAGGAGGGAGTGAAGGAGATGGAGCTGGAGAGAGGTAAGGAGGAGGACATGGAGACAGTGAAGGAGGAGATGGAGAGAGTGGAGGAGGAGCTGGAGAGACTGAAGGAGGAGCTCGAGAGAGTGCAGGAGGAGATGGAGAGGGGAATGGAGGAAGAGATGGAGAGAGTGGAGGAGGAACTGGAGAGAGTGAAGGAGGACCTGGAGCTGGAGAGAGTGAAGGAGAGGGAGTTGGAGAGAGTGAAGGTGGAGATGGAGAGTATGAAGGAGGACCTGGAGAGAGTGAAGGAGAAGGAGATGGAGAGAGTGAAGAAGGAGCTGGAGAGAGTGATGGAGGAGGAGATGGAGAGAGTAAAGGTGGAGATGGAGAGAGTTAAGGAGCAGGAGATGGAGAGAGCGAAGGAGAAGGAGCTGGAGAGAGTCAAGGAGGAGATGGCGAGAGTGAAGGAGGAGATGGAGAGAGTGAAGGAGGAGATGGAGAGAGTGAAGGAGGAGGAGATGATGAGAGTGAAGGAGGAGATGGAGAGAGTGAAGGAGATGGAGATGGACAGAGTAAAGGAGGAGATGGCGAGAGTGAAGAAGGAGTTGGAGAGAGTGAAGGAGGAGGAGATGGAGAGAGTGATGGAGGACATGAAGACAGGGAAGGAGGAGCTGAAGAGAGTGAAGGAGGAGCTGGAGAGAAAGGAGGAGATAGAGAGAGTGAAGATTGAGATGGAGAGAGTGAAGGAGGAGGAGCTGGAGAGAGTGAAGGGGGAGATGGAGACAGTGAAGGAGGAGCTGAAGAGAGTGAAGGAGGAGATGGAGAGAGAGGAGGAGATGAAGAGAGTGAAGGAGGAGATGGAGAGAGTGAAGGAGGAGGAGATGGAGAGATTGAAGGAGGAGCTGGAGGGAGTGAAAAAGGAGCTGCAGAGAGTGAAGGAGGAGGAAATGGAGAGATTGAAGGAGGAGGAAATGGAGAGATTGAAGGAGGAGGAGATAAAGAGAGTGACGGAGGAGATGGATGGTATAAAGGGGGAGCTGGAGAGAGTGAAGGAGGAGCTGGAGAGAGTGATGGAGGAGCTTGAGAGAGTGAGGGAGGAGATGGAGACAGTGAAGGAGGAGCTGAAGAGAGTGACAGAGGAGCTAGAGAGAAAGGAGGAGATGGAGAGAGTGAAGGAGGAGATGGAGAGAGTGAAGGAGGAGGAGCTGGAGAGAGTGAAGGAGGAGATGGAGAGAGTGACGGAGGAGCTGGAGAGAAAGGAGGAGATGAAGAGAGTGAAGGAGGAGATGAAGAGAGTGAAGGAGAAGGAGCTTGAAAGAGTGAAGGAGGAGATGGAGAGAGAGGAGGAGCTGGAGATGGAGAGTGTGAAGGAGGAGCTGGACAGAGTGAAGGACGAGCTGCAGAGAGAGGAGAACCTGGAGAGGGTGAAGGAGACGGAGATGGACAGAGAGAAGGAGCCTCTGGGGAGAGTGATGGAGGAAGAGATGGAGAGAGTGAAGGAGGAGGAGCTGGAGAAAGAATGGTACGGAAAGGAGCATGCAGAGAGGGAGAAGAGAGATAAAGAGGATGATGTAGATAGGGTTTTACAGAACAACTTAGAGGGTTTGGAGCAGGAGGAGATGAGAGAAGATACTCATCCCAAGCAGGGCATCATTTCAAGACTGAAGCTCCGCTACATGGAATACAGAAGAAACAAGATCGTCAAAGCTGTGGCCAAGACAAAGGGGAAGACTGAGAAGCTTATCAGGAAACAGGGAGCCTTAGAGGAAATGATTAGACAGAAGAAGGAGAAGCGACTTCAGGAGAGAAATGAAGAGGGACAAGATGCTCAGAAGAAAGAGGGAAAGTGGAGATGGAGAAAGTGAGGGAGGAGGAGCCCGAGAGAGTGAAGGAAGAGCAGCTGGAGAGAGTGAAGGAGGAGGAGATGGAGAGAGTGAAGGAGGAAGGAGAATGACAGAGTGAAGGAGGAGATGGAGAGAGTGAAGGAGGAGGAGATGAAAGAGTGGAGGAGGAGCTGGAAAGAGGGAAGGAGATGGAGATAGTGACGGAGGAGATGGAGCGAGTGAAGGAGGAGATGGAGAAAGTGAAGTAGGAGGAGAAGAGAGTGAAAGAGGAGATGGAGAGAGTGGAGGCGGAGGAGATAGAGAGAGTGAAAGAAGAGATGGAGAGAGTGGAGGCGGAGGAGATAGAGAGAGTGAAGGAGGAGGAACCGGAGAGATTGAAGGAGGAGATGGAGACAGTGATGGAGGAGCTGGAGGGAGTGAAAAAGGAGCTGCAGAGAGTGAAGGAGGAGCTGGAGAGAGAGGAGGAGATGGAGAGAGTGATCAAGGAGGAAATGGAGAGATTGAAGGAGGAGGAGCTAGAGAGAGTGAAGGAGAAGGAGCTGGAAAGAGTGAAGGAGGAGATGGCGAGAGAGAGGGAAGAGATGGAGAGAGTGAAGGAGAAGCTGAGGAGAGTAGAGGAGGAGATGAGAAAGTGGAGGAGGAGCTGGAGAGAGTGAAGGAGGAGATGGAGAGAGTGACATAGGAGATGGAGAGAGTGAAGGAGGAGATGGAGAGAGTGAAGGAGGAGATTGAGAGAGTGAGGGTGGAGATGGAGATCGTGACGGAGGAGATGGAGTGAGTGAAGGAGGAGATGGAGAGAGTGCAGACAGAGAAGGAGAGAGTGAAGGAGGAGATGGAGAGAGTGAAGGAGGAGATGATGAGAGTGAAGGAGGAGATGGAGACAGTGAAGGAGGAGGAGATGATGAGAGTGAAGGAGGAGATGAAGAGAGTGAAGGAGGAGGAGATAATGAGAGTGAAGGAGGAGATGGAGAGAGTGAAGGAGATGGAGATGGACAGAGTAAAGGAGGAGATGGCAAGAGTGAAGGAGGAGATGGAGACAGTGAAGGAGGAGGAGATGGAGAGAGTGAAGGAGATGGAGATGGACAGAGTAAAGGAGGAGATGGTGAGAGTGAAGGAGGAGATGGAGAGAGTGACGGAGGAGATGAGAGAATGAAGGGAGGAGATGGAGAGAGTGAAGGAGGAGATGGAAGGAGTAAAGGAGGAGGAGGTGGAGAAAGTGGAGGAGGAGATGGAGAGAGTGATGGAGGAGATGGAGAGGGTGAATGAGGAGCTGGAGATAGTGAAGAAGGAGAAGGAGAGGGTGGAGGAGGACCTGGAGAGAGTGAAGGAGGACTTGGAGAAAGTGAAGGAGGAGGAGATGGAGAGAGTGAAGGAGGAGATGGAGTGAGTGAAGGAGGAGATGGAGAGAGTGCAGACGGAGATGGAGAGAGTAGAGGAGGAGATGGAGAGAGTGAAGGAGGAGGATATGGAGAGAGTGACGAGGAGATGAGAGAGTGAAGGAGGAGATGAGAGAGTGAAATAGGAGATGGAGAGAGTACAGGAGGAGGAGATGGAGAGACTGAAGAAGAAGGAGAAGTGAAGGAGGAGAAGCTGGAGAGAGTGGAGAAAAAGGAGATGGAGAGAGTGAAGGAGAAGCTGAGGAGATGGAGAGAGTGAAGGAGAAAATGAAGAGAGAGAGGGAGGAGATGGAGAGAGTGAAGATTGAGATGTAGAGAGTGGAGGAAGAGATGGAGAGAGTGAAGGAGGAGCTGAGGAGAGTAGAGGAGGAGATGAGAATGTGGAGGAGGAGCTGGAGAGAATGAAGGAGAAGGAGATGGAGAGAGTGACAGGAGATGAGAGAGTACAGGAGGAGGAGATGGAGAGACTGAAGAAGAAGGAGAAGTGAAGGAGGAGATGAGAGAGTGAAGGAGAAGGAGGAGATTGAGAGAGTGACAGAGGAAATGGAGAGAGTGAAGGAGGAGATGGAGAGAGTGAAGGAGGAGATTGAGAGAGTGAGGGAGGAGATGGAGATCGTGACAGAGGAGATGGAGTGAGTGAAGGAGGAGATGGAGAGAGTGCAGACGGAGATGGAGAGAGTAGAGGAGGAGATGGAGAGAGTGAAGGAGGAGGATATGGAGAGAGTGACGAGGAGATGAGAGAGTGAAGGAGGAGATGAGAGAATGAAGGAGGAGGAGATGGAGAGAGTGACGGAGGAGATGGAAAGAGTGAAGGAGGAGGACGTGGAGAAAGTGAAGGAGGAGATGGAGAAACTGATGGAGGAGATGGAGAGGATGAATGAGGAGCTGGAGAGAGTGACGAGGAGATGAGAGAGTGAAGGAGGAGATGAGAGAGTGAAGGAGGAGGAGATGGAAAGAGTGAAGGAGCAGGAGCCTGAGGGAGTGAAGTAGGAGGAGATGGAGAGAGTGAAGGAGGAGGAGATGGAGAGAGTGAAGGAGGAGGAGCTGGAGAGAGTGATGGTGGAGGTGATGGAGAAAGTGAAGGAGGAGGAGGTGGAGAGACTGAAAGAGGAGGAGATGGAGAGAGTACAGGAGGAGAAGGAGAGAGTGGAGGAGGACCTGGAGAGAGTGGAGGAGGACTTGGAGAAAGTGAAGGAGGAGGAGATGGAGAGAGTGAAGGAGGAGCTGAAGAGAGTATAGTAGGAGTTGAGAAAGAGGAGGAGGAGCTGGAGAGAGTGAAAGAGGAGATGAAAGAGTGACGAGGAGATGAGAGAGTGAAGGAGGAGGAGATGGAGAGAGTGAAGGAGGAAGAGATGGATAGAGTGAAGGAGGAGGAGCCTGAGGGAGTGAAGTAGGAGGAGATGGAGAGAGTGAAGGAGGAGGAGATGGAGAGAGTGATGGAGGAGGAGCTAGAGAGAGTGATGGTGGAGGTGATGGAGAAAGTGAAGGAGGAGGAGATGGAGAGACTGAAAGAGGAGATGGAGAGTGTACAGGAGGAGGAGATGGAGAGACTGAAGAAGGAGATGGAAAGTCCAAAGGAGGAGATGGAGAGACTGAAGGAGGAGGAGAAGGAGAAAGTGAAGTAGGAGGAGATGGAGAGAGTGAAGGAGGAGGAGCCGGAGAAGGTGATGGAGGAGATGGAGAAAGTGAAGGAGGAGATGAAGAGAGTGGAGGCGGACCTGGACAGAGTGGAGGAGGACCTGGAGAAAGTGATGGAGGAGGAGATGGAGAGAGTGAAGGAGGAGGAGATGGAGAGACTGAAGAAGGAGATGGAAAGTGTGAAGTAGGAGATGGAAAGAGTGAAAGAGGAGGAAATGGAGAGAGCGAAGGAGGAGAAGATGACAGCAAAGGAGGAGGAGATGGAGAGACTGAAGAAGGAGATGGAAAGTGTGAAGTAGGAGATGGAAAGAGTGAAAGAGGAGAAAATGGAGAGAGTGAAGGAGGAGGAGATGACAGCAAAGGAGGAGATGGAGAGAGTGCAGACGAAGAAGGAGAGAGTGGAGGAGGAGGAGATGGAGAGAGTGATAGAAGAGGAGCTGGAGAGAGATAGGTGCAGGACAAATGGAACAGAAAGGAGAATGCAGAGAGCGAGGAGAGAGAGAAAGAGGAGGATTCTGATAGGGTGTTACCGAAAGACTTAAAGGGTTGGGAGCAGGAGGAGAGACAGGAGGTGATGAGAGAAGATACTCATCCCAAGCAGGGCATCATTTCCAGACTTACGCTCCGCCACATGGAACACAGCAGAGACAATATCATCAATGCTGTGACCAAGACCAAGGAGAAGAATGAGAAGTTTCTTAGGAAACAGGGAGCTTTAGAAGAAAAGATAAGACAGAGGAAGGTGGAAGCTCTTCTAAAGAGAAATGAAGAGGGAGTAGAAGCTCAGCATGAGCAGATGGAACGAGAGGAGAGGAGAAGACAGGAGATAATGAAACAAGACTCTTATCTTTGTCTTCATCTCCATTTTCTCCTCCTTCACTTTCTCCCGCTCCTCCTCCTTTACTCTCTCCATCTCCACCTCCTTCACTCTCTCCTACTTCCTCCTTCACTCCCTCCAATCCTCCTCCTTCCCTCTCTCCACCTCCTCCTCCTTCCCTCTCTCCAGCTCCTCTTTCACTCTCTCCAGCTCCTCCTTCACTCTAAGATAAGAGAGGAGGAGATGGAGAGAGTGAAGGTGGAGAGAGGGAGAGGACACTCAGAATAAAGAGAGAAAGTGGGAGGAGAGGAGAGTATAATACAGGAGCAGAGGGAAAGACAGGATCAAGAGATACAGGAGGTAAAGGAAGGAGAGGTGAGGATGGGACAGTAGCAGAGGGAAAGAGAGGAGAGGGAGTTATAGGAGACTAGGGAAATAGTGGATAGGATCTTACAGAAGCACAGGGATCTACAGGAGAGGTAGAGCGAGCGGCAGAGACAGCAGCTGATTAAATGACAGGATCAGTTGATGAGGGGTTTGCTAGATCTAAATAGTATTAGCCTAGAGTTTTTAAAGATGTTTGTCTATTTTAACAATTTAAGAAAATACAATTGAAGAAGTTTTAAAAAATAAGAAAACATAGAATTGAATTCTTATCTAGAACAAAGTTATTTGTCCTATAATAAGGGGTGGTGGTGGTGGGTTTAAATGACAACAAACATTAATTGTCTAGTTTAACAATTTAAAAATAGAAAAAGGTAGTTTAAAAGATTAAAAAAGAAAACTCTTGTAATGTTTCACTCAAAGTTATTAGTCCTCTGATGAGGGGTGGTGTTGGTGGGTTTAGGTGACAAAACACACTTATTGTGTAGTTTAATGATTTAAAGTATAGAAAAAACTACTTTAAAAATAAAAAAAACTGTTTTTTTTTTTGTTTTTTTTTGTCTAGAATAAAGTTATTTGTCCTCCGATGAGGGGGGGTGGTGGCGGGTTTAGGTGATAAAAGACAATGAATGTCTAGTTATTAATAATTTTGAAAGAGAATAAGATTGCTTCTAAAAATTACAAAAACATGTTATTGAATTTTTTTACCCCCCCCCCCAAAAAAAGTTATTAGTTCTCCTATGAGGGGTGGTGGTGGCAGGTTTAGATGACAAAACACACTAATTGTGTAGTTTAACCATTTTAGATATAGAATTAAACTACTTTAAACATTAGAAAACCTATATTATTATATGTTTTTGCTCTAGAATAAAGTTATTTGATGAGGGGTGGTGGTGGCGGGTTTTGATAACAAAACACACTAATTGTGCTGTTTAACAATTTAAAATATAGAATTAAAATAATTTTATAAATTAAAAACTTATATTCCCATTTTGTTACTTAGACAAAGTTAGTTGTTGTTCCACTGGGGGGGGGTCATTGTGGAGTTTGATTATAAAAAATAATTACTGTCAAGTTTAACAATTTAAAAATTGAATTAGAGCAGTTTTAGGAATGTAAAAAGTAGAATATTGTATTTTTTCACTAATACAAAGTTATTTGTCCTCCGATGATGGGGGGGAGGGGGCAGTTTTAGATTGTTTAAGATAATTACTGTCTAGTTTAACTATTTAAAAATAAAATTCAAAGTAGTTTTAAAAATGAGAAAAAGACAATATTGTATTTTTTCACTAGAATAGTTATTTGTCCTTTGATAAGGAGGGGTGGTGGTTGGTTCAGATGACAACACACACTAAATGTGTAGTTTAACAAATTAAAAAATAGAACAAAAGTAGTTTTTAATCATTTAAAAAAGGAAAATTTTGTATTTTTTCACAAGAATAAAACTATTTTTCCTGCAATGAGGGGGGCTGGTGGCGGTATAAGATTAGAAAAGATAATGATTGTCTAGTGTAAGTATTATAAAAATCCACACAGAAAGGCCCTGTTTCGGAAGTGAACCAGCAACCTTCTTGCTGTGAGGCAACAGTGCTAACCACTGCACCACCATGCCACTCCAGTTTCAAAAAGGAAAGAGTAAAATATTGTATTTTTCCACTAGCTTGAAATTATTTGTCCTCCGATGAGGAGGGGTGGCAGAGGTTTTAGATGACAACAGACATTAATTGTCTAGTTTAATAATTAAAAATAAATTAAAGTAGATTTCAAAATGAAAAAACATTTAATGTTGATGTTTTTCACTATAAAAAAGTTATTCGTTCCCTGATGAGGGGTGGTGGTCACTGGTTTAGATGACAGCAGACATTAATTTTCTAGTTTAATCATAAAAATTTTCTAAAGGTAGTTTAAAAAAATTAAAAATAGTGAAATTTTTGTCCCACTAAAAGCTATTTGTCCTCCGATGGTAGGGGGCAGTGGTGGGTTTAAGTAAACAAACAGATCAAAAAATGAGATGTGAAGAAAAGCAGATTTTGAGACAGATTGATGTCATTTCACTGTCCATAAACAGCAGGTATTCCATTTTTATGTTCTAGTGCTCATATTGACTGAAAAACCACTTCCACTTGATTGTTTTTGTTCATTACTGTCTTCTTTTGGTGGAGTTTTGATTTTATGTCATTGAAGTTTTATCTACAAAGAATCAAGAGGACAGACATGGATCACATCAGGGTGAGATCAAATAAATACCTAAAAGCCAAAGGTGAGAATAACTTTATTACCTCCACCAAGGAGATTATGTGATCTGGAGGGTTTGTTGGTTAGTTAATTAACAAGCAACATAACTCAAAAAGTTGTGGACGGATTTTGATGAAATTCTCAGGAAATGTCAGAAATGGCATAAGGAAGAACTGATTAGATTTTGGGAGTGATCCGGATCACTGTCTGGATCCAGGAATTTTGTAAAGGATTCTTCTTTTTAATTTTCACACAGATGGGCCCTCAAACACAGGCACAACTAAATGATGTAGACTGCTTACAAAGTTCACAGCACACATGCCCACGTTGGTAGCTGCGGGACTTACATATAATCAAATCTCTACCAAAAAAGACAGCAGAAAGGCTGAAACCAGAGCCTGCACAGCTCACATGGCAGAATACATGCACTTCAGGTGCCACTAAATGATGAGCTGACAGCTTGTTTTCATCTCATAATAAAGCTATAAATGCATGAAAAAAATGATTGGCAGCTCAAACCAGGTGCTCATGTTAGGCATGGCAGCCAAATTTATAATTAAAACATCATCTTACGTTATAGCAATATGTGACACTTTGACATGGATGTGTGTTTCTCTCAGATCTGTCCTGTTAGTTCTGCTGTGATTCTGGTACCCAGTGATAGCAGCCTGCTGGCAGATGTTGCTAACTCTTCATCTCAGCTCTCAGCAGCCTGTACAGGTGAGCGGTAACTCAGTGTAGGCAGGTGCATCAGCTGTTGTTTCAGTGTCGCCACTTCTGCTGATGACTTCTGGGTCAAAGCTGTTTTTATCTTTTGCCTTCAAAAATCTTCCTTTGTCCATTTTGTTAGCTAAAATTAACTCTCGCTGCTAATGTTAACTTAGAAATTAGCACTTGATTGTGATTGGTGGGGTGTTTAAAGATATGATGCTTTTGCACACAAATCAGGATGTGATAGGCGCTTGTTTGTTTAGCCTGTCTATCCATAGGCTGCAACATAGAGTCACACAGTCAGTACCACTCTACACAGTTGAAAACTAACACGCAATTTTACTTTTACACACACTCGCTGGCAGCGTCATGACATTTGTGAGAGGACGCAGCACAGACTGCAACTCATGAACAGGAAGAGGAGAGATACTGAATTAAACTACCACCAGCTGTTATCACGCTTTTATTTTCATTAAAAATATGTATACTGGCAAAAAGAATGTATGCACAGTGCGTACAGGATTACGGCTGGCGACAGCGCCACTGACTTGGGATACTTGGGGATACAGGCATTTCACACAGAGAGCAGGCCTACCTAGATTGTACTTCATAGAGACCCAACATTAATGCACCAGAAGTCCACGTTTGGTGTTCACACGTTTGCCAATTTGCTAACACAGTTAGCATAGTTACAAGGACAGCTAACTTTGACAGCCAGAAACGTTCGTTTTTTTTTAAGATTCATTTTTTGGGCATTTTTGTGCCTTTATTAGATAGAGGAGGATGGACAGTGGATAGAGTTGGAAACAGGGTCAAGAGTGGGGAAGAGACATGTAGTAAAGGGCCTCAGGCCAGATTCGAACCCAGGCTGCCTGCGTCCATGGAGAGCGCCTTAAACCACTAGGCCACCTGCTCCCCAACAGGCAGAAACTTTGAACAGAACTAGACTCATGTTGAGCAACCACCAGCAGAGAGTGTCTGAAAGACAAAAGCTCAGAGCAACAACACCAGCATCTAATCCAGAGTTGTTGTTACCATGCCTTTCATAATGGTACATCTGCAGAATATTAGCACAGATAGCACAGTATTTATAATAAAAACAGACTGATCATCATCAACAGTTGAAGTCATCAGGTCTATTAACTAGAATGATGGTGGGAGGATTGATCATATTTATTCCACAAGCTCTAAAATGACTTTAGCATTAGTGATAATGGTACAAGTAGATTGATGATGATAGTTGCAGCTATTGGAGTTGGCAGCAGGTCATCCACACCAACAATCTAGAAGAACCAACAAGATACGGGAGATAAATGTTCAGTAAAATTAACGAGATAGAAAGATTTGAAGTAAGCTGCACGCATTTAATACAACATGATGGCACAAAGAGGAGCAGGAGAGGCAGTAGCTCAGTGTGCGAGAGGGT
The DNA here is from genome assembly GCF_018320785.1 of Cheilinus undulatus. Lineage (NCBI taxonomy): Eukaryota > Metazoa > Chordata > Actinopteri > Labriformes > Labridae > Cheilinus > Cheilinus undulatus. The sequence goes on along the minus strand of NC_054879.1, from coordinate 1,612,858 downwards.
ACCGACAGACATCTGTGTTTGTTTCTTTTTTTTTTCTGAAGTCACATGATCACGTGAGGTCGCTGGCAGGTCGGCAGGTATGTGGTCTCCAGTGACCTGGCTGAGCCATCTAGTGTGTGCCTTCAGAGGATAAAGGATGAAAAATGGTTCAAAATGTACCTGATGTCTGTCTAGTGTGTGGCCGGCCTAAGCCTGTAGCAGAATAACCAGGGCTGATTCAAGCCTTATGAATGCCTAAGGAAAAGTTTATTTAAAAAGGTACATTTTGGGCCTGCTCTAAAAGTTAAGATTGACTCTGACAGGTAGATGAGTCCAAAGGAGAGGAGTCTGAAGGGTCTACCTCCCACACTACTTTTAGAGACTGAGGGTACTACGAGCGGGCCGGTGTCAAGAGAGCTTTGTAAGTGAGGAGAAGAATTTTAAAGTATGTTCTAGATTTTACAGGCAGACGGTGCAAAGAAGTCAATATAGAATAAAGATCTCTGTTTTAGTTTTTGTCAGTGCAGCATTGTTGAGATCCTTCATGTCTGTGTGGCTCCTCTTGGGATCAGCAGGCACAAGTGTGCAGCCTGCAACAATTAGCCACAGGTGCAGCCACTGAGGCCTAATCAGAGGTCTATAAAGGACTCCAGAGCCTATTGTTCAGTTTGCTCAGCTGCTGTCAAGATCTGTTCCTACCCTGACTGTCAAGTGCGTCAAAAAACAACACTTGACAGCCTGAAAATAAAAGCCTTAAAGTTGGACCTTCGTCTTTGGTGATTCCTCACTTTTAAATTGATGTGATAAACTTCAGCCCTACAAACTGTTGCACATTTAAAACAAGCATTTTGGAACAGCTGAGGAGTCAGTAGTGACTTGCTAAGGCAGCCTCCAGTGATAAGTTTTACTGCTACATTTTGAGGCAGGATGTGCCAGATTTCTACTTTGTTGTAAGGTGGGCTTGGGCGGTATCCACTTTTTAACATCGTCATACCCTCCCCAAATTTTACCGGGGTATACAGCATCTATGAGTGTGAAGCAATATCCCGTTTGCTTCAAAACAGATAAAGATCGGCCTTAATTAGCTATTTATATCTGCGTTTTACAGCCTGATGAGCTCTGTCACTGTAAGTTTACTTTATAGGAAGTTTATAAAAAGTTACTGACTACTTTACTTACAAATATTGATAAACTTTATCTACATTTCCCAGAAAAGGGCTTAAGTAAAGTTCAGACGTTTTTAAAATCTGTTAATGGGATAGTTATGTTCCACTTTGCTGCTGCAGCACGCAGCACCTGAGGTTATTAATAGCCTAAACATTAACATTTCTCAGAACTGATCTACACATAGAAAGAACAATTAGCGTGTTTTTTTAACTCAACATACCGTGAACCACATTATAGCCAGCAGTGCACTTTAACACTTTGACTAAGACAGACCTCACCGCTGTGCCAGGGAGCCAGGCCATTGTGCACCGCGCACCACTTTAAATATGCCGGCATAGCTCTGAGCGCCTTCATCATTTGCCAAATTGAAATGAAATTGTAAGCATTTATCATGTTAAAGCATCTTCACACACTGGCAGTGGTGCTGCTGGTGGAGGGGGACACATATTTTAAGGCAATTATTTCAAAAGCTGCACTCATTACATGGCACTGTCTTAATGACGGTAATTGAAGCAATACCATGGCCATTTTTTAATACCCCCGTATATGGTATTACAGTATTATCACTCATTCCTATTGTAATGATGAAAAAATGATCTGTATCTAAAGGCTGTGGGAGCCAGGACACAGTCTTGTTTGTGTTCAGCAGCAACAAAATCCTGATTATCTAGGTCCTAATGTCTTTAAGTCACACTTCTAGCTTAGTTAGATGATTGATATCGTCTGGCTTCATTCCTAATGATAGCTATCCTCTAAAAACCATGAAAACTTGTGGAGTATATCCTCATGATATTGCCTAGAGGAAGCATAAACACAGGGAAAAGGATCTGTCAAAGCACAGAACCTTGTAGAACTCCATAGCTAACTTTGATGTGTGCAGAGAGCTCATTTACTTCTACAAACTGAGATGGATCAGATGGAAAGGATTTAAAGCAGCTCCTGGACTGTCCAGTTATTGTTGTAGTCTGTGGAATAAGATAAAATGGACAATCCATCAAAGCAGCACTAAGATGTAATGAAGCAAGCTCAGAGAAAAGACCTCTGTCTGCAGCTAACTGTAGAGCTTTAGTCACTTTAACTAATGTGCTGAGCTGGGCTCTCAGTCCTGACTTTAAGTAGTCAAATGCAGTGTTCATTTGAAGACAGCCACATAACCGGTAAGCACTACTTTCTCAGGATACCCCATGCATGTATTTTATATGTATGTATAAAATTCATCTTCCATCTCTCTTGGGCTCTGCTGGGGGCAGAGTGCAAATTTGGGATCTTTGTTTCCAGGTGTTCCGGCAGGTGATGGGGTAACATCCCCACATGTAGAAGCCTGTGTGAAAACAACTCAGTTCCCATGGAAAAAGCTGGGTGTCTTGGATCCAACAAGTCCACCAGGTTACTGATGCAGCAGAGGGAGAGGTTCACCTGGTATTTCAACTTTGAGGCTGCCGAGTGGTCCTGGACATATTTAGTTGCTACCAACCCTACACTATTTCACAAACAAAAGGCCCTTCTCAGGGCCACTGAACTCTATAAAGAGCAAAGTTTCCAGAAGCTAAAACCCAGGACTTTGAATAATAGACAGACAGACCACTTTAACAATCCTGAGGGAAATTCAAAGTATTTAGGAGCTTACAGACACATGACACAAGACATCTCAACATTTACACACACAAACCCACACACACACTTATTAACCAAAACAGAATTTACACAAACTTCCACACAGAAGTGAAAAACCTGACCAAATTAACAATTATACTTAAGTTTTAGCTGGTACAAGCTCTTGTTGGTACTTTTTTAGTACATACATATAGTTTATACGTGCACAGTCAGTGTGTATTGATTGTTTGGTTGCAAGATGTGCAAATAGTGTAAGAATGTTGACTAGACATGATCAGAGGAATAAAGTATGCAGGAATGCGGGCTGCTTTACAAGAGATAGGATAATTTAAGATAGTTGATGAGTGCAGATCTACATATGAGCATTTACAGCAGTGATTTAAGTTACAGTTGGTAGATTGAGAAGTGCAATGTGCATACTAGGTCAGGCATTTTAACAGAGAGAGCCTTCTCACAGCATTTGAGTACAGTAAAAAGATCAAATCAGTTATAACCATGGTAAAAAGATACAATTAGTAATTTGTAGATTAAATTATTAATGAGTATTTCACTTGGATGAATTATTGCAAACATGCATTTGAGCTGAGGCATTTTACAGCAGTGGTTAAAAATAGAATATATGCAAATAAGATGAGGCTTTTTACCAAAGTGACCTTTCTGACAGTATTTGATACTGTTGAGTTGTCATCAGAGTAACTCTGTGACTGTTGACTGGTCATTAGAGTAACTCTGTGACTGTTGACTGGTTATCAGAGTAACTCTGTGACTGTTGAGTGGACATCAGACTTACTCTGTGACTGTCGAGTGGACATCAGAGTAACTCTGTGACTGTTGAGTTGACATCAGAGTTACTCTGTGACTGTTGACAGGTCACCAGCTTAATTCTGTGACTGTTGACTGGTCATCAGAGGAAGTCTGTGACTGTTGACTGGTCATCAGAGATACTCTGTGACTGTTGAGCGGTCATCAGGGGAACTGTGTGCCTGTTAGATGGTCATCAGAGTAACTCTGTGACGGTTGACTGGTCATCAGAGGAACTCTGTGACTGTTGACTGGTCATCAGAGTTACTCTGTGACTGTTGACTGTTCACCAAAACAACTCTGTGACTGTTGAGTGGTCATCAGAGTAACCCTGGGCCTGTTGAGTGGTCATCAGAGTAACTCTGTGACTGTTGACTGGTCACCCGAGTAACTCTGTGACTGTTGACTGGTCACCATAGTAACTCTGTGACTGTTGAGCGGTCATCAGGGGAACTGTGTGCCTGTTAGATGGTCATCAGAGTAACTCTGTGACGGTTGACTGGTCATCAGAGGAACTCTGTGACTGTTGACTGGTCATCAGAGTTACTCTGTGACTGTTGAGTGGTCATCAGAGTAACCCTGGGCCTGTTGAGTGGTCATCAGAGTAACTCTGTGACTGTTGACTGGTCACCCGAGTAACTCTGTGACTGTTGAGTGGTCATCAGAGTAACTCTGTGACTGTTGACTGGTTATCAGAGTAACTGTGACTGTTGAGTGGACATCAGAGTTACTCTGTGACTGTGCAGTGGACATCAGAGTAACTCTGTGACTGTTTAGTTGAAATCAGCGTTACTCTGTGACTTTTGAATGGACATCAGAGTAACTCTGTGACTGTTGAGTGGTCATCGGAGGAACTCTGTGACTGTTGAATGGTCATCAGAGATACTCTGTGACTGTTCATTGGTCATCAGAGGAAGTCTGTCACTGTTGACTGGTCACCAAAGTGACTCTGTGACAGTTGAGCGGTCATCAGAGGAACTCTGTGCCTGTTAGATGGTTATTGGAGTAACTCTGTGACTATTGAGTGGTCATCGGAGTGAGTCTGTGACTGTTGAGTGGTCATCATAGTAACCCTGTGACTGTTGAGTGGTCATCATAGTAACCCTGTGACTGTTGAGTGGTCATCAGAATAACTCTGTGACTGCTGAGTGTTCATCAGAGTGACTCTTTGACTCTTCAGTGGTCAGCAGAGGAACTCTGTGACTGTGATTAGGAGCTGCATTTGCATCACAAAAAATTACTCTGTGACTGTTGACTGGTCATCAGAGTAACCATGTGACTGTTGAGTCGTCATCAGAGGAACTCTATGACTGTTGACTGGTTATCAGAGTAACTGTGACTGTTGAGTGGACATCAGAGTTACTCTGTGACTGTGCAGTGGACATCAGAGTAACTCTGTGACTGTTTAGTTGAAATCAGCGTTACTCTGTGACTTTTGAATGGACATCAGAGTAACTCTGTGACTGTTGAGTGGTCATCGGAGGAACTCTGTGACTGTTGAATGGTCATCAGAGATACTCTGTGACTGTTCATTGGTCATCAGAGGAAGTCTGTCACTGTTGACTGGTCACCAAAGTGACTCTGTGACAGTTGAGCGGTCATCAGAGGAACTCTGTGCCTGTTAGATGGTTATTGGAGTAACTCTGTGACTATTGAGTGGTCATCGGAGTGAGTCTGTGACTGTTGAGTGGTCATCATAGTAACCCTGTGACTGTTGAGTGGTCATCATAGTAACCCTGTGACTGTTGAGTGGTCATCAGAATAACTCTGTGACTGCTGAGTGTTCATCAGAGTGACTCTTTGACTCTTCAGTGGTCAGCAGAGGAACTCTGTGACTGTGATTAGGAGCTGCATTTGCATCACAAAAAATTACTCTGTGACTGTTGACTGGTCATCAGAGTAACCATGTGACTGTTGAGTCGTCATCAGAGGAACTCTATGACTGTTGACTGGTCACCAGAGTAACTCTGTGACTGTTGAGCGGTCATCAGAGGAACTCTGTGCCTGTTAGATGGTTATTGGAGTAACTCTGTGACTGTGGGGTGGTCACCAGATTAACTCTGTGACTCCTGAGTGGTCATCAGAGGAACTCTGTGACTGTGCTAAGGAGCTGCATTTGCGTCACACAAATTTTGTGGCTCATACTTTGAATTTGCTCATCAAAAAGGCTCTTGAGCAAAACCCCATATTGTTTTATATGTGCACAAACTCAAGAAAGATAGTGGGCTATTTTAAGATCAGCACCACTGCAAAGGCAAGCTCCTTTATTTGGCTGCAGTATTTTAAATAACCCTGTTTTGTTTAAGCTACTGCTGCAGTGACACTGAATCACTTTTCGTCTGCTAATGTTATAGGAGAGGCTGATACAGGTGCAGGAGCAAATGGGCCATCCGGCACTTAAGCTAATACAAGCGGTCGAAACGAGATGGAACAGCACGTACCATATGCTTCAATGGCTTTCTGACCTCAGGGAACCTGTGGGAGCAACTCTGGCAGGCCTTCGCACCGGCATCGCCCCACTCTCGTCACAACAATATTTAGTAATTGCAGAATGTCTTATAGTGCTAGCCCTGTTCAATGATGTCACAGTTGAGCTGTCTGAGGAGAAGAGGGTCTCTGGATCCAAAGTCATTCCCCTACTGTCAATGCTGCACCATGCACTGCAGGAGGAAATGGGTGTAGTCCAAACTCCAGAGAGCTCAGTGATGGCTGACATACTGAGGAGCTCTTTAAAGGAGAAACTTTATGTACTGCAGTCAGTGAGCATCATGTCTCTGGCAACATTGCTGGATCCCAGATTTAAAAAGTTAGACTTCTTTAGCCCAAACAAAGCTGCAGAGGCAGAGAGGAGACTAACTTCTGAATGTGCTGCTGTTATGAGGAACAGTGCATCTTCTTCCTCCTCCTCCTCCCCATCATCATCATCACAACCGCAAATATCAGAAGCTTCTCAGCCCTCGACTCAAGATAATAATTGATACAACTCAATAGTGGCTGTGGCTGCACAAACCCTGATTTTTACCAGCTCTCCACAGCTGCATAAGTAATTGACACGCAGATATCATCAATGACAACTGAAGACTTTTTAAACTGAGCACTTTAAGGACTACAACGTTAACAGCTGCTAATAGCATTTGGCTAGTTGACCCTAACCTAACCTAACCTAACACATCTTTGAATGCACAAACATTTATTCATGTAAATTCTCTGACGTTTAAGGATGCAGATGAACAGCACAGATGATATACTCAGTACAGAATAACTCAAGAGGGTCTGGCTGCAGCCCTCGAGCAAACCTCTAGACTGGGCGTGCAGCGTGTTAGCTGTTGTTAGCATGACTACAACGCTGTGCTTATGACACATTAGCATAGCCCCGTACGTACGGGGCTATATTTGGGAGTGCAGCAACACACCCCGACCCCTACGTAGTGGTCTACGCTGGACCGTGCATAAGCAATCGCCGACGGGGTCTACCCCGACTGGTTCGGTTTAGGCATTTAAATCCGACTGGTTCGGTTTAGGCGTTTAAATCCGACTGGTTAGGTTTAGGCATTAAAATCCGACTGGTTAGGTTTAGGGTCAGCCTGTCGGCAAGCGGATAGAGCTGAAATTTCATCGTGGGTAATATACGTCACGCCCCAGCATAGAGGTCTGCCGGCTCGGGCAATATACGTCACGCCCCAGTAGAGAGGTCCGCGGGCTCGGGCAATATATGTCACGCCCCAGCGTAGAGGTTTTGCCCCAGCGTAGAGGTCTCCAACCGAACGCCCCAGCGCAGAGGTTTGCCCGAGGGCTGCAGCCAGATGCCTCTCAAATAACTGACAGGATTCACAGGCTGGTAGAGAGAAAAGAACATTTTAGACTGATTTTGATCTCCTTGACTAAAACTAAAGCTACTTCTCCTCACAGTTTTATTTAACTAGTCTGAGTTCTCCTCATAGAAGATGCTGAACATTTTTAGTCGAGGAAATGAAGACTCTTATCAAGACTTTGATAAGAGTCTGAAACTGAACTAAAATGAATAACTTGTACGTTTACATGCATGCTCTACAGCAGGCTCTGTTTCCTTTATTATTAGTGTTAGCAGTCGCCTGTAAAAGATGAGCCACAGGCTGCATTTGGCCCATGTACCACAGTCTAAACTCTCCTGATGTAATGAATGAAGCCCTGTTCAAAGCAGAGAAACTCTTATTTTAACTGTGTTGAGTGTTTCTACCTAAACAGCCGTTTTACTTCCACATGAGCAGCATTTCAAGTTCTCCAAACATTCCCCGGCATGTTGTTCAGATGAAAAGAGGAAATATAAGCTGCCTTTACATGCATGAACTCTGTGCTCCATGAGTGAGGGATGTTGGACTTTCCCCAGCCTCTTTAATAACCACAGAGTCAATTTGTCAAACCCAGATCCAGCACAATAAAATAAAAACACTCCGTGGACTCCACAGACGTGCTGGCCGCGTTTCTCAGTAGTGAATCATGAAGTTGGCCTGGTTTGTGGCTTTGAGAAATTCCTGAGTGAACTTTAGAGCAGATAAAGGAGGATTAAGACGAGGTTATTGCTAATAAAACCTTAAACTAACAGTAACAGGATAAACCAGGATGTCCAGGGCTCTAACAGCAGAGGGAGGATCTCACCAGAGGAGGAAACAAGGAAGACGAAAACATGAGGAAGTTTTGGTTTGTTTTTCCAGACTGTGACATTCCAGCGCTGGAAAGTTCATTAAAATACCCATCAGTCAAGCAAAGGCAGGTAACTGCCCAGCCAGACAGTACTACCCCTCGTCACTGATTGGTCCTGTCACTTTCTAACTGTGCCCAAACAGTTCAGACAAGAGCTTTGCAAACGTGAATCAAATATCAAACATGTTTGATATTTATGAGATTTTGGAGGCTACGACGTGATTTGGAGCAGTAAAACAATCATGTTGACACCACACTCATGAGGATTATTCAGGCAAACAGTCATTTGCGACCAAGGCTCCTCTCGGGATACGCCTCCACGATCACCGGGGAGGCAAATCCTGTAGAGTGTGTCCGGCCAAAGTTCATTCTGCATTTGGATCCTGCCTTTTGTTTTTGCATTTTTTGCCTACCTAACACTTTGTAACTGGAAAGTGCTCTATAAATAAAGGTTATAATTATTATTATTATTATTTTCCATCGTCATCCCTGGGCCAAAGAAATCAGGGTTTTATGCTAATAATAATGCAGATGGACATAAGGACACGAGGAGCACGGCCTACTGAAGAATGGTGATATTGTTGAGTCCTATGCTCAGTAATCTAACAGGAAGACAAAGATCATTATGAGTGCAGGAACTTCAGTCTTAGAGAGCTGCACGCTTCATACATCCCAGAGGACAGAGTGTATTTGAAGTGTGACTCTTTTTCTGTATTACAGTCCAACTTTTAAATTATTATTGGGTGTACGTTTTAGGAAAATGTCTTTGATCAATGCTGATGTTTTTGGTTTGATTATTATGAAAAACTGGAGTCTTGCTCCAGAAAAGGAAGTTTTATATCAGATTTTATCTGCTAGGCCTGATGGGAGAAAAAGCAGAATGCTTCGTTTATTACTGAGCTGGAGAAACATCATACAACTTTGGAAATGCTTCAAATAAACTGAGTTTTTTATAACACTGCAATGATATTTCTGGTGTCTTAAAAACCCAAGAGGGCTGGGGACTGTTTGTGCATGACACATCAATAAAGTGCAATCAATCAATAATAATACTAATAATACTTATTAGTATTATTAGTATTAGTAGTATTACAATAATATAAAATATATTATATAAATATAATATATATAATATGAAATAACTGTAAAATTGCTGCCAAAGTGTGCCCTTGTTGTGTGACATGAATCATGAAGTGACATCAGTATTTTCATGACAGGTAAGAACACATGGTTGAGTCAGTGTTTATTGAAAAGACTCTTCAGTTCATAAAAGGAAGTAAATAACAATGGGCGGTCAGGCAGTCACGTCTGACTGATTCAGAGAGGCTGAACTGTCAGATATCAGCGTCTGCTGTCTGATCGTCTGATCAACACAACATGTTTTTAAATGCTGTGTTTTTATTTTCAGGCGGTTCCATTTTTCACACCACAAGCGCCCATGGTTCCTCTGGCTTCTCCAGCACATGACTTTTATTAACAACATCCAGATTATTGTGTGTGCATGCATGGTGTTCCTTTTTCTTTGTCTGTGGTTAAAAGTGTAGTAAAATAATCTCCTGGATGGAGATTTGTAGCATACTGAGGAAATACAATACAAAAATATATGACTTTTGATGTATTTTGAATGAAAATTTCCCAACTTCTGAGCATTTCTTTGTACTATGGCTAAATTAAATGTACTCACATTATTTTGATGTGCTGGAGGACACTGTTTGGACATTTTTAAGAGCGGGACCCCAGAATTGTATTTTACTTTATTTGATACAAATTTAAGTCTGATGACCAATTCTTTTAGTCACTTTTGATACACTTATGACACTAATTATTAAGAAAAATTAAATAAAAACACACTTTTCATTGTAGGCATATCGAAGCCCATTTCTGCCTCTCTAAAAAGAAAAATGTGAAAGTAGAGAAATAAAAAAAAGGAAATCCAAAGTCATGATTATAAGATTAAAAATAAATTGAGATAAAAAAAAAATCACAATTAAAAGATACAAAGTCGAAATAATGAGATAAAAAGTCATTTAGTCAATTATGACTTTTATGTTACAATTTTGATTTTTAATTCACTGAATTTTTATACCATAATTCTGACTTTTTAATATCATAATTCTGACTTTTGATATAATTTCTGATTTTAATATCATTATTCTGACTTTTTATTTCATAATTCTGACTTCTTATATCAAAATTCTGACTTGATATAATTTCTGACTTTTTATCTCATAATTCTGACTTTGTTAACCATAATTCTGACTTTTTATCTCATAATTCTGACTTTTTCTGTCATAATTCTGACTTTTTATATCATAATTCTGACTTTTTCTGTCATAATTCTGACTTTTTATATCATAATTCTGACTTTTTCTGTCATAATTCTGACTTTTTATATCATAATTCTGACTTTTGATATAATTTCTGACTTTTTATTTCATCATTCTGACTTTTATATCAAAATTCTGACTTGATATAATTTCTGACTTTTTATCTCATAATTCTGACTTTTTAAACCATAATTCTGACTTTTTCCTGTCATAATTCTGACTTCTTATATCATAATTCTGACTTTTGATATAATTTCTGACTTTTTATTTCATAATTCTAGCTTTTATATCAAAATTCTGACTTGATATAATTTCTGACTTTTTATCTCATCATTCTGACTTTTTATCTCATCATTCTGACTTTTTATCTCATAATTCTGACCTTTTCTGCCAAAATTCTGACCTTTACATCAGAATTCTGACTTTTATATCATAATTCTTACTTTTAAATCTTAATTCTGATTTTTTAATCTCATAATTCTGACTTGCTGAGCCCTTGGCAGAGGATCCTGCAGTAGTTTGAATAAACTCTGAATGAAGTCCTTTAACTCCAGTAGCAGTTCTCTTATTTCAATCCATCTGAACCAGATTTAGAGCTCTTCTACTTCACCACAATGACCCTGTACCCCCCCAGCTCTGAGAGGATCAGGTCTGTCTGTCTGAACCAGATTTAGAGCTCTTCTACTTCACCACAATGACCCTGTACCCCCCCAGCTCTGAGAGGATCAGGTCTGTCTGTCTGAACCAGATTTAGAGCTCTTCTACTTCACCACAATGACCCTGTACCCCCCCAGCTCTGAGAGGATCAGGTCTGTCTGTCTGAACCAGATTTAGAGCTCTTCTACTTCACCACAATGACCCTGTACCCCCCCAGCTCTGAGTAGAGGATCAGGTCTGTCTGTCTGAACCAGATTTAGAGCTCTTCTACTTCACCTCAATGACCCTGTACCCCCCCAGCTCTGAGAGGATCAGGTCTGTCTGTCTGAACCAGATTTAGAGCTCTTCTACTTCACCTCAATGACCCTGTACCCCCCCAGCTCTGAGAGGATGAGGTGTGTCTGTCTGAACCAGATTTAGAGCTCTTCTACTTCACCTCAATGACCCTGTACCCCCCCAGCTCTGAGAGGATCAGGTCTGTCTGTCTGAACCAGATTTAGAGCTCTTCTACTTCACCACAATGACCCTGTACCCCCAGCTCTGAGAGAGGATCAGGTCTGTCTGTCTGAACCAGATTTAGAGCTCTTCTACTTCACCACAATGACCCTGTACCCCCCCAGCTCTGAGAGGATCAGGTCTGTCTGTCTGAACCAGATTTAGAGCTCTTCTACTTCACCACAATGACCCTGTACCCCCCCAGCTCTGAGAGGATCAGGTCTGTCTGTCTGAACCAGATTTAGAGCTCTTCTACTTCACCTCAATGACCCTGTAGCCCCCCAGCTCTGAGTAGAGGATCAGGTCTGTCTGTCTGAACCAGATTTAGAGCTCTTCTACTTCACCACAATGACCCTGTACCCCAGCTCTGAGAGGATCAGGTCTGTCTGTCTGAACCAGATTTAGAGCTCTTCTACTTCACCTCAATGACCCTGTACCCCCCCAGCTCTGAGAGGATCAGGTCTGTCTGTCTGAACCAGATTTAGAGCTCTTCTACTTCACCTCAATGACCCTGTACCCCCCCAGCTCTGAGAGGATCAGGTCTGTCTGTCTGAACCAGATTTAGAGCTCTTCTACTTCACCTCAATGACCCTGTACCCCCCCAGCTCTGAGTAGAGGATCAGGTCTGTCTGTCTGAACCAGATTTAGAGCTCTTCTACTTCACCACAATGACCCTGTACCCCCCCAGCTCTGAGTAGAGGATCAGGTCTGTCTGTCTGAACCAGATTTAGAGCTCTTCTACTTCACCCCAATGACCCGGTACCCCCGCCCCCCAGCTCTGAGAGGATCAGGTCTGTCTGTCTGAACCAGATTTAGAGCTCTTCTACTTCACCACAATGACCCTGTACCCCCCCAGCTCTGAGAGGATCAGGTCTGTCTGTCTGAACCAGATTTAGAGCTCTTCTACTTCACCACAATGACCCTGTACCCCCCCCCCCCAGCTCTGAGAGGATCAGGTCTGTCTGTCTGAACCAGATTTAGAGCTCTTCTACTTCACCACAATGACCCTGTACCCCCAGCTCTGAGAGGATCAGGTCTGTCTGTCTGAACCAGATTTAGAGCTCTTCTACTTCACCACAATGACCCTGTACCCCAGCTCTGAGAGGATCAGGTCTGTCTGTCTGAACCAGATTTAGAGCTCTTCTACTTCACCACAATGACCCTGTACCCCAGCTCTGAGAGGATCAGGTCTGTCTGTCTGAACCAGATTTAGAGCTCTTCTACTTCACCACAATGACCCTACCCCCAGCTCTGAGAGGATCAGGTCTGTCTGTCTGAACCAGATTTAGAGCTCTTCTACTTCACCACAATGACCCTGTACCCCCCCCCCCCCAGCTCTGAGAGGATCAGGTCTGCAGCAGTGAACTTTAAACTCTCAGGGTTTCCTTCTGTCAGCACAAACAGGAGTTTCCAGTCCACGTCAGGAGTTTCCAGAGTGGGCGGGGCCGAACTACAATGGGGCGGGACCGGGAAGTGCAGAGAGAGCTGCCGTTTCAGTTTGATAACTATGATGAAGAGTGCAGGAGGAGGGAGAAGGGCTGAAGGCAGTCTGCTGACCGACAGAGAACAGAAGTACAGGGAGAAGCACTACCGGAAGTAAACAGCCGCTGTTTGTTTCCATTTGTACCCGGTAACGCCGTCATGTCTGAGCTCGTGCTCGTTGACCTCATCCACTCCTGCCCCACGTGCACAGGCGAGTCTCCGCTGCCGTCCTCGCGGGTCTTCTTGCTGTGCGGTAACAGTTACCGGGACTCCGACTACCTCTCAGAGCTCATCTCCTGCAGTGACAGCAACAGTGACAGCGCATGCGTGCTGGACTCGGACACCACAGCGGAGTGCCTGTTACGGTTCAAACAGACCGCGGACCAACTGGACGTGAGCTCGGTCTGCGTCGTGACGTCACCGTGGGGCAAAGACGTGCTGCAGGTGTTCCAGAAACAGCTGTTCACCCCCGTCTACACCTTTGAGTACAAACTGGTGGACCTCACCTGTCCGAGCTGCAGAGACTCCGCCCACAAGCCCTCATCTAGTGACATAGAAGAGGAAGTGGCGACGCTGATGCAGCAGCTTCCCGCGCTAAGAGGAGAGATATCTGTCCTCAGGTCTACTCTGATACCAGGTCAGTTAAAGATTACATCTATCTCACATACATCAGGGGTTCTCAACAGGTGGGTTGGGACCCTGAGTGGGCCATGGAGCTGTTTTCAGAGGGCCCAAAATAAATGACTGGAAAAAGTGGAGGCAGGTGCCTTTTTCTTTATTTTTATTACACATTTGTCACACTTTAATGTCTCAGATCATCAAACCAATGTCAATATTAGACAAAGATAAGTTGAGTTAATACAAAAGTCAGTTTTTAAATGATTATTTCATTTGTTAAGAGAAATGGCCATCCAAACCTACGTGACCCTATGTGAAAAAGTCATCACCCCCTTGTTAAATAATGAATTAACTGTGATTAACCTCATTTTTAGTAAAGCTGAGTTTCAGGCTGACTATCCACACCTAGACCTGATTACTGCCAGACCTGTTGAATGAATAAATCCCTTAAATAGAACCGGTCTGACAAAGAGAAGCAGGCTGAAAGATCTCCAACACATCATGGAACCGTGAGACTGGGCAACAATGGCATCATGGGAGAGTTCAAGGCCAAAACCACTGCTGAGCAAAATGAACACAAAGGCTCGTCTCACATTTGACTACAAACATCCTGATGATCCCCAAGACTTCTGGGAAATATTCTGAGGACTGACCAGACAGAAGAGGAACTTTCTGGAAGGTGTGCGTCCCGTTCCATCTGGAGTCAAACTAACACAGCATTTCATCAGAAGAACATCAGACCAGCAGTCAGACATGGTGGTGGTAGTGTGATGGTCTGGACCAGGACCAGGTCCTGGACCACTAGAACCATGAATTCTGCTCTCCAGCAGAAAATCCTGAAGGAGAATGTCCGGCCATCAGTTCATGACCTCAAGATCAAGCACACCTGGGTTATGGAGCAGGACCATGATCCCAAACACACCAGCAAGTCCACCCCTGAATGGACTAAAAACTACATGATGGTTCTGGAGTGGTCTAGTCAAAGTCTGGACTTATATCAGACTGAAATGCTGTGGTGTGACCTTAACCCTTTGGGCGCCAGAGTTTGTTCAAGAAAATATTCCATTTTGGTATTAAGGTTTCAAAAGGCCGTAGCTTGAAAGTGGTTAGAGAAAAAGGCCTACTGTAAATGAGAAAAATCTTCAGTATGACCCAAAGTTTGTGCTGGGAGTAAATTCACTTATCTAATTTGCATATTCTGACATCACCAGGCAGCCTCTACCGCCATTGGCTGTGCGTCTCTTCCTCCACGGTGTGTTTGATTCACAAGCTCCGTCAATATTTGCGGTGTTTTGACACCCCCAGATACCCCCACCATGTCCCCACGTCCCCACACCGGGGCATCCATCGATCATTCCCACCCCGGTGGGTGGTAATGCACGGTGGGGCAAAGCATCAGCTGCACTGCGTGTGGACTGTGATGATGCATGGAGTGCCTGTTGGTGCCAACTGATGAACCGTCAGTCTCTCTCATGGTCTGACCAGACAACTGAAAGTCACGTCAGAGGGTAAATATTCCTCTATTCCTTCCGGCTTTATGAGGATTCTCACTACAGTTCGCTCTCTTTCTCTCTGGTATGCTCTGACTCGTCTCATCGAGCGGGGGTGCGTCTTTCAAACTCTATAAACTCCCAAACTTTGAATAGAAACATACCCAAAAAGACTAGATATTTGCTGCTAGAGCCGGTTTAATTCAGCAATGTTGCTTGTCGCAATTTTGCGACTTTGGCGCTTAAGAGGTTAAACGGGTTGTTCATGCTGGAAAACCCTCTGATGTGGCTGAATGAAAACTATTCTGCGGAGAAGAATGGGACAACATTCCTCCACAGTGATGTTAGAGACTCACTGACAGTTATCACAAATGCTTGCTTCAGTTGTTGCTGCCAAGGATGGAACAACCAGTTATTAGGTTTAGGGGGAGTGACTGTTTCACAGAGGACCAGGTAGGTTTGGATAGATTTACCCTCAATAAATGAAATCATCATTTAAAACCTGACTTTAGTATTTACTCAGGTTATCTGTGTCTAATATTAACATTAGGTAGAGCAGCGGTTCTCAACCTTTTCAGCCCACGACCCCCAAAATAAAGGTGCAAGAGACCGGGGACCCCCACAGTACCTGAATGTGGTTGAACAGCCATGAACATTCTTGAATAGTCATGTGCAGAAATGCTGTCCGTAAGGGGGGATAAAGGGGGAGGTTTCTGGGACCCAGCCAAACTGGGGGCCATGGAAGTCAGCAAAACCATGGTCCACTGTAAAGTTAAGCTGTGAAAACCATATTTTATATTTGACCTAGAAATAACCACTTTTATCCAAAGCAAATGTCTTTATTTATTCATTTAGCCTTTTTTAAATGAAATCATTTTTGTTAAAAACATAGGATGGAAATGTGATATGAACTGGCAAAAATGGGTTAACTGTGGTTAAAATGGACAAAAAGTGGTGTAAAAAGTGTTTGATAGAGGCAATAATGGGTCAACAGAGGCAACAATAGGCAGAAAGTTGCATGATTTGGTTCAAGTGGCAAAAACAGGCAGAAAAAGTTGGTTAAAAATGGACAACAATGGGTTTTAAGTGGCAAATATGTGCTAAAATTTGCAAAATTGGTTTTAAAAGTGATGAAAAGGGGTTAAATTTGGTGTAATTGGTGTAAAGTGGCAAAAGTGTAATTTAAAAAATATTCTTTTTTTTTTTTTTTTTTTTTAAAGACGGGTGACCCCCTCTCAGTGTCTCATGACCCCCAAGGGGGTCCCAACCCCAAGGTTGAGAAGCACTGAGGTAGAGGATCTGAAACATTTAAGTGTGACAAATATGCAGAAAAATAAGAAATCAGGAAGTGGTAATACTTTCCCAGCGCTGTAGATAAACTTTATGGAGAGCAGATTTTATTTAAGTCCTCTGTTCTAAACAAGAAGAGATCTACAGAGCGAAACAGAAGCCTGGTCTCTGATGTTGTCACTTAGGTGATTATTTTTGGGAAAACCTGATTTATTTTGCCTGTACTACCGTTAACAGTGTGAGTGTAGTTGGTTTGTATTTAGTGAGTCTTTCTAATGTGCAGGTGAAGAATCAGATATCAGTAATTTCACCAGTTTTGGGCGTTCAGGAGGTCAGCTTTTGTTCCCTTGGTATTAAAGTAGGTATCAGTACGGTCTGGTTTTTACCTGTATCCTATAGCACGAGTATTTAAAATTAAAAATGGCTCCTATCCATCCTGCCATCACACACTCTCTTGACTATATCCACTGTCCAAGTCTGTTTTCCATTAAAGATGCACATTATTGGATTTTTTCCTGATATTCACAGATTAATCTTGGCCGATATCTCTACTGATATAGAAATATGTATTTCAGACCTAAAACTGCAGTCTTTTGAACACATTTAATGTATCAGGATGAACACAGACACAGACTAGAGTACTGAAAACACACTTTGAAGTTTAATGATTAATGAACAGAGAAAAACACCATAACAGGCCTAGGTCTGTTGGTCCAGCCTAAATCTTTACAAACCTGTAAGTCTAAAAAGTACCGTTCATATACGCTGATACTCACAACCAAAACATTGGTTTTAAATATCAGCAGAAAGGTTGATATCTACCGATGTCAGGCCGATGATATCGTGCATCTCTATTTTCCATCACATCTGGTTCCACTGAAATTCAAGGAAAAGTAAAAGCCACAATGAAATGTTGTATAGCTGTGTGTGTGAAGTGACTTTAAAGAAATAAAAGTCCAACAAACAATGACTTTGTCACTGTAAAATCAGCTGGTTTGCTCAGGCCTTGGTGTGACGTAATAGTTCTTGGTGTTTTTGGGTCTTTCTCTCAGAATGTTTCGGTCACGGCTTCTCCACCCGTGGCGGCGGCGTGTCCTCCATCTCCACCATGTCCTCACTGAACCTGTTCAACAGCAGTAGGAGGAGGGACTCTGTTGCCGCGGTGACGGAGAACAGACGCCGTCTGGCCCTCCATGCTGGTTTCCCCGCTCAGCAGCTCCGTCTGGTCAAGGTACCAAACTGTGTTAATGAATCCTCCTGCAGAAGCATCACCGTTTTCTTCTTCTACAAATCTTTTTCTAAATGATCAGTTTTATTGTTTCTGCATTTTCAAGAAATTATTTTTTAGTTTTTATTTTAGCTTTTTGTCATGCACCTAAACACCAGCAGGATGTCTGCTGGGTCTTTGAAAGTGTAAGAAGTTGATAAATAAATTTAATGACAATAAAGGCTTTTAAAAGTTTGAAATAGTCTTAAATGGAAGACCATAAGGTCTTCAATATTGTAGCTGTTTTCAGTTTTTAAAGGTCTGTTTTGGGGCTTTTTGACTTTACAGTAGAGACAGGACAGTGGATAGAGCTGGAAACAGGGATGAGAGGACTGAGATTCTGATGGACTCCTCCAGATCTGATGTCAGTCTGCACGCTTATTCATGTTGTGGCCTGCTGAGCTATCAGTGCGTCCTTAAAGGTCACATATTTGACCCCTTTAAGACAAGTTTAAAAACACTCCAGTATTGGATTTCTGCATGTCTAAAAACTCCTCTGTTTCAGCCCTGCTCAGATCCAGCTGTTTCTGTGTCTGTGGCTTTAAATGTTAATGAGCTGTCTGACTCCGCCTCTCTCAGGAAATGGATGTGGCTTTCCTAAACCTCAGGAGACGAGGGCGGAACTTTCTTCCAAGCAGGGAGGGCCAACTGAACCTGGGGGCGGGGCTAACTCCCCACATGACATCATGATGGGGAAAATCTGAGAACGGCTTGTTTCAGCACACATTTTCTGAGAGGTGGAGGGGGTGGAGGGTTCTGATTCTAAAGGGGATACTGGACAGGCCAGGGGCACAGATTTTTGTTAGAAAAACCTGAAAAAGTGTATTTTGCACAATATGTGACCTGCAAAGCTGTGCAGCATCTGAAGATAACGGAGCGATGTATTCATGTGTGCAGGTAAATGTAAATTGTCTGAGAAGCAGTTGGAGGAGATGTGAGCGCTAGAACTGCACAGGTGATCTAATTCCAACCCTAATGTCAGGCTGTGCACTGATAAAAGGCCTGAGTTATTTCAGTATTCAGTACTGTTTGATATTTTTGGAAAATATTTGGATATTTTGAAAGCAGTTCTTTAAAAACTTTAGGATTTGTATTTTTAGCTCTTAGATATTTGTAGAAACAGAAACTTCTAAACTACCACTATTCTCTGCCTTTTGACGATAGCCAAGCAGGTCGACTCATGACTCCATTTATGGATTATAACATAATAGCAGCATAGTCCATTCTAATCACAATCACACATTAACAGTGAATCATGCAGCATTAGTGGGAGCCACAGCTGAGGCTGACAGCTGCTAACAATGAGCTGGATTTTACAAAGAAAAAGCAGCTTTAGTGTGAATACCGTTTATAGTCTGATCACATGACTCTCCGTCTCACTCGTCTCCATGTCATTTCATTGATAAATCCGTTCTGAAAGTGTGCTGAGCGGACTATATTTTTGTTCCTTTGTGACTTCATATCTATGGACTCCGCGGAGGCAACCGTCTTCCGCTTCGCGTCGGACGGTTCACACCTCCGCGTCGTCCATCAGTCCCTGATAATTGGACACCTCGTCGGGCATTAACATCACATTTACTTTAATATTTCAAAATAGCAAAAGAAATACAGTTTAAAATACTGACTGGTCGGTTTGCTATTTGAATAAAGTGGAAATGACAAGAATTGAAATCGTTATCCTAAGTTGAATGACAAAGTTTTCATGTCTGTAATATTTGTCTGTTCATCCCTACTGCCTTCCGTTTATCACATGTATGACATGTTTGAATTTTATGGTTTAAATCGGGGCTATCAAAGGTACAGTCAAGTTATTCACTTGTTCTGATGAGCAGTCAACAGGTGCGTCACTTTAAATGAAGTTTACGCAAAGCATTGTGGGTCATCTTTCCGTCTCTCCTTTGGTAAAGGATGGTCCAGTGTTTCCTGGGCTAAAGGAGATAAAAAGGAAACAATGAAGCTTCTTTTTTATTTTTCAGTTGGAGAATTGGAACGGCCTCTATCATGGGTCGTTTCACTCAGTTAGGAACCTTCCTAAGCAAAATTGACTATTCAAACGGACCCCAGGCCCCTCCTCCGTCTGTGTTCTCCGCCTCAGTAACTGATCCTAGACCCAGCTTATACTGCCACCTGCTGGCTCCTCATGTGATGCACAGTCCCTCTGACAGGAAGTTTCACTAAATTAGTGAACAACAAACAAAGAACTGGAGAAGATATTCAATTAAAGTCCACAAACCTTACACTTGATTCTGTTTAACTCTTTATGCTCTGTTGTCCATAAAGGATGATTTATACGCTGGCTGTTTTACCATCTTTAATGAATTTAGAGAATGGAAATACCTGATCATTTTATGTTTGAGAACGTAAAAGTTTTATGGCTCAATCTACTGATAAAAAGAAATACACAACAAGCTGTCCTTAATGCCATTAAAAAGACAAACTAGCTGTCTGGATTTCTACCTCTGTATCTCTGAGGCTGTCCTGATGTAAACATGCCTCCTTTTTAGTCACAGGAGAATAAACTGCCCGGTGGTGCTCCATCTAGTGGTCAACAGAAGCTGCTACTATCCTCAGCTCTTTTTGCCCTCTAGGCCTCAGTGAGGTCACATGACTAAAAGCTATGAATCAGAACTGGTGGTCTGTGTGATTTCTTCTCCCCTTGTTGGTTCTTCTTCTATTGTTGATGGATATTACAGCGTTCCTGAGGAGTGATGGAGGGACAGGAGGCAGAATATGGCCTCAGGTCTCAGTGTTCACAGGTGTGCTCTCATCTCCAGGTGAACCACGCCTCTGATGTTTGGGTTCTGGGGAAAGAGGAGCCGGAGAGTTATGACGCCATGGTAACCAACTGGACCGGGGTGGTTTTAGCCGCCCCGGGCGCTGACTGCATGCCGATCCTGTTCGCCGACCCGGTGGCTAAAGTAATTGGAGTCGCACATGCAGGTTGGTACTTAAAGTAGCGTTACGTTTCTGTAGGAAAATATCCTTTCATCATGCTTGTACCTGAATAGACGTGTGCACTTTTGTTTATATCAGGATGGAAAGGCACTCTGATGGGGGTTGCCATGGCAACAGTGGAGGCCATGATGACAGAGTTTGGTTGCCGTGTGAGGGACATCCTGGTTGCCGTGGGACCGTCAGTGGGGGCGTGTTGTTTCACTTTGTATAAAGAACAAGCGGTCGACTTTTACAACATCCACCCCAACTGTGTGCCTGATCCAGAGTCAGACTCGCCGCATGTCAACATCCGGCTCGCCA
The DNA here is from genome assembly GCF_018320785.1 of Cheilinus undulatus. NCBI lineage: Eukaryota > Metazoa > Chordata > Actinopteri > Labriformes > Labridae > Cheilinus > Cheilinus undulatus. The sequence goes on along the minus strand of NC_054879.1, from coordinate 1,591,736 downwards.
ACAGGTACGAAACATCCGAGTATAACATGATAGAAGACAGCAGGTACAGCTAAATGGACGGATGGATGATGAATGTGTTTTAATAAGGAACCCTGTCCGTCATAGATGTACCTGTCCTCTCTTTGTGGCAAACCCTGTGTTATGAGATCCAGGATAAAATACTGAGTATTGAAAAGTTACAAGGACTGTTTGATTCCTGTCTGTCTTCAATCTGCAGCTCCTTACTCACTCGTATCTGCTGTAGTGTTAGGGTTAGTGGTTTCCTGTCAGGCAGCGAGAACTGAGAGCATAACAATCTACTGCTTTAAGCAACCCCCCTTAGATGTGTGTAAATGTGCCTGCTGTATTTTAGAAAAGAACAGAGAGAGAAGCTGTGTCGACTCAGACTCACTACGGGAGCCTCGTGTGGTCCGAAGAAAAAACCCTCCTGAAAATATGTCCTCAATAATCCCACAAGATAAAGAAATAATTTAAATCCTCGAAAATGTGTAAGGTTACTCCAGCAGTTTTAGTGACAAAGTCCCACCAGAGGTCAAGATATGGTTTTAAAAAACCTTTTTATTTTATTTGCAGCTCAGTGAAAAGTGCATCAATTCACTCAAAAAGCCAGGTTGTGAATCAAGTTGTGAGATTTAACAGATTATATGCAAAAGTAAATTCATCACCAACAAAAATGGATTACATGAACATTTTAAATGATTCCACAGATGAAAAATGATGTAAAAATCAATTTAGAAACAAAAACAAACATATTGGTTCAACATGAGAATCTAGGTACCAAAAATTCAAAAATGGTCCATAACCCTCATGAGTTGAAACCACAAAAGATAGCTTTTGGTTAAATTTAGTTCTCCATCCTGGACCATATAAACTGTTTTCTCCAATGGGCTGACGCTACCTTCAGTGAGTAAAATACCAGCATGGGCCTCCCTGACTTTTAATGGCTGTTGGTAGAACTTGTTAGCTTCCAGTTTAACCTTCTTGTTGCAGATAAGTTTCCTTTCAGCTTACAGGTAGTAACTACCCTTAACTGGTTTGTTCACCGGTCAGAGTTATCACACATCACCCACAGAAGGTCTCAGGACCGAAGAACAGGTACACACCAATCAAGCCAACAGGCTGGAGTCTGCAAGAGACCCGATGGGCAACCAGGGGCCCCTTTTCTACACCTGGTTCCCCTGACGTATCGTCATGGAAAGTCCCGCCCTTTCGAGTTGAACTTCAGTCACAGTTTTGAAGTTCTTGGAAACCAAGAGTTCACCAAGTTCACAGAAACTCAGAGTTCAAAAGTTCACCCAGAAAGTCCCTTGTTGTTTTGTCCTTCACTGTCTTTCTAAGATGGCGATGCAGAAGAAGCCTCAGCGTGCTTTTTGGCCTTCACACTTCTTCTGTCAGCAAGGTTTCGGCTCTGCAGCAGCAACCTATTCATAGACGTGTGCACATACAAAACTAGAGAAGCTTTATTTCTGCATATGAATTGAAAATTGTTTTTTCAATTAAAATAATTTAATAATTTTCTCAACACCTGTAACCAGTAGTCATCCAGGTATGTTTATTAATAACATGCTTTGAAATGAGCATGCTCAGTGGCGTGTTAATGGCTCCGTTTCTGCCATCAGTGAATCTTGATGAACTGCTGTGTGGGTCTCCTCCTAGTGTTTTATCATTCCTAACGTTAACCCTGTATTCTGCGTTATCGATGAGGTAATCAATACTTCCTGTCCCTCCTCAGACTCCTCCTCCAGGGCAGCGGCGTCCTCCCGGAGAACATCCATGATGACACAGTGACGGAGCGTCCATCTGTGACTCCCTGCACTTCCTGTCACCCTGAACTCTTCTTCTCTCACCGCAGAGACGGGATGGAGTTTGGCACCCAGGTGGGATACCTGTGGATCAGAGAGACGGAGGGACTGGTGTGACTCCGCCCTCTTAAAGGAGGCAGGTGGACTGGAGACTCAGGGAACAGCTGATTGGACAGTTTGTGATGTTCATAGAAACTAAGATTGATGTAATTTTCAATTCTTTGATACTATTTGATAGATTCTCTTTTAATGATTGCTGATTTAGAATAGCAGTGAAGAAAATGTCGGATTTTCTCTGGTATTTTAACTTAAAAACTTCTGTGTCAAAAGGAGAGCGCTCTGAGAGTCGGCTCACTTTTTTGAGATTATTTTTGGAGCTTTTTTGCCTTTACTTGGACAGAACAGCCTCCACAAACTGGCGCCTGCACAACACTTCAGAACAGTCTGTAGTCCCTCAGGTGGTTTTGGCTTCTCACTGAGACATTAAAGTCATGATTTAGTCTCTGATGCAGAGGCAGACTTTACCTTTAGGCACAGTAGGCTCTGCCCGGTCACCAGCTACCAGGGGGGTTAGGGGTCGACTACTCAACTCTTTCTGTAATGTAAATAAAATGCAAAGATTTCTGTGAATTATGACATCTTTTTTATTTTTTCATTTAAAAACATCAACATTTTAGAATGAATATTCAACAGATTTATGATCACATAGATATATTTGGCCACATTTTGAGAGGTCTGGGTTTGTAAAACATGACTAAAAAACATCAAAATGGAAAAAGTATAGTTTTCCTTTGAGGAAATTGTCATTTTTTGTTATTGAAATCAACGAGCAAACTTCATGTGGTTACCAGACGTCTATTTAGAGTCTTCAGTGGGCCTTTTGAATCCTCTTTTGATATTTCTATACATTAACACTGCACAACAGTCGTTTCTGATTGTCTTTTACATCAAGTTACAAGAAGAAGTTTCTTTGCTAAAAAGAATCTGAAAGGGTAGAACAATAGAGATGAAGGGGCCTATGCCTGAGTTTGCCTAAGGCCCCAAAATCACTTAATCATAGGAAAACCATTTGAGCCTACAGCGCTGTGAAAAAGTTTTTGCCCCCTTTCTGATTGACGGTCACACTGAGGCCATCATGAGTAAAGATAAGGCAGACGTGCTAATTTTGGCAGCTATTAAGCAGCTAGGTAAACAAAAGTACATCTTCCTCAATGCGCCATGCCTCATAAAATACAGTATCAAATTACAGTACACATTAAGGATGAGTACTATGCTTGCTGTAAAGATAATCAGTGGATCCAAATCTGAATGAGATGAATTGAACGTACAAAGGCAGCGAAACTGGCCAGAAGGGCGCATCTCCTCTCCGTCCTCCGCCACATCCTAGCCCTTCTCTGACCGATCTGCTTCCTCAGACGAGCTGCCTCCTCTTTGGTGGCGATGTACAGGATGCCGACGGCAATGACAAGCTGGACTCTCTTCATGTTGAATTGATTCTTGATTGGATTTGATAGCTGGATTAAATTTGATTAGTTTGATCAGATTTGAGTAGTTTAAATTCAGGTAAGATAAAGCAAGTAAATCTGTATTTTTCTCCTAAACCAACGCCCGTTTTTCCCACCGTTGGTTGGCTATTTGTACCCAGGAAGATCCAACTATATTAACATATAAATTATTTTACAATGAATAAAAAATGAGACAGGGCTGTGATTTATATCATATTTTATTTTTATTTTTTCCAACAGTAGGATCGTTCTGTGGACTCCCGTACCCCTGAAGTCCGAACTTTGGGACGAACTTGCCAAGTCCGAATTTCCAGAGAATGCAAGTTCGAACTTGTGAACTTTGAATTGAGAAACAGGTCTGGAGTGCCACATCCATTTCCTGAGAGGGGTGTGGTCAGGGGTGGAGTCAGACAGGACATTAACATTTAAAGCCACAGACACAGAAACAGCTCTTTCTGAGTAGGGTTGAAACAGAGGGCTCTTTAGACATGCAGAATCCAATACTGGAGTGTTTTTTCAGCAACAAACTTCACAGGCATGTTTTGGGGACCTCTGAGACCGAAATAAACTTGTCTTAAAAGGGTTAAATATGTCCCTTTAAGAAACCTGATTGTGTTTCTGCAAGAAGGTTTGAAATTCCTGTCTGGAGATGAGAGAAAAAATAGTTTCTAAGGGTAATGGGTCTTCTATTCTCAATTAATCTGGGGTCTTTATTTAGTTTTGGAATTGAGACGATTGCTCCTGGGCTCATTGAGGGTGGGAGGATGCAGCTTTCAAACATTTCTGAGATGACCTGGTGCAGTAGTTCTCTCATATTCTCCCAAAAATGTTTGCAAAAATCTCCTGTCAAGCCATCCGAGCCAGGGGCTTGGTTTGAAGAGAGGTGTTTGACTGCTGCATCAAGCTCTTCTATTGTTATTTGATCTTCACGTGTTTCTCTAAAGTCATCCTCCACTTTAGGAAGTGGGCAGCAGAGTTTAACACTCGGTCAGCGAGAGCAACGCAGGACTCCAAAGAGCCAAACTGTGGTGTCTCACTTCCTTATTATCCAAACTTCACCTGAGACCTAAATAGTATTAACAGTCTTTTAAGCCTGTTTGATGGGAGCTCCATTCATGAGACATCATGAATCTTCTAAACCTTCATGAATCAGGAGGTTTTTCTGATGTCATACTGTCTGCATGTGAAGAAAACAACTGATAGAAGTTTAGCAAAGCAGAAATAAACCCAGCTTTAATTAACAAACCAAACACTCCTTAGAGAAAAATATATACAGTGCTTAACAAATGTATAAGCCCACCTGTCAAAAAAATGAGAAGACGTAAATATTTTAGAAATCCTTCAAAAACTTGTTTAAACTAAAAATGATATTGTTATTTATTTGGTAAATAACAAACTGAAACAACTAAACAGTCCTTTTTCACTCATAATAACCAAAAACTTCATATTGTGTGTGGCCTCCTTGGCCTTGATAACAGCTTCATTCTTGCTGCCGTTGTTTTTATGGACTTTTCCAAAGTCTCTTTTGTTATTGAGTTCCAAATAGTTTCTAGCTGTTCCCACAGACTTGCTTTAGATGAAACTTTTGTGCCATTAATCTTTGAATCTACTAAATCCCAAATTTGTTCAATAGGTTTCAAATCCAGACTTTGACTTGGCCAGTCCATCAGTTCCAGTACTCCAGATTCCTTTTTTTGGTCTAATAGTCTCTGCACAGCTTTGAAGTCTGCTTGGGGTCATTGTCTTGTTGGTATATGAACCCACGACCAATCAGATTCAGTCCAGAAGAGATTCCATGATGCACTAAGATGCTGTGGTAGACGTTCTTGTTCATGATACCGTCCATTTTCACTCATTTGCCCACGCCGTATCCACAAATGGAACCCCATACCATAATGGACTCTCCACCGTGTTTCACTGTGGGTGCATCTGGCATCAGAACCTTCTCCAGCTTTTCTGCAGACATAAACATGACGGTGCTGACCAAAGAGTTCAAACTTGGACTGGTCCGTCCAGAGTACCTTCTTCCAGTCATCAACAGTCCAGTGTTTGTGCTCCCTGGTAAATCTGAGACCTTTCTGGATGTTTGCAGGCCTCAATAATGGCTTCTTAGCAGCTATTCTTCCCTTTAAGCCTTGTTCCCTCAGTCGTCTGCTTATGGTCATTCTGGAGACTTTCTCAGACTCTGATGTAGAAGCATTCATCTCTGTCTGAAGATCAGCAGTGGTCTTCCTTCTGTCTCTAGTACTTCAAATCTTTAGGTGTCTGACATCTGCTCTAGTTAACTTTGGTTTTCTGCCTCTTCCTTGGCACATTTTGTAAGTACCAGTCTGGGCAGCTGACTCCAAAGCAAACTTAACCACTCTGTGAGAACACTTTATGTCTTTCCCTGTCTGTCTCAGAGACCATCCAGCATCATGAAGTGCTTTAATGCGGACTATTTCATTTTCAGTCAGCTCTCCACGTTTTACCATTTTGAACAGGAATGAGGAATTTCAAACTAAATTCACCCAAATCTGAGCCGGCTCACTGGGCTTCTCTGAGAAGTCAGAAATGAATCAAGCATAACATTCAACCACTAAAACTCATTTTTCTCTTCAGGAATGACAGTAAATAACTATAATCTGACATGTTAATCAAAAAATAATAATGTGCTTTACTATTCAGTTTTTTCTGTAAATCAGTAAATTTGAAAATTCATGGATAACAATAATAATTCTATTTTAGCATTAAAAATATCATTTGGGTTAAAGAGCTTCTACATATTGGTGTATTAACCATTGCAGAAACACAAAAAAAGATTTTGGTAATTACCAATGCTGTTAATTTCGGGCAGCTGTGGCAGAAACCTGACTGTGGTTAGGGTTAGGGTGGTCTAATACATTTGTTAAGGACTGTAACTGTTCTGACGTGAGGGGCGTGGTCTCGACTGAGAAGGGTGTGGAATTGTGAGCGACAGCGTAGCAAAGAAGGCTCAGAGCCTTCCCAGTTATGTTGACTTTAGGAAACGTGGGTACTTTGAGATATATGACTCAGCACTACCTATACACTGTATTCACCTAAGTAGATGTAAATAAAGGGATGCTGAGGACAAAGTTAGCTTTTAAAAGCTGTTTTAGACAAATCTTGGCAATTATTCATCTATTTAAACATCAAAATATGTCAGATTTATCACCCTTACTTAAAGAATCAAAGTTTCCCACTTCTATATTGGACTGTGAATCCAGCGCAGGATCTTGATAACAATGGTGTCTTTCTCCTGCAGCAACCTGCAGGTGCGCAGGTAAGAAATGCTATTTTTAGAATCAGATAAGTGAAATAATTGTTCAAATGGTGATACAAGCATGAAATTTGGTACGTGTTCTCTTTAAAGCCTACTTAAAAAAAATTAAAAATGAAAAACCACTGGCCACGCACAAATCCAAGATGGTGGCCATTTTCCAAGATGGCCGACATGTCACACTGAGTGAGAAGAGTCTAGCTGCAGCCGCTACAAACCACGCTCCATACAAAACACGCCCAACGATCCATAGAATAAATTAACTCTAACACTAACCAGTGGAATATAAATGCTAAACCTAACCTAAAGCTAATTAAGGCCTAGCTAAACTAATCTAAATTAACCTTAAACTAAGCAAGTAGCACAAGTGAGCGTGATTTGTAGGGATCCGATCCAGAATCTGAGAACAGCCTGGCCTTTCAGCGGTGACCTTCTGTGTCAGTGATGGTGCTCTGGATGTTTATCTAGTCAGCGGTCTTCTCCATGATTGTGGTCGTGTGAACTGAACCAGAGTGAGAATGAAGGCTCAGGAAACTTTTGACTTTTCCACAATATTCTAACATTTACAGGTAGTGGGTTTGAGATTTTGTAAGCTGTAATAATCAAGATTAAAACAAAAAAAGTCTTGAAATATCTCAGTTTGCATGAGATGAATCTAGAGTTTATGAGAGTTGAACTTTGAAGTCGTTCACAGGAACAAAAATGCGCTTTTACTTGGTATTCTACTTTTTGAGCTGCACCTGTAAATGCTGCCCCCGCCGTTATCATTTCTAAATATAAACTCACAAACACTCATGTCTGGGATTCAGACAGCATTTATTTATTTTCTCTCATAGACAAATGTGTCAGAGTTGTCTTGATTTGTCTTAAAAAGCAGCCCTTTTATTAAAAAAGAAATAAACCATCCAGTTCAGGTACATGTTTGTGAGCTGACTCAGCAGAGGAAACATTAGAGACTTCACTGAAAACACTCTTAGAGTCAGTGGCCCCTCAGCCGTCACAGTAAACCATCTTCAGTACAATCAAATAAAGCCATCTGCAGAGGTGTGTCAATTAAAGGTGAAATGTTCCTTTAAATCATCGGTCCGCTCAGGCAGGCCACACACCAGGGGGTTGTTGACATTTTAAAAACGTGGGAGACCTAGACGATTCGATAACCGCTGGTGTGCTCGGCTGGCTGTTCTGCAGAAAGAGAAGGTGGTTGTAATCCTGGCTGAGATGAGGACAGGCTGATGTTCACTGCTGCTCTAGAAAAGCACGCTACATCAGGTGGGTGACACTTCCCAGCTCACTCTCACTGGCCATTGCCACCAGAGGGCGCCCCAGGAATCATAAACAGCACACGTATGATATTTATGATTCCTCTTTGAGGCTCTGACTAGAAGGAAAGTACCGTTCTCCACTGATGTAATCAAACCTAACACTAGCGGGTCTCAACTGGTCTAGCCCTGAGACCAGGTGCTCCATGATGAGAACTCATATTTGTCAATCAATCAGACGTAGGTAACACTTGAGGTGAATTAAGCCATAATTACCCTTTAATAAGCTGGCCTTTTACCAAGTCATAACTCAGAAATATGGTCACACTAAGGACAGATTAAGCTGGTACTATTGTCCTGATTTTAAGTCATTCCTCGTAACCCTGTGACAGTTCTCTGGTTTGTATTTCACCCTAACTCTAAAAAGATGAAGAAGAAATTACTCAGGAAGGACACACTTTGATTTAGTAAGCCAGAATAAAGAGATGACCAGAAACTCAGAGTTTCTGCTAACCAGCATGTGCCGCTCTATGGTCGGTCTGACAGGAAGTAAAAATCTTTATGGCCAAAATTTCTGTTTGAAAAATATGCCAATTACCAAATAAGTAAATAGTGAATCATTACATTTTATATTGTGTTACTAATAAGACGTGGTGCAAGCATTATTTACTATGAACTAAACTCAGCCGACTGGTGGGTCAGGACCCACTTTTGGGTCAAAAATCTCCTGGTGTGTAGCCGCTCTGCAGACTCTCATCCCTCCACACTGATCATATTTATGTCTGTAAACATGAAGCAAACGTTCTCTGACAAGCAGCTCTTTCCAAACAAACGGCTGACATGTCAGCATAAATAAAACCTGCATGTATAACTGTCAACACATTAATAAATAAGAGAGAAAAGTCCTTCAACATTAAGGCCAGTTCTTTTGTTCCCATCATCACACAGCTGCAGTTGATGAGCTAAAGACGCTACGATAAAAGCACAACAGAAGAAAAAAGAAAGGTAGTGTTTGATACGGAAGCCCAAAGAGGACATGTGCTCATAAATGACAGTATTTACTGTCATTTACTGAGCAAATTTACCACATACTCTGTATTACACGAAAATACCGATGCACTTCCTGGTTTTAGTAAGAGAGCCGAGCTGCAGACATAAATAACTGCATGCATAGTATCTGTAAAGCCCAGTTCAGGTTGTTAACGTTTTTTTCTGCATCTTTATCGTCATGAAAACACAGCTAAAAACTAAACTAAAAACTTTAGTTGCTCAGTCCGGTTGGAATGAAGAGAATTAATTTTTCATGTACAAATTCAGCTCCTACAGTCTTGAATTTCTCATCTATGAGCTCATATAGAGCTGTGTCTGCTGCTTGATTTGAGCTGTAACAGGTTGGTTCAGGCTGCTGCAACCATCGGCAGCGGTGGTCTAAATCAGTCTCGTCATCTCACTCATAGATAATCGGTATCAGAAACAATGAGGCATCTCTAGCATGGCTGCATGGCTGCTTTGGGCTTCCGTAGCTCAGTGTTTGTAGGTGAAAGTTTAATAAAGCTTCAGTGTTGACATTACCGTGGTGAACTTAAAGTTCAGAAAGATACAGTGCTTAACAAATGTATTAGACCACCCTAACCCTAACCAAAGTAAGGGTTATGCCACAGCTGCCCTAAATTAACAGCATTGGTAATTACCAAAATCATTTTTGATGTCTCTGCAATAGTTAATGTAGAAGCTCTTTAACCCAAATGATATTTTTAATGCTAAAATAGAATTATTATTTTCATCCATGAATTTACAAATTTACTGATTTACAGAAAACCTGAAAAAGCACATTATTATTTCTTGATGAATATGTCAAATTATAGTTATTTACTGGCATTCCTGAACAGAAAAATGAGTTTTAGTGGTTGAATGTTATGCTTGCTTAATTCCTGACTTCTCAGAGAAGCCCAGTGAGCCGGCTGAGATTTGGGAATAAAAAGGTGAAATTAAGTCTGAAATTCCTCATTCCTGTTCAAAATGGTAAAATGTGGAGAGCTGACTGAAAAAGAAAGAGTCTGCATTAAAGCACTTCATGATGCTGGATGGTCTTTGAGATAAATATGACAGGTGGTCTAATAAATCTGTTAAAGCACTGTAGATCCCATGGTTTTATCTCAGAATCAAAAAACATAAAAACTCCCTGTAAAACAAATGAAATAGGAGCAGCTGCCTGTCATCACAAAGATTTATACATTTTCTGAAATATTTCAAACAATCATCACATTAACGTTTAAGAACCTGAATAGAAAAAGACTTAATAAATAACTTTTTTTTTTTTTTTTTTAGCTCTGGTTTGTAGACATTTTTTATCATTTTTTCCTGTTTCTTTAGTTTGGTTTAAGAGAATAATACCATTCCCATTAGACCGTTACAATTCTGCATTCGCTTGTTCACAATAATCTCATCTCCCTCAGAATAAATGAAAAGCGAGAAAAATAACAGGCCGCTACGTCCTGTTGGCTCAGTCCCATTTCTAGTTTCTCTGCCTACATGTCAGGTTCAAGTTCAGCTTCCCTTCAGAACAGACTCTGGGGTTCTAAGACGCATTAACAGGATTTACTTATGTCTGTCCAGCCTTGCTCACTTCACCCTCCATCAGCAAGAATGAGGACACCCTACTCACTGAACACGGGAGTAGGGCTAAGAGGAAGGGGCCAAGGAGCGACTGGGACTGAGCTTTAACACTGTAGTGAGACATCGTGCTGTGAATTTAACATCTCTGCAGGGGAATTAAAAATAACAGTCAAAAAGCGAGTGTTGTTTGGAGCTACTTTCTCAAGATCCTTTTGAAACTGTGGATCAATTTCAGCATCATCTCCATCAAACTATGGCTTGGTCTTCATCTGGAACCCGACACCTCTTCATGATTGGCTGACAGTTGTGCAGATGTTTGTTTCCATGGCTTATTCTTCCTCTCCTGTCTGCCTCCTCATCTAAAATAATCTGCTGTCGTCTCTAACTTTGCTCCGTCCATGCTAGGGGTGTCTTTCAATGTTGTGTGTTATCATGTTTAGAGAGATATTTGAGCCAAAGCGGATGTAAAAACTTAACTTTGACATTTGAGCACCAAAATATGCTACTGTTTGTCATGGAGGAAATCAGATAAAACTGTGAAGTTTAAATAAAAACACCTTCCGGTCACATCTCTGCTGCTGTCTCAGATCCATCCCACCTAAGTCAGAGCTAAACCCCGCCCCTAGTTCCCTTAAAAACAGCAAATGTGTCTAAGGAAAGTCTCTTAATTCTATTTACACGACCAGTTTAGGTGTAAAAGTTTAAAAATAGGAGCAGTTACCTCCTGCAGACACCAGATGTCACCACGCTGCACCCATCCTAATGCAGAGAGGAACTGCAGCAGCCTTTCACATGAAAAGTCTGAGTGTTTGAAGCATTGAACGTGTGCAAACATTCAAGACTGACAATTTCTGAATCCTTCTTCTTACAGTCAGTGAGCACCAGGTGAAAATTTCAAATGTTTCCTCCTGGTTTGGCTCAAATGGAGCCACAGAAAACAACAAAATCATCTTCAAGTTGGTGAAATTGGAGATGCTTTCCTCTAGATCGTCATCTAAATTCAAAGGTAAAAAGGAAGTGATCCGTCGTGTTTGGTGCTACAGTATAGAGTTTAAATCTTGGTTTAAATTAAGCAGGAGGAACCAAAGCTGGAGGTTCATTCTGAGGGATCAGACTGGTGTAAAGCTGGAGGAGTGATCCACTGTTTTAATGCTGAGCTGACACCTGAACGCAGCTTCAGCTGAAAGATCCCTGACGGAGGAGAGGTGAAGAAACAGTCGTCTGAGGAATGATGAGAGGAGGGAAGGACCTGAGGAGGGAATGATAGAGAAAAAGAGAGGAGGCTTCTGGATCTGGTGGTAGAAGGAGTGTAGTGTGGAGGCCTGTCAAAAGTCCAGCTTCCTGTCCAGTCATATGTGTATCAGCTGCAGTCACAGAGCAGCAGTCCGGCCACTAGAGGGAGCAGGTTGAGCAGCAGGAGCCACAGCGTGAAGGCCAAACCTGGAGAGCTGGAGCACGGGTCTGAAACACAAAAAACAGCACGCTATTCTTCATCCTTACAGACATTTTACAACATACCCATAAAAATAACACACCATCAAACATCCAGAGAAACTATCCATTCATAATGAGGCATTTTTAAATGTGATAAAGAACAGACATGAAGAAGGTAGCGGAATCTGATTGGTTGATGTAAGCTTTTCAAATCAAACAAAGAGAAGTCTTATTCTTAAAGAGAGGCAACAGTATATTCAACAGAGTTAAAGACATTTATTTATTTTTATTTATTTAACCTTTATTTAACCAGAACAACCTCATTGAGATTAAAAATCTCTTTTTCAAGAGTGTCCTGGCCAAGACAGCAGCAGCACAATCAAAGTTACAGACAAACAACGAGTAAACATACAAGTAAAATGTCAAACAACAGTACACTGAAAGAGAAAGCAGCAAGTAATTGTTAAAACCAGCTATGATCAAACACATCATTCAAAACATTTGCAGACAGATCTGACTGCCTTCAAGGCATAAAACGATTACAAACGCAGATCAACCAATCCTGAGACACAAAACAGACAACCTTCAGTCAAAACATTTACGGACAACCTGATGCATCTTCCTCCAATACCTTCAATCTACCTTTAAAAACATCTAAAGACACCAAGTGTTCAGCAGCAGATTCCTCCTGCAGGAACAGTTTATATAAGGGTATGACATTTCATCACTGCTGGATATTCCACAGTCAGCTGTCAGTGATGTTATTACAAAGTGGAAGAGTTTAGGAACAACAGCAGCTCTGCCATGAAGAGGAAGACCACGTTAAATCACAGAGCTGGGTTAACGACTGCTAAGGCTCATGGGTAAAAGTCTCCAAGTCTCTGCTGATTCCATCGCTGAAGAGTCCTGAACTTCCACTGACATTCATGTAAACACTAAAACTGCAGCAGGAGCTACATGAATGGGTTTCCATGGTAACAGCTGCATGCACGTCCATCACCAAGTCCAACGAAAACGTCAGATGGAGTGGAGTAAAGCACACCAACACTGGAATGTGGAACAGTGGAAACGTGTTTAGTGGAGTGACCAGTCATCTTCTGTTTACAGTCAGATGGTGAGTCTGGGTCTGGAGGATGCTGGGAGAACGGTACCTGTCTGACTGTGAAGTTTGGTGGGGGAGGGATAATGGTATGGGGCTGTTTATCAGGGTCTGGGCTAGACCCCTTATCTCCAGTGAAGACCGACCTTAAGGGTTCAGCAGACCAAGACATTCTGGACGATGCTATGCTTCACTAATGTAACTTAGCTTGAGAAAAAGTGACAAGACTGAATCAGAGACAGCATGCCGTTTCATCAGCTGTATTTTCTTCAGACTTAGAACCATTTCCTTGATCCTCAGGATTAATAAAGAGTCTGTCTCTGTCAGTCAGAGTCAGATCTTGTCTCATCCAGATCACCCTACATAAATAAACGTACCAGCATGGGCTCAAAGTATTAAAACAAACTGACCAATGGGGTTGCTCCTGGAGGCATTGGTGGGCGGGATCTGGTGAGGGAGGGGACAATCATCACAGAAGTCGGTGCAGGCGGGGCAGACGAGGACACCGTTATAAACCCAGTCATTGATCCGCACGCTGATGCTCAGCAGCTGACCTTTACGGAGGCAGAGGAAGGATTGGTCCTGCACGTAGACAGTCAGACCCTGAGCCGAGCACAGCACCTGAGACCACAAACGCAGGAAATGACATGGTTAAGACCCACGCTGCTCATGAAACGACAGAGAGGTCAGACTTCACTGTCAGCACCTTGTAGCAGCCGGAGCCCCAGTCTGGGTACGTCATCTTTCTGGTGCACTGCTCCATGACGAACGCAGACTTCTGATACAGACAGACCGAGTCTGGACCGTACTGCTCCGCCCCGTAGTTCCTCCACCAGTCTGAACACACAAATACACAGGTCACTATTGTTTTCACTGTGCAGGAGCTGTTCACCTCCAACAGGCAGGACCTTTGGTTGTCATAAAAATGTCTTTTAAAGTGTATTTTCTTCTTTTAACTGAAAGGTCATTCAAAAAAGAAGATTGTTTATGGCTTATTACATCCAAAAATACATGGGCAATGTTAAACCACTGTTGTCTAAAATAAGGTCACAAGTCTATTTCTCTTGTTTCCATCGTTTTCACTTCAGGACCTCTCATTAATATTAACACACCACACAATCAGGGTCTATTTACCCGGCTGGTTCTCGCTCACTCGGCAGTACGAGTTCCTCTGATATTCTCCGCTCAGATGCCAGCTGAACTCCTGACTGAACGGACAGAAATCAGCTATCTCCACCGCACCGCCAAACATCGACAGCTCATCAGCTGACACCTCTGGGATCCTGTCAAAATACTAAAACACAGCAGCACACCTGAATGCCTTTTAAATCTGAGCCTGAGTGCAGCTTTATTAAATACAACAATACAGAGAAAGTTAAAGAACACCATATTGTCTGAATGATATTGGCAGATATGAAAATATTGTAGAATATGTGCTTATATGGGACACACCAGCCTGTATCTGCTTTAAGAATTAGCCCATATTGACTATCAGGCAAAATCTGATGTAAATATTCTCTAATATCAGCAGCAAATATAAGCAAATATTAGCAGTAAATATCAGCCTATATTTGACCTTAAATACTGGCCTTTATCGGCTGTTAATGTCAGGCAATGTCTGCTGTAAATATCGGCCTGTTTTGGCTTTAAATATCAGCATATATTTGCAGTAAATGGCTGCTTTTGTCAGCTGTAACTACTGGCCTGTATTTTGCTGACCTACAGCTTCTAAAAACAGAGTCCTGAATATGTAAATACTTCTCTTTATCTGCTATGAAAATAATATTGAATAATCAGCCTCTATCAGCTGTATATTACATTAAGGTTGTCCATTTCTGGTGAGATCTCAATTTGATTTTGTTATTTGAGCTATTCTGTGTCTGCTGAGCCTAAAGACAGTGAACAGAGTATGTCTGTGTTTTATGTGCCTGTGTACCTGGTACTCTATGGGCAGCTCCTGTGGATATTTCTGCAGGTTGCAGACAGCCACAGCCAGCTGGTCCTGTCTGCAAGTAAGCTGCAGAGGAGACGCCCGCACCGTGTCACAGAAAGGAGTCACAGCGTGCCGCCTGCAACATCAACAATACACAGAGGCTACAGCTTGAGTTTCAATCTGATTGTACAACTTGTTTTTAGGTTAACACCGCATAGTCCCTGTGCAGAAAAGATTACAAAAAAAGACTTTGTGTCATTTTAGATTTTGTTTTTTTTCATTTCTAAGTGGTAATGAAAGAAATCTCAGGGCACCACTGAATAAAAACCTTTAAACTCAACAGTCTAGTAAATTCTCTAAACAGTTCATTTAGATCGTCTACAGCGGGGGAGAATACATCAATCCCGATCGATCAGGCATCTGCCACCTGATGCAGCTGTGACCTAACTGACGTGAATGACGTGACTGACGTGAAGAGCGGCCAGTCTGTCAAACCCCAAGTGCAAAGCATGGCAGTTAGTTGTTTAGTGAGCAAACATCTCAGCCTAGCTTAAACTAACACGTAACATGAGGAGCAACAGACGACAGAAAAACGAGTGCTGGTCCCAGTAGGACACCTAGAACTTCCATGTGGAATGGGAGCAGGAGCAGTCCATCTGCCTGATCTGTCAGATGGAGAGGCACTTTCTACTGTTCATAAAAACTCTGACAGCATCTTCCCTGCCAAAAGTGAATAGAGAAAAAGAAAAATTGGGGACCTGAAACCGCAGTTAATGGGACAGCAGTCACTTTTCACTCAGTGAAATGTGCGGCCTCACTGACTGAGCTTTTTGGGTCGATTTATTTATGCCATCCTTTTCCAACAAGAAGATTATAAAGTCTAAATACTGTTCCACCATGACTGATAATCATAAGCTTGAGACTAGCTAACAGCAGTGACTGTCTGCATCATGTGACCCTGTCTGACTCCAGGCAGTGCCAGTCATCAGAGTGAGGTAGGGACCGCCTAAATCTAGTGAAATGGACTGTGATGTGGCTCCTGCTGTGTGTGTAGCATGCTGTGTATTTAACAATAGATAGTGTGATGTTGTTTCAGTACCATGGAGAGCGTTACTGTTTAAGTGTATGGGAACGTGAGTCGAGGCTGTGACAGGATCAATCCGTTTTCTAACCCTTTCCCCTTATCTTAGCCCTAATCTTAGCCTTAACCTTAGCCCTTATCTTAGCCCTCATCTTAGCCTTAACCTTAGCCCTTAACTTAGCAGTTATCCTTGCCTTTATCTTAGCCCTGATCTTAGCCCTTATCTTAGCCTTAACCTTAGCCCTTAACTTAGCAGTTATCCTTGCCTTTATCTAAGCCCTGATCTTAGCCTTTATCATAGCCCTTATCTTAGCCTTAACCTTAGCCTTTATCTTAGCCTTTATCTCAGCCTTTATCTCAGCCTTTATCTTAGCCTTTATCTTAGCCTTTATCTCAGCCTTTATCTCAGCCTTTATCTTAGCCTTTATCTTAGCCTTTATCTCAGCCTTTATCTTAGCCTTTATCTTAGCCTTTATCTCAGCCTTTATCTCAGCCTTTATCTTAGCCTTTATCTTGGCCTTTATCTCAGCCTTTATCTTAGCCTTTATCTCAGCCTTTATCTCAGCCTTTATCTTAGTCTTAACCTTAGCCTTTATCCTAGCCTTTATCTTAGCCTTTATCTTAGTCTTTATCTTAGCCCTTATCTTAGCCTTTATCTCAGCCTTTATCTCAGCCTTTATCTTAGCCTTTACCTTAGCCTTTATCTCAGCCTTTATCTTAGCCTTTATCTTAGCCTTTATCTCAGCCTTTATCTCAGCCCTTATCTTAGCCTTTATCTCAGCCTTTATCTTAGCCTTTATCTCAGCCCTTATCTTAGCCTTCACCTTAGCCTTTATCTCAGCCTTTACCTTAGCCTTTATCTTAGCCCTTATCTCAGCCCTTATCTTAGCCTTTATCTTAGCCCTTATCTCAGCCCTTATCTTAGCCTTTATCTGAGCCCCTCCCCTTAGTTTTGTGCGTTCATGTCAGTTTTAGGGGTGAATTATTCTCTTTTGAATCAAGGGTGTTACCAACGAGAATCTGTACAAAGTAACACCAAGGGTGAGCGAGAAAATAGCTGTCAGGAAGATGAGACTAGCAGGACACTGCCAAAGACATCAGGAACTGCCAGCTAGCAAATTGGTGCTATGGGAACCAACACATGGGCACCAGTCACAAGACCGTCCCACAATAACATACGTGGATGTACTCAAGAAAGACATAGGAGAGCAAAGTACCGACGAGCTGGCTAGATGAGAACCGGGATCACTGGACGTGAAGATGGAGGGCTCGTCTGAGGACGACCTAGTAGTAGTAGTAGAATCGAGGGCTAAGGGCCAAGGCCTACAGAGCCCTAGAAATTAAGATTTTACAGGACCACACCTGATGATTTTCCCACCATGCAATGCGTTCACTTGTGAAATGGCACAATGAACTTACATTGGAAGAGGCACATGAACGTGAATATTTTCAGCATTAATAAACGATTACAGAAATACAACAGTAGTCTTTTCTCATATATTCAATCTTCAGCTACTAGGGATGGGAGTGTGTTGTATTTTTGGTGTGTACACGTGCAAACCAGGGCTATTAACTGTATAAATATACGGAGAAGACCAACATGGAAATCCGTAAACAAGATGGTGAAAGCTTTACTGTCACCTCTGATGACGCAGCTGTTTATCACCAATGTGTGATGATGAAGTTGTGTCTCGTTTCTTAAGGGAAGGTTTTCACCCCTTCATCCTACCACTGTTTCGAGGGGCAAGGGTAAGGGGTAAAGATGTGGGGGTAGAAATGGGATTGGCCCTTAGTTTGGTTTATTTGTGGTTTTCACAGGGAAATGAAAGGACGGTTAACAAGAGGGAGAGAGGAAGAAAGAGAGATCTGCAAGTAGTAGTAAATACAACACTACCAGAACTATGAACTATTTTTTGTCTATAAAGGAGCAGGAACTTTGAGAGACTGCTCAGCTGTCTTTTTTACCTGTTAAGATTGTGTAGGGCATATACAACAGAGGGTGTTATATAGATCATGTTGAGCTGGTCATTTCAAAGGTAGCTTACAAGCTCATGAATTGTGGGCATCCCTGGTCTACAGTGAACAGACCTCTGTCGCTGTCGGTCCATCCAGAACTTGCAGCTCTTCATGACAAAGTCACAGCCGAGGCCACGCCCCCAGTCCAGCCGCTGAGCCAGGCTGTAGTTGGCTCGGTACCAGCCGCTGTCCTCCATGATGGCCAGCGTGAGCCGAGAGAACACGCGGTTCTGCGTGTGGGAGCCCGTCATCGCTTCGTTCTGGTCGAGGAGAAAACACGATTAAAACAAGCACAAACACAAAAATGTCACCACAAAGAGAGTGAGAGTTTTACCTCCAGCAGCCTCTTTTCCCAATGGTTCAGCTCAGTCCCTGTCCCACCCTGGTTCTCCAGCTCCATCCCCTCCAGGATGGGACAGTTGAAATGTCTCCTGGCCTCCTCCTGTAGAGGAAGAACAAACACTCGTTGTAAAGACAACCAGACAAGGCTGGAGACAACAATCTGTCCTAACAATCCTTCAGTGAACAAACAGCTTAAACAGATGTTTCGTGTTTGTTAAAGACTTTTTTTGGTGGTTTATGCCATTATTCAAGGGACAGGACAGAGAATAGAGTAGAGAGGAAGTTGCTTTCCCAGTAGATTTCCACAACGACGCTGTAACGGAGCCCTGTCTAATCACACTTACAGCTTCAATTTACCCGTTTATCTTCACTCCAGCCCTTACTGCTGAAAGAATAGGTCGCGGATACTAGAAGACCAAATGAAAATCCTTTAAGATCTGATATTTGGAGGAGCTCAGACTTCGGGGAGCTCGGAGTAGAGCCACTGCTCCTTCACATCATAAGGAGCCTGTTAAGGTGGGGCAGGTCTCTCATTGCCTCTCTGTGGAGGTCCTTCAGGCACATCCTACTAGTAGGAGACCCTGGGGAAGACCTGGAACTCCCTGTAGGGGTTATATGGCCTGGGAACGCCTCAGAATTCCCAAAGAGAAGCTGTAAGACATATCTGGGAATTTCTGGGTAAACTTGGTGAAGTCTGCTGCCATCACTACTCAGCTTTGGATGTGAGGACGAAAATAGATGGACAGATAGATGGATGAATGGACTGATGAACAAATGGATGGATGGATGGATGAATGATGGATCTAGAATAACGTGATCTTGGTGTCTCCTGTTTGTTCACCATTGTTGGAGAGAGAATGGCCCAGCTCCACATACAAACACAGTCAGACTGACTACACTGATCCTGTTATCGCCACTGTAACATCTCTGTCACTACCTCCAAAACGCCTTCATAGGAGGATCACTCCTCCCCCCATTTAGCCTCCCCAGCATTCAGAGTGATGGCAGAACATCAGAGAGGCATGCATCCCACACCTCCACACAGCACAGAGAATAAGCCTAGAGAGTGGGAACATGCAAGAAAGGAGGGGGACTTGAACCTCCACTCAGGACACGCCCACTGTTTCTGAGTCATCTGTACCTACATCCAGGTCATTCTTAAGAAGCTGGTATCTTAAGAACACTCTGAGGGATTCTCTTCAAACTTAAGACAAATGTTCAGCCTAACTCAAAGATGAGCTGAGTAGACTTTAAAAGTCATGGGTCAAAGGTAAAGGTCATGGTCTTAATTATAACATTTCACCCCAGCCATTCTTCTCAACCACTCATCCCACTTTAACTGACCTATAATCATATACCTCAGAGAGGCATAAATCCACCAGAAGAAGAAGTAAAGTCTTTACTGTCATAGTTCAAGTACAATGAAACTGAATGCAACCTCAAAGCACAAGTCCTAAAACCACAAGAAAAGTGAAAAATAAAAGTTAAACCAGATTAAAATTGCTGAAACAATTCTGAAAACCTGCTTTATAACAGAACATCTTCTCCTTCTCCATCACTAAATCAATGGCATCTGATTTAAATCTGATTTAATTTCATTGTTTTCTGCACTTTCTACATGCAAACAGAAAAATACATATTCAATAAAAAGACAGCTGAATATTTCGGATAAATAAAAATGTTTTCTTTGTCTTGTTTCTCACCACAACTCGAGGAGTGACAAGGACGTGGACTTGGTGTCGCACCATGGATCCTCCTCTGATGTCCCAGAGCCGGCTGACCCGCCTGATCACGGCCTCGCTCCACTGGTACAGACCCAGGCTGACACAAGCAGACAGATTTAGTAGAGGATAATAGCTGAGGAAAGCCTGCTCTTCTGTGTTAGATCTACGCTATAGTGACCCAGGCTGACGAGAGCACCACAAACCTGTGTACTGGTAAAAATATGTTGTTAAAGTTTGATCACAGACTTTTGGGATTATCTGCAGCCAATGACAAAAAGGTCAGAATAAACCTTAAAAATCCACTTTTATGCTTGTCTGTCAGATCATAAAAACATTCAGATCTTAGCAGATCCATCTGCAGACTTTCAGACATCACCTACAAACCTTGTAGTGGTTTGTTTCAGAGTTTGGTTAAGATGGGCTCTCTTTGTTAAAATGTGAGGACATTAGGAGCAGCACACAAATCTGCTATGGTAAAGTGAACATTCTCACCTCTCATTGAAGGCGGGCAGACCGCTGGTGAAGCGAGGAGTCAGGGGTTTACCGTCATCGTCGTGATAAAAGGCAAAAAGACCAGCTGAGAAGCCCTGGTGGACAAAGGAACTACTCTCAGTTATCAGGTTTAAATCAACAGAAATCAGCGCCATACGACAGGTGTCCAATCAACTGCCCCCATCATTTCTCATGACACACCTGCTCTATTCCCAGCACAGCCAACATGGCTGGCAGAGGGTATTCCTGAAGAGAACAGCTGTTTTGTCTCAGCATCTGTAGTAGCAGCTCTGTTTGAGAGCACTGAAAAAGACATTCAGCGCCATCTTTTGTTCAAGTTGCAGAATAAATGGGAGGCTCTGGCCACCAGTGAAATACCAGCGCTCTCATCACCTTTTCCCTTACCTGGTGAGGTGAGCCCCAAGACAGGCTCTCACTCCTGTCCCAGCAGTGGCTGGAGGAGAGTTTGACCGCACTGCTACGGGTGAGGGTTTGGGCGGCGTTTGAGGCATGTGGTATGTTAAGATGTGTTTTGGGCTTCATGTGCTCAGTCTTAGTTTTTCATCATTTAAACCATATCACACAAAAAACAGGCTCCCTTAGCGCTCTGCAGCAGGAACCTTTATAGGGCAAAAATCCTGTTATTTAGACAAAAAAAGCCAAACAGTTTGACAGAGGAGACAAAGCGCTTAAGCACTGACCAGAGCGTGGATGATCTCGTGTTTGACGGTGGAGAGCATCCCTTCAAACTCCTGAGGCTGAGACGAGATCATGGTGGGACACAGGTTGGCGTAGCCGGCTATTGGTCTGAACAACACAAACGAATGGAGTCAGACCAGAGAGACATCATCATTAAAATCACATTATTAATGCATTAAAGGACATCTTTATTGGCTTTATGACGATGATGCTCTAGTTTCTGCTTTGTGTTTAAAGACTTTATATGCAGCATCCTAAATATTATTTATATATCACAAACCATACAGTTATCAGCATATTTCCTTTACTTTTTTATTTTATTCTTCTGTTCATTTCATCTCTCTGATAACCTCACTTTATTTCATTGTCCTCTTATTCTATTTAATTATTTCTACATCTATTTTTTTTACTGCTTTTTCTCCATTGATGTATTAAATCCTTTCCCTGGCTTTAAATCTTTATCTGTTACTTTCTTATATGTATATAAATATATATATATTTTAAAGATTTCTTTTTGGCCTTTATTTGATAGGACAATGGATAGAGTCGGAAACAGGGAAGAGAGCGGGGAGAGACATGCAGGAGATAGTGCCACAGGCCGGATTTGAACCCGGGTCGCCTTTGTACATGGCGCGCGCCTTAACCACTTGAATACCGGCGCGCCCTTTCTTATATTGTTTTAACTCTTCCTTGTGCTTTTGTTCTAATTTTAATTGTTTAATGTTTATTTAATTTTATACTTTTATTTTCCTTTGTAAAGTCTTAAATCTTTTTTTTAATTTCTCATTGTTTTTACCTCTTTTTATCTACTTATCTAATTTTAAAGCCTCGACATCCTCGTTTCTGTTTTGAGTTGCATTTTAAAGTTTAAGACCTCTCACTGGTAAATATCAAACCAAAAACTTTTTATAGCCAAAATTAACATTTAAGACTTTTTCAGACTTTTCAAGGATCCGTGGAACCCTGTGCATGGGTTCTCATGTGTATTTCTTGAGCTCCTATCATATTCGTGTTATTAATGTTGGTTTGCTCTGTCTGTTTGAGCTCTGGTGCCTTAGATGGTGGATTCTGTGTGATTGTTTTGGTTATTTAGTATCCGAGTTTTTTCGCGTTGCTCTGCATGGATGTGGATACTTGTATTCAAAGTGCTTTGCAATTACATTTGTATTTATCAAAGTTATTAAAATGATCGATATCAGGTTTATATGTGCCAGAGTTCAAACACAAACACAGAGACTCTCCATGGTGCCATCCTCACCTGTCAAGCTCCGCCTCTAGCTGGCAGTACGCGGCGTAGGCCACGATGTTCTCCTGTCCGCAGCGCTCCGTAGTGATGCCGCTGACATAGAGCACAAAGTCTGACCCCTCCACCCCGGGGCCGTCCGGGGGCCCTGAGGGGCCGCATGACTTCCCTGATTCACTGCAGACCTTACATTGCTGCGAGATATAAAAAAAAGACCCGACTAGAGTGAGCATGTCTTCTAGATTAAGACAGGATGTGGTCAACAGTTCACGGGGTGAACACTAGCATTAAAGCACACTGTCTCAACATTACACTACAACACCTGTAGTATCTCTTTCTAACCTGCAGGTGGTGCTGTGGTACCATGACAGGGCCACAGCGTGTGACGTCTGCACAGGCGCCCTGACAGTAACGATGAGGGTCATCTCTCTTCCTCAGGTACTGATTGGTCGCACATTGTCTGAGAACACAGAAAGCACACGTTAGACGACCAGAATTTCAAACTTTAACAGGCTTCTGTAGAAAACCAAATATCAGGACCCGTTTGATGCCATGACAACTAAAAGTGGAAGTCTTAAAACAAATTCAGACCAAAGATTCACAATGAGACAGGTTGACAGAATGCTCTGTGATGTTCTAAACAATGACCAGATAAAAACTGCTAGGACTAGAGGAGATGATGCATCATTTCTATAGCAATGACTCTCGCAGTCTCTCATATTCACATGATTCATTTGTTTTTTACAAACAGGGACAGTACTGATCACTCGCTGTTTTACTCCTGATAATGTCTAACATTTGTATGAGAGTGACTCATTTCGAACTTACGGACATCAACATCGTGGGGTGGAAGCAGACTTTCAGAGCTTTGAAAACATACAAATGCTTTGTTAGCTCATTTTTGTTATAACTAAAATCTGCTGAGAATCATTAATTTTCCACGGAAAATTAGCTCCTACAGTCTTTGGTTTCTATTGTTTTGACTCCTACAGTCTTTGGTTTCTATTGTTTTGACTCCTACAGTCTTTGGTTTCTATTGTTTTGACTCCTACAGTCTTTGGTTTCTCATGTTTTAGCTCCTACAGTCTTTGGTTTCTCTTGTTTTGACTCCTACAGTCTTTGGTTTCTATTGTTTTGACTCCTACAGTCTTTGGTTTCTATTGTTTTGACTCCTACAGTCTTTGGTTTCTCATGTTTTAGCTCCTACAGTCTTTGGTTTCTCATGTTTTAGCTCCTACAGTCTTTGGATTCTCTTGTTTTGACTCCTACAGTCTTTGGTTTCTATTGTTTTGACTCCTACAGTCTTTGGTTTCTATTGTTTTGACTCCTACAGTCTTTGGTTTCTCATGTTTTAGCTCCTACAGTCTTTGGTTTCTCATGTTTTAGCTCCTACAGTCTTTGGTTTCTCTTGTTTTGACTCCTACAGTCTTTGGTTTCTCTTGTTTTGACTCCTACAGTCTTTGGTTTCTCTTGTTTTGACTCCTACAGTCTTTGGTTTCTAATGTTTTGACTCCTACAGTCTTTGGTTTCTCATGTTTTGACTCCTACAGTCTTTGGTTTCTAATGTTTTGACTCCTACAGTCTTTGGTTTCTAATGTTTTGACTCCTACAGTCTTTGGTTTCTCTTGTTTGAGCTCCTACAGTCTTTGGTTTCTAATGTTTTGACTCCTACAGTCTTTGGTTTCTATTGTTTTGACTCCTACAGTCTTTGGTTTCTAATGTTTTGACTCCTACAGTCTTTGGTTTCTAATGTTTTGACTCCTACAGTCTTTGGTTT
Organism: Cheilinus undulatus; assembly: GCF_018320785.1. NCBI lineage: Eukaryota > Metazoa > Chordata > Actinopteri > Labriformes > Labridae > Cheilinus > Cheilinus undulatus. The sequence goes on along the minus strand of NC_054879.1, from coordinate 1,567,434 downwards.
CTAATGTTTTGACTCCTTCAGTCTTTGGTTTCTCATGTTTTGACTCCTACAGTCTTTGGTTTCTAATGTTTTGACTCCTTCAGTCTTTGGTTTCTATTGTTTTGACTCCTACAGTCTTTGGTTTCTAATGTTTTGACTCCTTCAGTCTTTGGTTTCTCATGTTTTGACTCCTACAGTCTTTGGTTTCTAATGTTTTGACTCCTTCAGTCTTTGGTTTCTCATGTTTTGACTCCTACAGTCTTTGGTTTCTAATGTTTTGACTCCTACAGTCTTTGGTTTCTATTGTTTTGACTCCAACAGTCTTTGGTTTCTCTTGTTTTGACTCCTACAGTCTTTGGTTTCTAATGTTTTGACTCCTACAGTCTTTGGTTTCTCTTGTTTTGACTCCTACAGTCTTTGGTTTCTCATGTTTTGACTCCTACAGTCTTTGGTTTCTAATGTTTTGACTCCTACAGTCTTTGGTTTCTCTTGTTTTGACTCCTACAGTCTTTGGTTTCTAATGTTTTGACTCCTACAGTCTTTGGTTTCTCTTGTTTTGACTCCTACAGTCTTTGGTTTCTAATGTTTTGACTCCTACAGTCTTTGGTTTCTAATGTTTTGACTCCTACAGTCTTTGGTTTCTCTTGTTTTGACTCCTACAGTCTTTGGTTTCTAATGTTTTGACTCCTACAGTCTTTGGTTTCTCTTGTTTTGACTCCTACAGTCTTTGGTTTCTAATGTTTTGACTCCTACAGTCTTTGGTTTCTAATGTTTTGACTCCTACAGTCTTTGGTTTCTATTGTTTTGACTCCTACAGTCTTTGGTTTCTAATGTTTTGACTCCTACAGTCTTTGGTTTCTCTTGTTTTGACTCCTACAGTCTTTGGTTTCTAATGTTTTGACTCCTACAGTCTTTGGTTTCTAATGTTTTGACTCCTACAGTCTTTGGTTTCTCTTGTTTTGACTCCTACAGTCTTTGGTTTCTAATGTTTTGACTCCTACAGTCTTTGGTTTCTAATGTTTTGACTCCTACAGTCTTTGGTTTCTAATGTTTTGACTCCTACAGTCTTTGGTTTCTAATGTTTTGACTCCTACAGTCTTTGGTTTCTAATGTTTTGACTCCTACAGTCTTTGGTTTCTAATGTTTTGACTCCTACAGTCTTTGGTTTCTCTTGTTTTGACTCCTACAGTCTTTGGTTTCTAATGTTTTGACTCCTACAGTCTTTGGTTTCTAATGTTTTGACTCCTACAGTCTTTGGTTTCTCTTGTTTTGACTCCTACAGTCTTTGGTTTCTAATGTTTTGACTCCTACAGTCTTTGGTTTCTCTTGTTTTGACTCCTACAGTCTTTGGTTTCTAATGTTTTGACTCCTACAGTCTTTGGTTTCTAATGTTTTGACTCCTACAGTCTTTGGTTTCTCTTGTTTTGACTCCTACAGTCTTTGGTTTCTAATGTTTTGACTCCTACAGTCTTTGGTTTCTCTTGTTTTGACTCCTACAGTCTTTGGTTTCTAATGTTTTGACTCCTACAGTCTTTGGTTTCTAATGTTTTGACTCCTACAGTCTTTGGTTTCTAATGTTTTGACTCCTACAGTCTTTGGTTTCTAATGTTTTGACTCCTACAGTCTTTGGTTTCTATTGTTTTGACTCCTACAGTCTTTGGTTTCTCTTGTTTTGACTCCTACAGTCTTTGGTTTCTAATGTTTTGACTCCTACAGTCTTTGGTTTCTAATGTTTTGACTCCTACAGTCTTTGGTTTCTAATGTTTTGACTCCTACAGTCTTTGGTTTCTCATGTTTTGACTCCTACAGTCTTTGGTTTCTCATGTTTTGACTCCTACAGTCTTTGGTTTCTAATGTTTTGACTCCTACAGTCTTTGGTTTCTAATGTTTTGACTCCTACAGTCTTTGGTTTCTAATGTTTTGACTCCTACAGTCTTTGGTTTCTAATGTTTTGACTCCTACAGTCTTTGGTTTCTAATGTTTTGACTCCTACAGTCTTTGGTTTCTCATGTTTTGACTCCTACAGTCTTTGGTTTCTAATGTTTTGACTCCTACAGTCTTTGGTTTCTAATGTTTTGACTCCTACAGTCTTTGGTTTCTAATGTTTTGACTCCTACAGTCTTTGGTTTCTAATGTTTTGACTCCTACAGTCTTTGGTTTCTAATGTTTTGACTCCTACAGTCTTTGGTTTCTCTTGTTTTGACTCCTACAGTCTTTGGTTTCTAATGTTTTGACTCCTACAGTCTTTGGTTTCTAATGTTTTGACTCCTACAGTCTTTGGTTTCTCTTGTTTTGACTCCTACAGTCTTTGGTTTCTAATGTTTTGACTCCTACAGTCTTTGGTTTCTATTGTTTTGACTCCTACAGTCTTTGGTTTCTCTTGTTTTGACTCCTACAGTCTTTGGTTTCTAATGTTTTGACTCCTACAGTCTTTGGTTTCTCTTGTTTTGACTCCTACAGTCTTTGGTTTCTAATGTTTTGACTCCTACAGTCTTTGGTTTCTCTTGTTTTGACTCCTACAGTCTTTGGTTTCTAATGTTTTGACTCCTACAGTCTTTGGTTTCTAATGTTTTGACTCCTACAGTCTTTGGTTTCTAATGTTTTGACTCCTACAGTCTTTGGTTTCTCTTGTTTTGACTCCTACAGTCTTTGGTTTCTAATGTTTTGACTCCTACAGTCTTTGGTTTCTAATGTTTTGACTCCTACAGTCTTTGGTTTCTCCTACAGTCTTTGGTTTCTCCTACAGTCTTTGGTTTCTCATGTTTTGACTCCTACAGTCTTTGGTTTCTAATGTTTTGACTCCTACAGTCTTTGGTTTCTAATGTTTTGACTCCTACAGTCTTTGGTTTCTCATGTTTAGCTCCTACAGTCTTTGGTTTCTCCTACAGTCTTTGGTTTCTCCTACAGTCTTTGGTTTCTCATGTTTCAGCTCCTACAGTCTTTTGTTTCTCCTACAGTCTTTGGTTTCTCATGTTTAGCTCCTACAGTCTTTGGTTTCTCCTACAGTCTTTGGTTTCTCCTACAGTCTTTGGTTTCTCATGTTTAGCTCCTACAGTCTTTGGTTTCTCCTACAGTCTTTGGTTTCTAATGTTTTAGCTCCTACAGTCTTTGGTTTCTAATGTTTTAGCTCCTACAGTCTTTGGTTTCTAATGTTTTAGCTCCTACAGTCTTTGGTTTCTAATGTTTTAACTCCTACAGTCTTTGGTTTCTCTTGTTTTGACTCCTACAGTCTTTGGTTTCTAATGTTTTGACTCCTACAGTCTTTGGTTTCTAATGTTTTAACTCCTACAGTCTTTGGTTTCTCCTACAGTCTTTGGTTTCTAATGTTTTAGCTCCTACAGTCTTTGGTTTCTAATGTTTTGACTCCAACAGTCTTTGGTTTCTAATGTTTTAACTCCTACAGTCTTTGGTTTCTCATGTTTAGCTCCTACAGTCTTTGGTTTCTCCTACAGTCTTTGGTTTCTAATGTTTTAACTCCTACAGTCTTTGGTTTCTCATGTTTAGCTCCTACAGTCTTTGGTTTCTCCTACAGTCTTTGGTTTCTAATGTTTTGACTCCTACAGTCTTTGGTTTCTCCTACAGTCTTTGGTTTCTCCTACAGTCTTTGGTTTCTCATGTTTCAGCTCCTACAGTCTTTGGTTTCTCCTACAGTCTTTGGTTTCTCCTACAGTCTTTGGTTTCTAATGTTTTGACTCCTACAGTCTTTGGTTTCTAATGTTTTGACTCCTACAGTCTTTGGTTTCTAATGTTTTGACTCCTACAGTCTTTGGTTTCTCCTACAGTCTTTGGTTTCTCCTACAGTCTTTGGTTTCTAATGTTTTAGCTCCTACAGTCTTTGGTTTCTAATGTTTTGACTCCTACAGTCTTTGGTTTCTAATGTTTTGACTCCTACAGTCTTTGGTTTCTAATGTTTTGACTCCTACAGTCTTTTGTTTCTCCTACAGTCTTTGGTTTCTCCTACAGTCTTTGGTTTCTAATGTTTTAGCTCCTACAGTCTTTGGTTTCTCCTACAGTCTTTGGTTTCTCCTACAGTCTTTGGTTTCTCCTACAGTCTTTGGTTTCTAATGTTTTAGCTCCTACAGTCTTTGGTTTCTCCTACAGTCTTTGGTTTCTCCTACAGTCTTTGGTTTCTCCTACAGTCTTTGGTTTCTAATGTTTTAGCTCCTACAGTCTTTGGTTTCTCCTACAGTCTTTGGTTTCTAATGTTTTAGCTCCTACAGTCTTTGGTTTCTCCTACAGTCTTTGGTTTCTCATGTTTAGCTCCTACAGTCTTTGGTTTCTCCTACAGTCTTTGGTTTCTAATGTTTTAGCTCCTACAGTCTTTGGTTTCTAATGTTTTAGCTCCTACAGTCTTTGGTTTCTCCTACAGTCTTTGGTTTCTAATGTTTTGACTCCTACAGTCTTTTGTTTCTCCTACAGTCTTTGGTTTCTAATGTTTTAGCTCCTACAGTCTTTGGTTTCTCCTACAGTCTTTGGTTTCTCCTACAGTCTTTGGTTTCTAATGTTTTAGCTCCTACAGTCTTTGGTTTCTCCTACAGTCTTTGGTTTCTAATGTTTTAGCTCCTACAGTCTTTGGTTTCTCCTACAGTCTTTGGTTTCTAATGTTTTAGCTCCTACAGTCTTTGGTTTCTCCTACAGTCTTTGGTTTCTCCTACAGTCTTTGGTTTCTAATGTTTTAGCTCCTACAGTCTTTGGTTTCTCCTACAGTCTTTGGTTTCTCATGTTTAGCTCCTACAGTCTTTGGTTTCTCCTACAGTCTTTGGTTTCTCCTACAGTCTTTGGTTTCTCATGTTTCAGCTCCTACAGTCTTTGGTTTCTCCTACAGTCTTTGGTTTCTAATGTTTTAACTCCTACAGTCTTTGGTTTCTCATGTTTAGCTCCTACAGTCTTTGGTTTCTCCTACAGTCTTTGGTTTCTCCTACAGTCTTTGGTTTCTCATGTTTCAGCTCCTACAGTCTTTGGTTTCTCCTACAGTCTTTGGTTTCTAATGTTTTGACTCCTACAGTCTTTGGTTTCTAATGTTTTAACTCCTACAGTCTTTGGTTTCTCCTACAGTCTTTGGTTTCTAATGTTTTAGCTCCTACAGTCTTTGGTTTCTAATGTTTTGACTCCTACAGTCTTTGGTTTCTAATGTTTTAACTCCTACAGTCTTTGGTTTCTCATGTTTAGCTCCTACAGTCTTTGGTTTCTCCTACAGTCTTTGGTTTCTAATGTTTTAACTCCTACAGTCTTTGGTTTCTCATGTTTAGCTCCTACAGTCTTTGGTTTCTAATGTTTTGACTCCTACAGTCTTTGGTTTCTCCTACAGTCTTTGGTTTCTCCTACAGTCTTTGGTTTCTCATGTTTCAGCTCCTACAGTCTTTGGTTTCTCCTACAGTCTTTGGTTTCTAATGTTTTGACTCCTACAGTCTTTGGTTTCTAATGTTTTGACTCCTACAGTCTTTGGTTTCTAATGTTTTGACTCCTACAGTCTTTGGTTTCTAATGTTTTGACTCCTACAGTCTTTGGTTTCTCTTGTTTTGACTCCTACAGTCTTTGGTTTCTCCTACAGTCTTTGGTTTCTAATGTTTTAACTCCTACAGTCTTTGGTTTCTCATGTTTAGCTCCTACAGTCTTTGGTTTCTAATGTTTTGACTCCTACAGTCTTTTGTTTCTCCTACAGTCTTTGGTTTCTCCTACAGTCTTTGGTTTCTAATGTTTTAGCTCCTACAGTCTTTGGTTTCTCCTACAGTCTTTGGTTTCTCCTACAGTCTTTGGTTTCTCCTACAGTCTTTGGTTTCTAATGTTTTAGCTCCTACAGTCTTTGGTTTCTCCTACAGTCTTTGGTTTCTCCTACAGTCTTTGGTTTCTCCTACAGTCTTTGGTTTCTAATGTTTTAGCTCCTACAGTCTTTGGTTTCTCCTACAGTCTTTGGTTTCTAATGTTTTAGCTCCTACAGTCTTTGGTTTCTCCTACAGTCTTTGGTTTCTAATGTTTTAGCTCCTACAGTCTTTGGTTTCTCCTACAGTCTTTGGTTTCTAATGTTTTAGCTCCTACAGTCTTTGGTTTCTCCTACAGTCTTTGGTTTCTAATGTTTTAGCTCCTACAGTCTTTGGTTTCTAATGTTTTGACTCCTACAGTCTTTGGTTTCTAATGTTTTGACTCCTACAGTCTTTTGTTTCTCCTACAGTCTTTGGTTTCTAATGTTTCAGCTCCTACAGTCTTTGGTTTCTCCTACAGTCTTTGGTTTCTAATGTTTTAGCTCCTACAGTCTTTGGTTTCTCCTACAGTCTTTGGTTTCTAATGTTTTAACTCCTACAGTCTTTGGTTTCTCATGTTTAGCTCCTACAGTCTTTGGTTTCTCCTACAGTCTTTGGTTTCTAATGTTTTAGCTCCTACAGTCTTTGGTTTCTAATGTTTTGACTCCTACAGTCTTTGGTTTCTAATGTTTTGACTCCTACAGTCTTTTGTTTCTCCTACAGTCTTTGGTTTCTCCTACAGTCTTTGGTTTCTAATGTTTTAGCTCCTACAGTCTTTGGTTTCTCCTACAGTCTTTGGTTTCTAATGTTTTAGCTCCTACAGTCTTTGGTTTCTCCTACAGTCTTTGGTTTCTAATGTTTTAGCTCCTACAGTCTTTGGTTTCTCCTACAGTCTTTGGTTTCTCATGTTTTAGCTCCTAAAGTCTTTGGTTTCTCCTACAGTCTTTGGTTTCTAATGTTTTAGCTCCTACAGTCTTTGGTTTCTAATGTTTTGACTCCTACAGTCTTTGGTTTCTAATGTTTTGACTCCTACAGTCTTTGGTTTCTCCTACAGTCTTTGGTTTCTCCTACAGTCTTTGGTTTCTAATGTTTTAGCTCCTACAGTCTTTGGTTTCTCCTACAGTCTTTGGTTTCTCCTACAGTCTTTGGTTTCTAATGTTTTAGCTCCTACAGTCTTTGGTTTCTCCTACAGTCTTTGGTTTCTAATGTTTTAGCTCCTACAGTCTTTGGTTTCTCCTACAGTCTTTGGTTTCTAATGTTTTAGCTCCTACAATGAAGCACATCCTGCTTACAGCTGATGCAGACAGGGGTTTGTACGCTAAAGCCTTTGTCAGCGGCATAAACACTCTCTGTTTATGTTGTGTATCAAATATCACAGTCAGTCTTTCTCCCTTTCTTCATTCAGTGCATGACTGCTTCCATCTCACTCAGCAGCATTAACGTTCCATCGGCTTGTTGTCATATTTGTGAGGATGTCGACGTACCTGCTGAGCAGCACAGGCCCGACTCTGCGTCTCACGCTGAAGGCTCTCTGCAGGTAATCGATGGCCTGAGGAAACAGCTTATCCTGAGGAGACAAACACAATAACCTCTCTGAGCTTCATTACACTCACTAGTCATCTCACGGTGTTCTGATGTGCAGTCCAACATCACTGCAGCATGTCAGTAAAACGCTCCATTCCTGCAGCCACAAACACTGACATTAGAAAGTAAACTTTCACTATCCCCTACGTAAAAGACTAACCCGCAATTTCCACATACAATGACTGCACTGCACACCGAAGCAACGGGGGTTTGCTCCAACTGAAGGCAAGAGACCTCGCCCAGTGGAAGTGTCTCTGTAGTGCGTGCAGCCCTGATCAGCAGGCAGAGATCATGGATGTCAACAGCGGATTATTTTACCTTTTGGGCTTAATTTATCATCATTTCCAGTATAAGTCCATGATACTGTTGCTTCCACCATTGGGTGAGTACACTAGGAAGTTAAAAGGTTAATTTTTGCTTAAAGGATCTGTGGTTTTATGCAAAATTCGTTGGCTAAATGTCCTTAAAAGTGAACTTTCTCTCGTCAATGGCGCCGTTGTAGCTCAGTGACCCACTGACCTCTTGGTGACCCTTTGCTCTCACTGCAGGATGAGACGTAATGTTGATATAGTCATGATTTGTGATGGGGAGTCCGTGCATTTTGTTGTATTTTGAAAGAACTGGATAGTCTACCCCCATGACTTCCTGATTGGTGCTTTCTGATCCACGGTTATTAATGCGGGTTGGCAGCGGCTGGCGCTGAAAAAGGACCTGTAGCGGGATGCACCGCTGCCGGTCTGGAGGGCCGGCTGTGGAACTGCTCTGACAGACTAGAGAGGGAGCGATGTATGTGGAAACTGGAGGTTAGAACTACATCCAGGTGAAAAGTTGCCCATACTATTTTTGTGTTTATGTAGAGAAAAGTATCTCTTATGTGATTTTAGCTTTGCATTCATCCCCTGTTTTATTAATTGAGCATAGAAAAAGTCTGGTGCTGCAATCATTCAGCAAAGTTTTCCTTCTTATTTTTTTACACATCATTCAGAATCCAAATGTGACAGACAGTGGGTGTTTTAAAAGCTCTTTGGTGTTCCTCACCTTCACCAGTCTCCTCTTATCAGCAGGAAGTCTGAGGAGAAAGACAGAAACACATCACTTAAACGCTAGCAGACTAGTCACACTGCTTGATAACTCTGATTCAATGACCAGAGATTAAACTGAGCTTCCTCTGCCCTGGTATACCAGGGAAATACCATGAAAAGTTTTTCTTCTGTTTAGTTTCATGGTGACAGGGAAATAATTTTGTGATCTTCCTAAAATGTTAAAAATGATTTGTAAATAAAGAATTAACAGCAGGCTGAGGGTGGCTTTGTTTGCCTGCTGTTATCATATTGGTATTTTTATTTACTAATGTGTGTGTCTTCTTAACTGATCAATGAATTTCTTGTGAAAGACCATTCTGCTCTCACATTGAGGATGTGCAGAGCAATCGTAAACAAACGCTGGGATATGTGGCAGCCATAATGTGCCTACATACATGTTGATAGCAGCAAATATAAGTGGAGCCTTACAGGTCCACGCTGTAGTCGTAGATGATTTTGATCTTCAGCTGGAGGTTTTCAGGAGAACTCCTCTTGGTCAGACGCTCGGGCTTCAGGTAAACATGGTGGACCTGAAACAGGCCAAGAGAAGACTATAAGAATCCACAAATACTCAGACAATTTGTGTTTATTTAGACAGAGAACTCCTGTTTAGGCAGAGTAATATAGATAATATATACATCTTCTGCACTGCTAATCCTGGCTTTGGGGTTGTGGGGGAAGGAGCCTACCCCAGCAGTCATTGGGCGAGAGGCGGGGTACATCCTGGACTGGTCACTAGCCAATCACAGAGCTGATGTAAAGAGACAAACAACCAGGCACAGTCACCCCCACACCCACGGTCAATTTAAACCCACCAGCTAACCTAATGAGCATGTCTTTGGTGGTGGGAGGAAGTGAGCGCACATGGACAGAACCCACGCATGCACAGGGAGAACATGGAAACCCCGCACAGAAGGCCCTGAGCAGGGAGCCAACCAAGAACCTTCCTGCTGTAAGGACACAGCGCTAACTACAACATCCTAACCTGAATTTGTCATTTTGCATTTTTGGCTATAATGTCTTGCCCTTCACATGTGCTAAATCACATTTTTGTAGTCTTTTCTTATTCACCAAATTTTTCTCCATATTTTTACCTGAAAGTGTTTAGTAAGTTGTGAGGGAAAACACAGATAACAAAAAAGCAGATGTTCCAGTCATGAGCTGTTCATAATAAAACTGTGTTGACAAACATTAGGAATAATATCATATTAGTATTAATACTGTTATACATTACATCATTCAGTTTACAGTCTTTCTATATGTTTTTTATGTTCTTAATTTTAAATCTTATTTTGACTCATTGCAAATTCAACGGGAGTGACGATACTATGTTTCTCATTTTATCAAGACAAACATGGGACCTTTTTTGCAACTTATTCTAGAAAAAAAATTGACACTTGAATGTTTACATGTTGTGTGGAGCATAACATCTCTGCCTTAAAAATTGTATTAAACTTTAAATTTTTGAACATATTTCAGGTAAAAGAAATATCGCACCTTCTGCAATTTGAAAAAATTCAGCAGGACATATTGCAGGGGAATCTAAATATCGAATAAATGCCCAGCCCTAAAAAAGACTTTATAAATAGAGAGTATACCCACTTCTCCATGGAACACTTCACCACAGAATACAATGTATTCTAAAATAATAATAATAATAATAATAATAATAACACAAACAATTATTGTTAGCGATATCATGATTATTATTACTACTATTAATTCTTATTATTCTACAACTATATAAAAATATTATTAGAATTATAAATATAACACAATCAAAGAAAAATAACAGAACGAATGAAGATACTCTGGAGCAAGTATATGCAAAAATGTCAGGTCTGTACAGACGTCAAGGTGAGTTGACGTTAGATCGTGCTTTTATTTTGAAGAAACTCGGCAGGAAGTTGGGTTTGCTTGTTGCTAGGGGAACCCAGGCAAAAGAAGAGTTCCCTTAAAATGAGAGAAATGTAAATAAAATGTGAATACTGTCAACAGTTTCAATGTAGCTTTAATAAATTAGCCATCACAGTTATTGTTACAAAATAAAGTTAAACTTATCGATGACAGAAAAGCGAACTCAGTCTGTTAGCTTTCCGGCTAACAAATCTCTCTGAAGAAGCTAACTCAGCATACTAAAGTATTAAGTTGCAACATTACCCAATTAATCATTCATAAATACATTGAACCCCACTATCAGATTCAAATATATTCTTTTTTTTAGTCGTACGCTTTATTTTTATACACGACAAAGTCCTGGCGTTATTTAATCGCAGATAGATTTAAACAGTTCACTAGCTGAGACGGGAAGCCGGTGTTGAGCTGCAAAGAGTGACCGTGTTATCTGGTGACCTTTAACCAATGTGCCTGTCGTAGGCGTAGTCTTTCTACAGTCTATGGTCGTAGGTATAGAAAATGCCGAAATGCCTTTTAATTAATCTTTCGTAACACAAACGATCTAATGGCCAAGTTCAGTCCGTTAAAAAGCACACATATAAAAGCTAAAAAAGGTTGTATAAATATATATCATAATATATAATAATAATAACTATATTAATATATTTTATTTAACATCATGGTTTCACCTATCTATGGCATGATCAGAACTTATTTTTGTTATCGTTTGATTAACTGTGTCATCCTTCGAATTCCTATCACATTTCGATCACATCATTTCCACTTTAATCTCATAATTATGAATTCTATTTACTTATTTTATTTGACTTTTTATATTTCTACACATACATTAAATTTTAATCCTGTAATTTAAATGTTTATCACATAGTTTTAATCTTTAATGTTATATTTATGAAGTATGACTTGTTTAAAACCCATGCTAGGGTTTTCTAATTAAACATTTATTAACATTATTTTATTTTAAAAGGACCACAGAGAAAGGCACTAGTTTGGACACCTTTTTGAAAATCACAGACGCATTCAGCGCAGAAGTCACCAGTTAACACGGTCACTATCCACACCTCTACACCAGCTCGTTAGCTTAGCCACTCAGCTGTCATTATACTGCAGTTAGCTCAGCTTAGTAGTAGCTTAGCTCGGATAGCTTAAAGTCATCAGAGCGGACCGGGGCTCACCTCATCAGGAGCGGGGACTCGGTGCCTGCACGTCCCGTGGCAGCTCACCACCACAGCCAGGACGGAGAGGACGAGGGCAGGGCCGAGGATCCAGGACACGGACGGCTTGCCATCCCCGCTCAGCCTCGGCTCCATCCTCCTCCGAGCAGCCCGAAGTCAACAGAACCTCCGCCGGTCCAGTCCGCTCGGCGCTCGGTTCATTCATCGCTCGCAGGCAGAATCAGAACATGTTAACATCCCGGGAAACGGCCGACATTTTAATCCGTGAGAAGATGACAGCAGTGATGAGGTTACACTGGCCGGTAACGGTAACAATCTGGCTGACAGCTGGTCCCGGTTTGTGCTCGGTGTCAGCTGAGGAGAGACCGGCGCTGTGAAGATCGTCTGTGAGGAAGATGAGTCACTCAAACCGAAACTCCTTGTACCGTTGAAACTCTGCAGAGAAACGAAAGCCCAAAGATCGTTTGTTATTAAGAGCACTCACTCTCAGCCAGGTTGGATGTCCCTGGCCCTTTAATAGCCAGGGTAATAGGTGTTGAAATTCCAAGTTGACTGGATTTATTTACGTTTTCCCACACTTTGAATTTCAGTCTGTCTCCAGTGACAACAGCAAGTAGACCATAAGCTTTGTTTGCCTAAAAATATTTATCACTGTTTTCTTTAAGTTCATTTACCGGAGGGAAAAAGTCAGCATTCATGGAGATTATCCTCACTAATTTACCAAAAAAGTGTAAAACTTTTTATATTAAAAAACAGAAATTTTGAGTTTAAATTATGATTTTACTACTTTAAAATCTATTTTTTAATCATCATAAGTTTAGTTCTCCCTTTAGTTTTTCTTACGTTTTATTTATTTATGAATTTGGAAGTGTTCTAATATGCCGTCATGCTCCATAGATTTCATCAACACATCATTTCTCCCTCATAACAAGTATGTTGGGGCTGTTTTCTTGAGATTTTTCTCAGGCCAGTCCACATGCATGGGTATTTTTCCAGATGGAGGTTTTTCTGTGCATTTGGTCCTTGTGTTCACACTCTTTTGTAAATCGCCCCCTGGAGGAAGATTTTTAGAAACACCAGCCACAGGTTTTATCTTATCATCTGATGGAGTTGACGATGGGGACGCTTTAAAGACCAAATAATGGTCTAAACTGACTACATGAGGAACAATGAAAGGTGAAACCAAGCCTGGAGGTAGGGCTAAAACAGCGTGTAAAGCAGGGGTCATCAAGTATCTTTGCACAAGGGCCAGATTTAGTCTGGACAGAAACTCTGACTTTAGAATACACAAAAATTAGATAAATATTTTGGTCTGGTTAACATATTTGTATTTTCTTCCAAAACGCAGGACATTTTTAGGCATTACCAGTGAGACCAGTCTCTGTTATCTTTCATGCAGCAGGCCACGGGGAGACAGGCCTGACAACATGTTGGCTGAGCCCCAGAAAGTCCCAGAGAAGGGGCCTTCCACAATGGTGATTTAGCACCAGTGTTAACTCATTTTAACCTCTTTCTGCCTCTTTAACACAGTTTTTGCCACGCTAACCCCTTTAAACCACTTTTTTTTCCATGTGTTTTATCCTCTTTGTGCCACTCTGAAAAAAGTAAAACATTGGTTGAACTTAAATAAAATGAAGTAATCAATCACACGAAACATTTTGAATTGAATCAAGTAAATTTTTTTAACATTAGGTAAATGTAATTTTTTTTAAGTTCACAGAAACTATATTTAAAGGTTTAGCAAACCTTATTATTTTAGATTGTCCTAAACTAAAAATAAAAATTTCCTTTAATCAACCGATATAAATATTCCACTCATGTGAACTTAAAATGTTTAAGTTCATACAACCATTTTATAAAGGTCGGTGGGGGCTGGTGAGGTCGCCAGGAGCTAAATCTGAGAACAGCTTGTTTCAGCACACATTTTCTGAAAGCTGGAGAAAGACGGGGGAGGGAATGGATTTTTTTGGTACTTCGGGGGACTGTGGACAGACCAGGGGCACATGTTTTTGTTAGAAAAGCCTGAAAAAGTGATTTTGCATTATATGTTTCCTCTAAAGGGGACATATTTTGCCCTTTAAGACAAGTTTATATCGGTCTCAGAGGTCCCCAAAACATGCCTGTGAAGTTTATTGCTGAAAAAACCGTAGTAGGATTCTTGCAGGAAACGGATGTCTCCTGATGTTGCAGGCACTTCCAAAGTAAGTCCAAAGTAGACCAGTCAAAGTCTAGGACCAAACTGGGATTCAAACCATCAACCTCCCAGTCAAAAGTCAGCAGGATAACCCATTGAGCTAAACTGGAAGCAGGAAAATCTGCACTCAAAATGTCCTTTCAACGTTTATTCAGGCATAACAGACCACAACGGACGAGTTTCGACACGTAGGTCAACGCTGGACGCCTGTGCTGGAGAGTAGAGGTGGCGGCTGCTGTTGCATCCAGTGTTTTTTAATCCAACGGGACCTACAGGATGTTGTTACGGATGGGCATGTGCACAGCAGGCTTAATGCAATAAAAATACATTGATCCAATTTAATTTGGTGTCCAGCTGCCAGTTTAAATAGAAAAATCTAGGTTCAACCATTTAGATAATCTAGAAGATTTAGATTTAATGAACAAATCAATAATTTTAGGCTGTTATTAAACAAAAAATCACATCAGTCCTACAACAGCATTGTTTTGCTTTTGTCAGTGCACTCTTTATCCATTTTTGACACTTTTCTCTATTTTTGTCATTTTAACCAATTTATGATACTTTTTGCCCTTTTTCCTTCTTTAACCAATTTTCGGCACATTTTAACCGCTTTTCACCACTTCATCTGGACATTTTTGCAGCACTTCTGCCAAGCTTAACCCTTTTTTAAACATCTACTAATTATGACAGTAAATTTCTGTAAAACAGATCAAATGTTAAGACTTTCTCAAACTATTTCAACATGAATTGTTAGTGGGGTGGATTTAACAGCTGCAGACGTTTAAAGTTAAAGAATTCTCCTAAAACCACAACATCTGCTTTTCTGAATTTGATGATCTTTCAGGGGCCGGACAGGAAGCTTTGGGGGGCCTGATATGGCCCGGGGGCCACCAGTTGAAGTGTTTTTCAGCTCTGGAGCTCAGTCAGAGAGACCACCAGGTTCTTGGTCTCCCCTCTTTAAGGCCCTTCCCCCTGATTGCTCAGTCTGGCAAACATTTCTAAAATTCCGTTTTCACCTTGTCATGATGGGAGCAGATCAACGAGAATAAAAATACATTTTCATGGCTGTAGCATCAGGATGAAACATAGCTAAACTGATAAAAGGGAAGGGCTCTGAGTACTTTCTGAATGAGCCGTATAACAAATCAAACCTGTCAAAAAGAATCCAGTTAAATGTCTAAAATGTGGGTTCACCTTTGATTAAACTGATAATATCAGAACAAACCTGCAGACAGTTCAGGATGTTTGTCGGTGGAAGAACAGAGATAGATGAGGTTAACTTAATGTGCTTCTTTCCTCCAGGACTGTGGTCTTCTTAAGCTGGTGTGTGAGTCTGAGGATGGTTCTCAGGGCTTCTAACAGACACTAAAACCTGATTAACCCCTTTAATGTGAGGGCGGCTTCAGTTAGGCAGCAGAAAACACCGAGTCTCTGATGGCTAAATGAGCAGTGAAAGGATGCTCTGTGTCGTCTGGGTTCCTTCCTCTCCTCTCTGGATCTACAGACGGCTCTCACCAGACTCATGAGAAGGACGGGCCAGGATAAGCTCCCAAAGCTTCAGGAGACCACGATCCCTATCCACTGAACATGTGAGCTCCATAAAATAATTCAAAGTTTAGCAAAGTTTCATGTGACTCAGCTGGAGGATTATACCCCAATGTTTGGTTATCGTCATGTGTCACGTTCTCAGAGGAAACCGGGAGAGGAACAAGAACGAAAGACCCTGAAGGACAAGGGAGACCAGAAAAATCCACATAAAGGGGAAACTTTATCAACAAACTACACTAAATAAGGTGTAATTAACTCAAAATAAGCTTCTTTAAGCCAAAACTAAGAACAGAAGCTTTAGAAAAAAGCTGTCCTTCCCCAGAGTCTTATCCAAAGCTGCCCATAGGGGGATAAAGAGGAGGGCTTTCTAGGACCCCAACAACTGGGGACCCACAGAGGTCAGTAAAATCATGACCCATTGTAAAGTTAGCTGTGATTACCATATTCTATTTTTAGCCTGAATGATAATCGCTCTGATCAGAGCAGTAAAACATAAATCTGTGTGTTAATGCTGTAGTGAGACACAGCCTTCTTCATGATCTCCACATATCAACGACACACAGGTTCAGTTCCAGCCTCATGTCTCCTCCTCACTCTCTCACCCTCCTCTCTGATGAAAGGCATCAAAAGCCCTGAAAGAAGAACCGTGGCAAAGGAGTGTAAAAGTAGGTTATAGGAAGCAAACGTGGTCAAAATGGGTTGAAAGTGGCAAAAACATTAAAAAATGGGTTCAAAATTGCCAGTAAGCAGCAGAAATGGATTAGAAGTGGGAAAAAGATGTAAAAATGGGTTAACAGCAGCAAAAACACCGTAAAATTGGGTTAAAAATGACCAAAAAGTGGTGGAAATGTGTTCAAAGTGACAAAAACAGAGAGAAAATGAGCTACAAAATGCCAAATCAAGTGGCAGGAATGGGTTGCAAGCTGCAAAAAAGAGGCCAGACAGTGGGGGAAAGGGGTTTAAACTGGCCAAAGAGTGGTCTGCATGGGGAAATGTGACAAAAACATCGAGACATGGTACCAAATTGTCAAAAAGTGGTGGAAATTGGTTGAAAGTGTCTCTAAACCTGGTGCTGACAATGAGTTCAAAGTGCAGACACAAAAAGTCACCAAAAAGTCGCAGGAGTGGGTTAAAAGTGGCAGAGATGGAGGAAAAATGGTTAAAGGGGACATATTATGCAATAATCCCTCTTTCAGGCTTTTCTAACTTAAATCTGCGCCCCTGGTCCACAATCCCCTCAAGTACCAGAAAAATCCATCCCCTCCCCCTCTCTTTCTCCACCTTTCAGAAATGTTTGCTGAAACAAGCTGTTCTCAGATTCTACACCTTGTGACCTCACATGGGGAGTAAGAGCCCGCCCCCAGGTTTGGTTGGCCCTCCCCCACTTGGAGGAAAGTCCCGCCCTCCTCTACTGATCCTCTCAGCCACCAGCTGAGATGCTGGATAGCTCAGTGGGTTACCCACTGGATAAAAGTGTCTGTAACATCAGGAGTGCTGCATCAACTTCCTGAGAGGGGTGTGGTCAGGGGCGGAGTCAGACAGCTCAGTAGCATTTAAAGCTACAGACACAAACAGCTCAGGGTTGAAACAGAGGGGGTTTTAGACACACAGAAATCAATACTGGAGTGTTTTTACAGCAACAAACTTCACAGGCATGTTTTGAGGACCTCTGAGAACAATATAAACTTGTCTTAAAAGGGTCAAATTTATCCCCCTTAAAAAAATAGTGGCACAATGAAACAATCTCAACGTCAGACTCAATAATACCCTGACACACTTCTTCAGATCTTCAGAATGAGGGAACTGTTTCTCAGGATGTCCGTTAAAACTGTCTCTCTAGAAAACACTAAATGGCTGCTTTTGGCTTCCACGCCCCCGATGGACCGCCAGAGAGCGGCTCCAACAGTAAACACCTTTAAAGGCGGCGAGAAAACTTGACTCTTTGCTTCAGTTTATGGTTAGATCTCATTGTTTGTTTCTCAGTGTGGTGGTGGTGGTGTGTGTGTGTAGGTGTGGGTGTGCGTGTGTGTGTGTGTGTGTGTATTGTGTGGGTGTGTGTTTGCGTGCCTTAATCTATGTGACTAATGTGTGATGGGTGTGTTGTACGTCTTTGACTTGCGTCTTTCATTTCTCTTCTGTACCGTTGATTTTGTTTTGAATCTGCCTGTGGTTGTGAAGCACACTGTGTTGCCTTGTGTATGAAATATGCAATAGAAATAAAGTTTGACTTGGCTTGACTAAATATTAAACCAATATTTTGGCTCCATGGATGAACTTCACATCATGAGGGAGAAAAGCGGTTAAAAGTGGCCTTCCTGGTTTGCATTTAGTGTTCCCAGAATGCTTTGTGAGTATCTCGCAGCACAAACCAGGAAGTCCACCTGCCAATGTTGGGGATTTGTTGATGGCTGTGTCTGAAACACTCACTCAGGGCTTGAAATTGACCTTTTTTGCACACCAGCCACGGTGCCTAGTGGTTTTGCAAACTTACTAGCCACTCAGTATTTCCACTAGCCACAACTTTGGTGTTTGGAAACTATGAGCTATTTGGTACCAAGGGTATGATATGACACACCTGCTCTACTTTCCCTCATCAATATGATCAACATCAGCTCTCCTCTTAATAAAGCACCTCTCCCTGTTCACAACACACTACAGAGCTATGTCATACTTCACTGTTAGAGACAGTCATCTTAGATTTTATATTCTTCAATAGATATTAAGTTTATGCTTCTATTAAAATTCTGTTAATTGGCTGTTTATCAGGAAAAACTGCAGCAGATTACAAGAACATCTCTAATTGTTACTCTCCAAATCTCCACCAGAGAATGAGAGTCAAACTTCAGTCCTCTGCTCTATTCTCCTTTAAACTGTAAGGTGGAAATTTCTTCATATGCCTGTCTAAAATTAATTTAAAAATCTGTTTGAATAATAGACGCCTTACATTTGGTGCATGAAGGTGACGTTTGGAGAACATTAAACAACTGGACTGTTGTTTAATATTAGAAGCAAAAAAAAAAAAAATCCCTGTTTCGTTGAATTCTGTGTGATTCCTAAGTGAACAGTCAGACTTTTATCCTTCTGCCTCTGTTTCTCACTGCCTCAGTGAACTGATTTGAAGTTTTGGAGTTTCTCTCGTCTTTTATATCTGTTAATTATCGATATATGACAAATCATTATACAAACATATCAAAGATTTTAATAACGTTTAAATTACGCTCGTGTTTGCAGAGGTTTTATCATTTAGATTGCCCTTAACAGACAAAGAATATACTGTTGCAAGAAAAAGTATGTGAACCCTTTGGGATTTCTTGGATTTCTGCATTAATTGGTCATCAAATATGTTCTGATCTTCATCTTAGTCACAACAATAGACAAACACAGTCTGCTTAAACTAATACTGCACAGAAAATGATATGTTTTCATGTTTTTATTGAACAAAACATGTAAACATTCACAGTGCAGGGTGGAAAAGGTCTATGAACCCCTAGGCTAATGACTTCTCCAAGAGCTAATTGGAGCCAGGAGTCAGCCAACCTGGAGTCCAATCAATGTGATGAGATTGGATGTGTTGGTTAAAGCTGCCCTGCCCACACCAATTTTGAGTTTGCTGATCTCAAGATGCATCAGAAGACCTATGATCAAGAATTGTTGACTTGCATGAAGCTGGAAAGGGTTCGAAGAGTGTCTCTAAAAGCCTTGATGTTCATGTGTCCACGGTAAGACAGACTGTCTACAAATGGAGAAGGTTCAGCACTGTTGCTATTCCCCCTAGCCGTGGTCGTCCTGTAAAGATGGCTGCAAGAACACAGCACAGAATGCTCAATGAGTTGAAGAAGAATCCTAGAGTGTCAGCTAAAGACTTACAGAAGTCTCTGGCACATGCTAATGTTTGTGCTGACAAATCTACAATAAGTAAAACATTAAACAAGAATGGAGTTCATGGGAGGACACCACGGAGGAAGCCACTGCTGTCCAAAAAAAAAAAACCACACACTTGTATGTTTGAAGTTTGAAAAAGAGCACCTGGATGTTCCACAGCACTACTGGCAAAATTTTCTGTGGACAGATGAAACCAAAACTGAGGCTAATGACTGGTTGACCCTCTGTTGGCAGCAATAACCTCAACCAAACGTTTCCTGTAGTTGCAGATCAGACCTGCACAACGGTCAGGAGGAATTTTGGATCAGTCCTCTTTACAAAACTGTTTCACTTCAGCAATATTCTTGGGATGTCTGGTGTGAATCGCTCTCTTAAGGTCATGCCACAGCATCTCAATCAGGTTGAGGTCAGGACTCTGACTGGGCCACTCCAGAAGGCGTATTTTCTTCTGTTGAAGCCATTCTGTTGTTGATTTACTTCTTTGCTTTGGGTCGTTGTCCTGTTGCATCACCCGTCCTCTGTTGAGCTTCAGTTGGTGGACAGATGGTCTTAAGTTTTCCTGTAAAATGTGTTGATTAACTTGGGAATTCATTTTCCTGTCAATGACAGCAATCCGTCCAGGCCCTGAGGCAGCAAAGCAGCCCCACACCATGATGGCCCCTCCACCATATTTCACAGTTGGGATGAGGTTTTGATGTTGGTGTGCTGTGCCTTTTTTTCTCCACACATAGCGTTGTGTGTTCCTTCCAAACAACTCAATTTTGGTTTCATCTGTCCACAGAATATTTTGCCAGTAGTGCTGTGGAACATCCAGGTGCTCTTTTGCACACTTCAAACATGCAGCAGTGTTTTTTTTGGACAGCAGTGGCTTCCTCCGTGGTGTCCTCCCATGAACTCCATTCTTGTTTAATGTTTTACTTACTGTAGATTTGTCAGCACAAACATTAGTATGTGCCAGAGACTTCTGTAAGTCTTTAGCTGACACTCTAGGATTCTTCTTCACCTCATTGAGCATTCTGTGCTGTGTTCCTGCAGCAATCTTTACAGGACGACCACGGCTAGGGGGAATAGCAACAGTGCTGAACCTTCTCCATTTGTAGACAGTCTGTCTTACCGTGGACACATGAACATCAAGGCTTTAGAGATACTTTTGTAACCCTTTCCAGCTTCATGCAAGTCAACAATTCTTGATCGTAGGTCTTCTGAGAGCTCTTTTGTGCCAGGCATGGTTCACATCAGGCAATGCTTCTTGAGAACAGCAAATTCAAAACTGGTGTGTGTGTTTTTATGGGGCAGGGCAGCTTTAACCAACACATCCAATCTCATCACATTGATTGGACTCCAGGTTGGCTGACTCCTGGCTTCAATTAGCTCTTGGAGAAGTCATTAGCCTAGGGGTTCACATACTTTTTCCACCCTGCACTGTGAATGTTTACATGTTTTGATCAATAAAAACATGAAAACATATCATTTTTTTGTGCAGTATTAGTTTAAGCAGACTGTGTTTGTCTATTGTTGTGACTAAGATGAAGATGAGAACACATTTGATGACCAGTTTATGCAGAAATCCAAGAAATCCCAAAGGGTTCACATACTGTAGATGGAGTATTAATCAAACAATGTTCAGACACACTACACACCCTGGCTTCCTCAAGCGTCAGAGACACACAGATGTGGCGCACACACACAAACGGCGCTGACGCGCTGATCCTCCATGGACAGAGAGAAGCTTTAAAGCTGAAGGAGAAAGTTCAGGTCTGAGCTTATCCCCCAACAGTCTGAAACATTTTCCCTAAACAGATAGAAGCCTTCAGTCTACATTACCAACACATCAGTGCGAGTGTGTATCAGTTTGTCATGCAGCATCAAAGCCCTTGGCGCTGCGTAAAAACGCACAAACGGATGAAGAGACCAGCCTTTTCAGTTATTTTGGAGGGAAATTTGAGCTTTAATGTGCCGAACGGTCTCTCTGTAAGCCTAAATCATAAGGGCTAACAGACAAGCACGGTCAGAGTGAAGCATCACTTGTGACACTGATAAATTCAACCCGTCATCGTGGCTAGTTAGAGTCATGCTGCTACCCGCCACGGCTGAAATCCACCTGCATTTGGCTAGTTGGCGGATGTAAATGTCAAGCCCTGCACTCACTCATTCCCTCCTCCCTATCCACTCTATAGTGAGCAGCAGCGGACTGATGGACTTTATAGTGGACTATAAAGTGGACTATATGTGACCAAATCTGGAAAAAACTCCTGCAAGTTGTCCAACATGATTTTTGAGTTTTTTACCCATTATGAAGGCGTAGATTCCAAGCTTTCTAACGGTGTATCATACACCTTAATCTGAGCATATTTTACAAAGATATGCTCATTTGAATGTTAACTTCTAGTTCCTGTTTGTTCTGAGAAAACCAGGCTCAAAGTTTCAGGACTTTCCTACCTTCAGGCAGGCCAGGTAATGAGCGTGAACAACAGGGACACATTTACATAAAGTCCACCCAAACCAAGCTTCTGAATCGGACTGGTGACGCTCATCAAAATATTCCCATAGGAATAAAAAATCCGCCTTCATCAAACTTTCACTGTGGAGTGATCCTGAAGTTGTCCCAAGTCTGTTGATACTTCTTATGGCTTCTATATCGTCTGCTCTACTTTTCTTCGCTGCAGGGTGCATCTTGAGGCTTGTTAATAAAAGGTGATAACTAGAAACAGTGTATTTACGTGCAGGATACAGGCGGCGTTTGAGCCATGCAGTGTTTGTTATTGTCCATCTGAATGGGCGAAACTGGGAACAGTGGCAGACTGAGTGGCCAATTATCACCCTGCAGTTTCACTTTCCCCTCTCCTCAATCCCCACGCAGAAACTCCGAAAACAGGGCATTTTAAAACACAAAATTAACACTTTTAAATATCGCATTTGTGTTACTCTTTTCATCGAATGAGTAGTTTAAATGTTGGACTTGCATAAAATGAGAAAAAACGAAAAATGATCATTTTGAAGAAAACGACTTTGTATCCATTTTTCTCAACCACTGGAACGCGGACTTGCAGGAACTTTATCCGGCTTCGGTCACGTTTAATAGACTAGACTGCAAAACACTAAAATGATTTTGGACACTAATCCGAAATGACATCATCGCCTTCCCACAATTAAAACGTTTAGCATCAACGGCTCGTAGCTTTCCATGCCAACAGCTGAGGATCAACATTAACCGTAAAATTTCACTGAAAACTGACACTAAATGTGATGTATTTCCCCCAAAATAAAAATACTAATAGATAAAAAAGCTTGTGTCTTTAGTGGCAAAATAATGAACATTTCTGTGTGTAATGTAACTTGTTTTTGCATAAAGAGGATGGTCTCATGTCTTGTAATCATCAGAGTTACTCCGTTTTAAATCCTTAACATTTTCTTACAGATTTGGTTAAAACCAAAAAACAAAAAAGTATTAAATAAAGTTTTTATATATGTTCCTGAACTCCACCCATTTGTCCGTCATGTTTGAGAGCAGCTACCGTGATGCATGATGGGAAATATTGCTGGGCTAGTGAGCATTGGTTGTTCACTACTTTTCAAAATGCATTGTGGGATAGAGTGAGTGAATTATATAGTGATTAACAATGCTCATTCAGAATTCGGACGCCACTCCAAAATGGCGTATCCACTCATAGTGAATAGGGAGTGATTTTGGACAATCAGGCGTCTGCTCATCAATAGATGGATTTGACTGAACTCTGGAGGACGTTCACAGCCTTTGTTTCCATCCCCTGACTTAGACTTTTTAATAACCTTCTCTTTGAGATGCTTGGAGTGTTCTTTTGTCTTCATGGTGTAATGGTAACATGAATACTGTTGAACCAGTGACTGGAACTTCCAGACACAGGTGTCTTTTATACTACAATCACTGAGACACATCTGGGGTGATCCCCAGGTTAGTACCTGTGAGGCTACCAGCACCAATACTGAGTAGAAATCAGTTTTCACTCCGACATTAAACAGGGTTTGTTGACATTTTTATGTAAAAAAAGGCCAAATTAAGTTGACCATGATTGATTTATAAAATCAATAAAAGGATAAACATCTGGATGAATAGTTTTTAAAGGCACTGTTAGAGCAGCTGAGTCCAAAATCATTCAATAAAAACCTTAAAAGTTCAGTCGACAGACATCTGTATTTTTCCTCTGAAGTCACGTGATCACTGAGGTCGCTGGCAGGTCAGCAGGTGTGTGGTCTCCAGTGATCTGACAGTCTGGCTGAGTCCTCTAGTGTGTGTGCGTTCAGAGGATTAAAAAGGAAAAATCTTTGGAAATTGTCCTGAAGTCTGTGGTCTCCCACAGTTTTAAAATGGTTTCAGATTTAAAAATCGTCTAGTGTGTGGCCAGCCTTAAGCAGCTTTCATAAAAAAGATTTGGTAAAGGGAGGGGAGTTTGGAAATCGGTCTGAAACTGGACTGAAGCGTTTTTGTTCTAATGTGGCTGCAGCCAGCTGTGGCTGTAGGAACACCTGCACCAAACTGGTGTTTTATTTTATTGTCATAATGGGAAAACTGGAGGCTCAGAAAGACTGCAGCAGGAAGTTGATGTCAGACTGTCATGGGGAACAGAATGATCCCAGTGTTTATTATGATAGCTGACACGCTGTTCTACCCATGTGTCTCAGACTGAAGGTTCAGACTTGAAGGAAACAAAAGTTCAACACTGGCATGTGTGAAGATAAAGTCAGCATGTGAAACAAACAAAGATAACCACCTGTTAGTCCTCATTCTTAGACATGGATGAGATAAAGGACATGTTTGATTTTAGTCACATAAAAGAAGAATCTGTCTCAGCAGTCACGCTATCAATACCCTCACTAAACTCAGTGGACAAATCCGGCCTACCAGGCTAGGCCTGGATATACCAACATGGCATCCTCCCAAGGGTCCTCTGGCCCCTCTTGGTCTATGAGGTCCCATCCCTACCATCTAGGGCTTCAAGAGGAGAGTCAGCTGGTTCCTGTGCAAGTGGCCGGGCCTGCCTTGGAGCCTGAGCAGCATCGCCCACAGGCAGGACAACATGCTGAGGCTTCCCTCCAGCAGCCTCACTGAAGAGTTAAAGGTGAGCCGTACGAAGAAGGTGCTGTAATACCGAGAGTCTAGTGACCCGAAGGTCTCTCAGGCAGGGATTGAAGTGAGGACAGGATGGAAGTGGATGGCACCTGAGGCTGAGTCACAGTGCCATTCTCAGTGGGTCACAGGTGTGTGCCTGGAATAAAAGTCTATGATGTGCTTTCATTTTGACTGACATGTCTCCATTCGTTTCATCACACCTTTTTCAAATTTCAAATCCAACCGTTTTTTTTTCTTTCAAACATTCAGTCATGGGTCGCAGATGGCCTAGTGGTAAGGTCCCGCCCTGTGTATGTGGGCTGCGTTCAAGTCTGGCCTGTGGCTCCTTTCCCACCAAGTGGCAACCTCCGGTCCTGAAAATGAAGCCAATGCGGAAGTGCAAATAATTGCTATACCGCGAGTGTCCACTTGAGGCTGGCTGCAGGAACACCTGAAGTCCGGTCTGCACACATGTTAAACAGCCAGTTTGACACTAGAAATAAACTGGTTTCCAGCCTGGTTCAAAACACCAAACGTGTCTCATTAGCTAGTGTCTTATTGTGCTCCCACTGTACGGGGGGTGGATTTTTTGTACCACGATCGTTTGGATTATATGTAGGATGAAAGATGATTGGTGTATCTTATTTGATTGACAGATTGCTCGGCAGGCAGAGGCTCAATTTCTGTCAACCAGTACACTAGCTAGCAGGCTGACAGGAGGTTGCGCTTAGTGTGCGGGCTGTTAGGTTGATCCAAAGTTTGGTTGAGACCGTGATTTCAATATGGAAGCCTCCACAGACTGGCTTCAAGAGCTGTTTGAGTCTGCCTACTGTAAGCAGACGACTGACGTCACACGGGGTTTGTTCAATTCTTTCTACAGTCTATGTTTCCCACATGTCTGTCCCTCTCTCTCTCATCCCTGTTTCCAAACCTATCCACTGTCCTCCTCTATCAATAAAGGCTTAAAATGTCCAAAACACAGGTGCATCTAAATTAAAAAAAATATTAGTTATGACTGAAAGTTTTCAGTAATTTGGGTTGCAGTCCTGACTCTTGGCCAGCTGAGAACCGGTCCTACACAGCGATTGCACTGATGATATTTTAGGTGTGAGACGGGACTGCTCTGCCAGGCCAAGAGGCAAAACCAACCGAGACACAGCTGCCTGTTCTATGGGGTAAATGAAATTGACTGGACATGATTTAGAAAGGCACACACCTCTCTACAGAAGGCCTCACAGCTGACAATAATATCAGAGCAGAAACCAGGGGTCAAAGGTCAGAGGAGCTGCAGAGACAGGATTGTTGACAGGCACAAATCTGGGGAAGACTACAGAACCATTTCTGCTGCTCTGAAGGTTCCCAAGAGAACAGAGACTTCCAGAATCCTCACTGGAAGAAGTTTGGACCAACCAGGACTCTTCTAAAGCTGGCCACCATCGGGGGAGAAGGACCTTAGTGAGAGAGGAGACCAGGAACCTGATGGTCCCTCTGACTGAGCTCCAGAGATCCTGAGTGGAGATGGGACAAAGTTCCAGAAGGACAACCATCACTGCAGCCCTCCGGACTTCATGGACTAATGAAAACTCTCCTCAGTGTGATTTCATTCAGCACAGGTGCACTCCAATCAAGGTGTAGAAGATCTCAGCAAAGACCAGAGAAATGGGAGGAGCCTGAGCTACATTTACAGGCTTTTTGCAAAGGGGTCTGAAAACTGATGTCAATGTGATGTTTAAGTTTTTCATTTTGAACAAATGTGCAAACATTTCTGAAGTTCAGTTTTCACTCTGTCATGATGGGGTAGTGAGTGTAGACTAATGAGAATGAAAACACATTTTTGACTGTATCATCAGATTGAAATACTTTCTGAATGAGCTGTATGTGGGCTCTATAGAAACAATGCAAACCAGCTTTTATCTCTGCACCCTGCACTGATTTTGACTCACTGTCATTCATGACGTACCATCTTTCCCACAGCAGCAGGTCACTGTAGAAGAGCTTCTATTTGATTCTTCATCAAGAGTCAGTGAAGAAGATTCTCCACCGGTGAGAGGAATTTGTCTTTACTTTATGATTTTGTTTCAGCGGTAGGAAATTAGTCTTCTTCAGAGTCAGGAGCTACTGATCAATCAGTCTATATTAGGAAAGCATCAAGTCATCACTGATGTGTTCATAAAGAGAGCAGGGGAGAGCCTGACATGATTCCACCGTGAGCTCAGCAGTGAAAAGATTTAAAAAGGTAAGGTGGAGAGGAAATCTTTGTTTAACAGGCAGAAACCTGGAGCAGAACCAGACTGAGGACTTTTTTTAATTTCAAGAGGCTGGATGGTGGAAGACGTTTGATGATGTTCAAGTCTGTATACAGGTGCATCTAAAAAATACAAATATCAGGGGAAAAATCAGCTGTTTTCTAAGATTTAATTCAAAAAGTTGAACTTCCATAAATTCTAGATTCATCTGTAACAAAGTAAAATCATGTAAGAGTTTAGATGTTTTAATGTTGATGAATACAGTGTACAGCAAACATAAAGTCCTGCAGCATTTCTGACATTATCATCATTAGAATCAAGAGACTTTAGCACTGTACTATGGACCAAAATCTAACTTTATGACCATATTAGACAGCAATATGTGACTTTATGACTCTAATACACAACAATATTTAAATTTTAGGACTGTATTTTACACCTAAACTTAAGTTTATGAGTGTATTACAAACCAATATGTAACTTTTTGACTGTATTTTACACTAAAATGTAACCTGAGGATGTTATTATATATGGAAATGTAACTTTAGCACTGTATTATACACAAAAAAATTAACTTAGTGACTATATTACTGACCAACATGCAACTCTGGGCCTGTATCAATAACAAAAAAGATAATTTATGACTGTATCATACACCAACATGCTAGGTTTCGACTGTAAAATACACTAATATGTAACTTTATGACTGTATTAAACAACAGTACATAACGTTATGACTGTATTCTATAACAGAATGTAACGTTATGACTGTATTCTATAACAGAATGTAATGTTATGACTGTATTCTATAACAGAATGTAATGTTATGACTGTATTCTATAACAGAATATAACATTGTGACTGTATTCTATAACAGAATGTAACGTTATGACTGTATTCTATAACAGAGTGTAACGTTATGACTGTACTATACTCAAACATGTAATATTATGACTGTATTCTATAAGAGAATGTAACATTATGACTGTATTCTATAACAGAATGTAACGTTATGACTGTACTATACTCAAACATGTAATGTTATGACTGTATTCTATAACAGAATGTAATGTTATGACTGTATTCTATAACAGAATGTAATGTTATGACTGTATTCTATAACAGAATGTAACATTATGACTGTATTCTATAAAAGAATGTAACGTTATGACTGTATTCTATAACAGAATATAACATTATGACTGTATTCTATAACAGAATGTAACGTTATGACTGTATTCTATAACAGAATGTAACGTTATGACTGTATTCTATAACAGAATGTAACGTTATGACTGTACTATACTCAAACATGTAATGTTATGACTGTATTCTATAACAGAATGTAACATTATGACTGTATTCTATAACAGAATGTAACGTTATGACTGTATTCTATAACAGAATATAACATTATGACTGTATTCTATAACAGAATGTAACGTTATGACTGTATTCTATAACAGAATGTAACGTTATGACTGTATTCTATAACAGAATGTAACGTTATGACTGTATTCTATAACAGAATGTAACGTTATGACCGTATTCTATAACAGAATGTAACGTTATGACCGTATTCTATAACAGAATGTAATGTTGTGACTGTATTCTATAACAGAATGTAACGTTATGACTGTATTCTATAACAGAATGTAACGTTATGACTGTATTCTATAACAGAATGTAATGTTATGACTATATTCTATAACAGAATGTAACCTTATGACTGTATTCTATAACAGAATGTAATGTGTGACTGTATTCTATAACAGAATGTAATGTTGTGACTGTATTCTATAACAGAATGTAACATTATGACTGTATTCTATAACAGAATGTAACGTTATGACTGTATTCTATAACAGAATGTAACGTTATGACTGTATTCTATAACAGAATATAACATTATGACTGTATTCTATAACAGAATGTAACGTTATGACTGTACTCTATAACAGAATGTAACGTTATGACTGTACTATACTCCAACATGTAACGTTATGACTGTATTCTATAACAGAATGTAACGTTATGACTGTACTATACTCCAACATGTAACGTTATGACTGTATTCTATAACAGAATATAACATTATGACTGTATTCTATAACAGAATGTAACGTTATGACTGTACTCTATAACAGAATGTAACGTTATGACTGTACTATACTCCAACATGTAACGTTATGACTGTATTCTATAACAGAATGTAACGTTATGACTGTACTATACTCCAACATGTAACGTTATGACTCTATTCTATAACAGAATGTAACGTTATGACTGTATTCTATAACAGAATGTAACGTTATGACTGTATTCTATAACAGAATGTAACGTTATGACTGTATTCTATAACAGAATGTAACGTTATGACTGTATTCTATAACAGAATGTAACGTTATGACTTTATTCTATAACAGAATGTAATGTTATGACTGTATTCTATAACAGAATGTAACGTTATGACTGTATTCTATAACAGAATGTAACATTATGACTGTATTCTATAACAGAATGTAACATTATGACTGTATTCTATAACAGAATGTAATGTTATGACTGTATTCTATAACAGAATGTAATGTTATGACTGTATTCTATAACAGAATGTAACATTATGACTGTATTATACTAATTTGACACTCCATCTGGGAAACCTTCAATATACAGCATTTGGGAAAGAGCAGAGCCTTTGAAAGAACAACCTGGAGTGTGATTGGATGAATGTTCTGTCTATCACATCTTTATGGGCCAATCAGAGCAACAAAAGATGTGACGTAGCCCCTCACGCCAACATTCAACTTTTGAACTATATTTATAGCCAATGTGATCCTTTTGACTGTTTTACAAACCAGTTTGTAAGCTCTCGTCTTAATCCCCTCTTAAAGACAGCCTTGCCTATTTTGTCCCCAAACAAATGACTTCTGAAGTGTTGAAGTAATAAGGCAGAATGGGACCAGTTGTCTAGTAAACCAAATCATTCATAGATAAGATCATGTGTCTGCTTCATAATGAAACCTGATTGTCCTCTTTGACTTTATCTATCGATCTTAACCCTCCTCAGGTTTCTTATCCACATGTCTCCGCCTCCTCCCATTGTCTCTGTGCCTGCGTGATCTGTGACAATAGTCCTACCTTTTATTAATATTTACATTTCTGTTGTGATCTGCGTGTGATTGAGGTTTACTAAAGGAAATTATCCTAAATATTGAGGAAGCAGAGCAGCGCACCAGAGCAGCACGCAGGCGAGGATTAAAAAAGACAAAGGTATTATCCACCAGCTTATGGATCACAGATGAAGGAAAACTGAAGTGGTCATCAGAAGGTCAACATTTCTGTATTATCAATCTTTTTTGTGATTTTCTAAAGTTGTGAGATGAAATGATGAGTGGGATTTTAGGGACTGTAAGCTGTGACCATCAACATTAAAACAAGACAAAATTATTTCACTTTGTATGAGATGAATCTAGAATACACAGAAGTTTAACATTCTGAATTGAATAACAGGAAAAAACTTCTTTAATGATATTTTATTGTTTTAGATGCAGCTGTATTTGTGTGCCAGTGTGGTATCCAGACTGTTGCTGTTTCACTGATCGTATCCATGGATGTGTGTTGGCTCAGAAGCATTGGTGCTACTCTTGGTGCCACTTTTAATCATTGGTGCTCGATTTCTGCCTGTTTGTGCCACTTTCTGCCTGTTTTTTGCTCCTTTAAACTCATTTCCCACTTTTGAATCCTATCTCACCACCCTTCTGAGCCATTTTTGCTACATTACATCAATTTTTAATGATTTTTGGATATTTTTTTGCCCATTGTTGCCACTTTCAATCTATTTTTATGCCACTTTTAGTCCAACTTTAGTCACGTTCGACACATGTCATGATCCAGATTCTGATTTGCCTTGTTCCTGAGTTTCTCTGGTGTTTTCCTTTGTTAATTCTCTGTTATTTTCATGTTTCTAGTTTGACTTTGTATTGAGGTTTTCCTACTTTGTACTTTTTGGTATTTTGTGAGTTAACGTTTCTTCCCCTGTGTTTCATGTCTTGTTTAACTCCCTAGTGTCTCTTCCTGCTCCAGCGTTCTTGTGCTTTGTGAAGTTTCCTGATTTATTTTGTAGTTTCCTTCTCTTGTGTGTGATTCCAGTTTTTCTTCCTGTCTCAGTTTCCCTCCGCTCTGATCGCCCACACTAGTTTCACCTGAGTCTCCTTTACCACACCTGTCTCTCCTTGTGCAGTCACTCCCTGTGTGTTTAGGTTCTGTTTCTCCCTTCATCCTTTGCTGTTTCCTGTGTCTTCCTCCTGTTCTGGATTTTTCTAACCTGCTTTCTGATTTTCAGAAGTAAGTTTTGTTGGAGTTTTTACCTGCATTTGGGTCCTTCCCTCTTTTGTTGTTGCCTCTTTGGCCAACTTGTGACAGTATGATCTGACCAGAAAAATGGACCCAGCGGATGATGAAGAGCTTTTCGTTTAGTGAAGTTTTTGGTTCTTTTATATGTCCTCTGGAGGGACAACAACTCTCACCCCTGGTACATAGGAAAACTCCAGAGAAACTCAGGAACAAGACAAATCAAAATCTGGATCATGACAACACATTTTGCCATTTCCTACCAACTTGAACCTCTTTTACCCATTTTTCCACATCTAAATCCCATTTTACCATCTTTTCTGGGCACTTTTGCTATGAAACACCGTTGTTTTTATGACTTTTTAGCCCATTTTTTGGCCTCTGTTGAACCATTTTTACCTCTTTTTACAACGTCTCCATCTCCTCCCATTGTCTCTATGCCAGTGTGATCTTTGACAGTTCTCCTACCTTTTATTACTTTTACATGTTTCTGCTGTTATCTGTGGTAGAGGTTTATTAAAGAGTAAGAAGATGATCCTAAATATCCAAAGACGCAGAGCAGCGGGTCAGAGCAGCATGCACAGGAGAAATAAAAAGACATAAAGGGTCAATGTTTCTGCACCATAAATCCTTTTATGAACTGCTGTTTTGTGGCGTTCTAATATTTGAGGTGCCCATGGAGGTCAGCAAAACCAGGGTCCAGGGTAATATACTGTGATAACCAGGTATTATGTCTTACCTGAGTAATAACCACTCTTATTAAAGCAGAGGGGAAAAAAGCTTGTTTTTAAATTTATGCTGTAGCACAATAGAGCACTTTTCAAAATGTAAACCCCTTTTCATAAAACAAATATATTTTTATTACTGATGTTAACAATGTGGACGGGCACACTGAACTAAATGATAGGAAAGTGATGTCACATTTAGCTAGGCCATACTGTGCACAAATGTCCGGACGTAGAAGAAGCTGAGACACACTCACTGATAAAGAGCAGAACATTTGTGGAAAGAGATAAAAAATGGATAAAAAGTGGGAAGAATACATTGAAAATTCAAAAAATGTCACAAATGGGTTAAAAGTGGAAAAAAGATGTGTCAACAATGGTTTAAAAAAACTACAAATAAATAATCTCATTATCAGAACCAGATAACACACAGCTCAGCTCTGACAGGAAGTAACGGTTAGCAATCATTGTTAGCAACCAATGCTACTGACCCAACACACAAGCATGACATTGGTTTACCAGGGTCCAGTCTCTGGTCTATCAGGGTCCAGTCTCTGGTTTACCAGGGTCCAGTCTCTGGTTTATCAGGGTCCAGTCTCTGGTTTATCAGGGTCCAGTCTCTGGTTTATCAGGGTCCAGTCTCTGGTTTATCAGGGTCCAGTCTCTGGTTTATCAGGGTCCAGTCTCTGGTTTACCAGGGTCCAGTCTCTGGTTTATCAGGGTCCAGTCTCTGGTTTATCAGGGTCCAGTCTCTGGTTTATCAGGGTCCAGTCTCTGGTTTACCAGGGTCCAGTCTCTGGTTTATCAGGGTCCAGTCTCTGGTTTACCAGGGTCCAGTCTCTGGTTTATCAGGGTCCAGTCTCTGGTTTATCAGGGTCCAGTCTCTGGTTTACCAGGGTCCAGTCTCTGGTTTACCAGGGTCCAGTCTCTGGTTTATCAGGGTCCAGTCTCTGGTTTATCAGGGTCCAGTCTCTGGTTTACCAGGGTCCAGTCTCTGGTTTATCAGGGTCCAGTCTCTGGTTTATCAGGGTCCAGTCTCTGGTTTACCAGGGTCCAGTCTCTGGTCTATCAGGGTCCAGTCTCTGGTTTACCAGGGTCCAGTCTCTGGTTTATCAGGGTCCAGAGACCCTGGTTTATCAGGGTCCAGTCTCTGGTTTACCAGGGTCCAGTCTCTGGTTTACCAGGGTCCAGTCTCTGGTTTATCAGGATCCAGTCTCTGGTTTATCAGGGTCCAGTCTCTGGTTTATCAGGGTCCAGTCTCTGGTTTATCAGGGTCCAGTCTCTGGTTTACCAGGGTCCAGTCTCTGGTTTACCAGGGTCCAGTCTCTGGTTTATCAGGGTCCAGTCTCTGGTTTACCAGGGTCCAGTCTCTGGTTTATCAGGGTCCAGTCTCTGGGGTTACCAGGGTCCAGTCTCTGGTTTATCAGGGTCCAGTCTCTGGGGTTACCAGGGTCCAGTCTCTGGTTTATCAGGGTCCAGTCTCTGGGGTTACCAGGGTCCAGTCTCTGGTTTACCAGGGTCCAGTCTCTGGTTTACCAGGGTCCAGTCTCTGGTTTATCAGGGTCCAGTCTCTGGTTTACCAGGGTCCAGTCTCTGATTTACCAGGGTCCAGTCTCTGGTTTATCAGGGTCCAGTCTCTGGTTTATCAGGGTCCAGTCTCTGGTTTACCAGGGTCCAGTCTCTGGTTTATCAGGGTCCAGTCTCTGGTTTACCAGGGTCCAGTCTCTGGTTTACCAGGGTCCAGTCTCTGGTTTACCAGGGTCCAGTCTCTGGTTTATCAGGATCCAGTCTCTGGTTTATCAGGGTCCAGTCTCTGGTTTACCAGGGTCCAGTCTCTGGTTTATCAGGGTCCAGTCTCTGGTTTACCAGGGTCCAGTCTCTGGTTTATCAGGGTCAAGTCTCTGGTTTACCAGGGTCCAGTCTCTGGTTTATCAGGGTCCAGTCTCTGGTTTACCAGGGTCCAGTCTCTGGTTTACCAGGGTCCAGTCTCTGGTTTATCAGGATCCAGTCTCTGGTTTATCAGGGTCCAGTCTCTGGTTTACCAGGGTCCAGTCTCTGGTTTATCAGGGTCCAGTCTCTGGTTTATCAGGGTCCAGTCTCTGGGGTTACCAGGGTCCAGTCTCTGGTTTACCAGGGTCCAGTCTCTGGTTTATCAGGGTCCAGTCTCTGGGTTTATCAGGGTCAAGTCTCTGGTTTATCAGGGTCAAGTCTCTGGTTTATCAGGGTCCAGTCTCTGGTTTATCAGGGTCCAGTCTCTGGGGTTACCAGGGTCCAGTCTCTGGTTTACCAGGGTCCAGTCTCTGGTTTATCAGGGTCCAGTCTCTGGTTTATCAGGGTCCAGTCTCTGGATTATCAGGGTCCAGTCTCTGGTTTATCAGGGTCCAGTCTCTGGTTTATCAGGGTCCAGTCTCTGGTTTATCAGGGTCCAGTCTCTGGTTTATCAGGGTCCAGTCTCTGGTTTACCAGGGTCCAGTCTCTGGTTTACCAGGGTCCAGTCTCTGGTTTATCAGGGTCCAGTCTCTGGTTTATTAGGGTCCAGTCTCTGGTTTACCAGGGTCCAGTCTCTGGTTTACCAGGGTCCAGTCTCTGGTTTATCAGGGTCCAGTCTCTGGGTTTATCAGGGTCCGGTCTTTGGGTTTATCAGGGGCGGTTCTCTGGGTTTATCAGGGGTGGTTCTCTGGGGTTATCAGGGTCCATTCTCTGGGGTTATCAGGGGCGGTTCTCTGGGGTTATCAGGGGCGGTTCTCTGGTTTATCAGGGTCAAGTCTCTGGTTTATCAGGGTCCAGTCTCTGGTTTATCAGGGTCCAGTCTCTGGGGTTACCAGGGTCCAGTCTCTGGTTTACCAGGGTCCAGTCTCTGGTTTATCAGGGTCCAGTCTCTGGTTTATCAGGGTCCAGTCTCTGGATTATCAGGGTCAAGTCTCTGGTTTATCAGGGTCAAGTCTCTGGTTTATCAGGGTCCAGTCCCTGGTTTATCAGGGTCCAGTCTCTGGGGTTACCAGGGTCCAGTCTCTGGTTTACCAGGGTCCAGTCTCTGGTTTATCAGGGTCCAGTCTCTGGATTATCAGGGTCCAGTCTCTGGTTTATCAGGGTCCAGTCTCTGGTTTATCAGGGTCCAGTCTCTGGTTTATCAGGGTCCAGTCTCTGGTTTACCAGGGTCCAGTCTCTGGTTTACCAGGGTCCAGTCTCTGGTTTATCAGGGTCCAGTCTCTGGTTTATTAGGGTCCAGTCTCTGGTTTACCAGGGTCCAGTCTCTGGTTTACCAGGGTCCAGTCTCTGGTTTATCAGGGTCCAGTCTCTGGTTTATCAGGGTCCAGTCTCTGGTTTACCAGGGTCCAGTCTCTGGTTTATCAGGGTCCAGTCTCTGGTTTATCAGGGTCCAGTCTCTGGTTTATCAGGGTCCAGTCTCTGGTGATCAGGGTCCAGTCTCTGGTTTATCAGGGTCCAGTCTCTGGTTTATCAGGGTCCAGTTTCTGGTTTATCAGGGTCCAGTCTCTGGTTTATCAGGGTCCAGTCTCTGGTTATCAGGGTCCAGTCTCTGGTGATCACGGTCCAGTCTCTGGTTATCAGGTTCCAGTCTCTGGTTATCACGGTCCAGTCTCTGGTTATCAGGGTCAGTCTCTGGTTATCAGGGTCCAGTCTCTGGTGATCAGGGTCCAGTCTCTGGTGATCAGGGTCCAGTCTCTGGTGATCAGGGTCCAGTCTCTGGTTATCAGGGTCCAGTCTCTGGTTATCAGGGTCCAGTCTCTGGTTATCAGGGTCCAGTCTCTGGTTATCAGGGTCCAGTCTCTGGTTATCAGGGTCCAGTCTCTGGTTATCAGGGTCCAGTCTCTGGTTATCAGGGTCCAGTCTCTGGTTTATCAGGGTCCAGTCTCTGGTTTATCAGGGTCCAGTCTCTGGTTTATCAGGATCCAGTCTCTGTTTTTTCAGGGTCCATTCTCTGGGTTTATCAGGGTCCAGTCTCTGATTTATCAGGGTCCATTCTCTGGGTTTATCAGGGTCCAGTCTCTGGTTTATCAGGGTCCAGTCTCTGGTTTATCAGGGTCCAGTCTCTGGTTTATCAGGGTCCAGTCTCTGGTTTATCAGGGTCCAGTCTCTGGTTTATCAGGGTCCAGTCTCTGGTTTATCAGGGTCCAGTCTCTGGTTATCAGGGTCCAGTCTCTGGTTTATCAGGGTCCAGTTTCTGGTTTATCAGGGTCCAGTCTCTGGTGATCACGGTCCAGTCTCTGGTTACCAGGGTCCAGTCTCTGGTTATCACGGTCCAGTCTCTGGTTATCAGGGTCCAGTCTCTGGTTATCAGGGTCCAGTCTCTGGTTTATCAGGGTCCAGTCTCTGGTTTATCAGGGTCCAGTCTCTGGTTTATCAGGGTCCAGTCTCTGGTTATCAGGGTCCAGTCTCTGGTTTATCAGGGTCCAGTCTCTGGTTTATCAGGGTCCAGTCTCTGGTTTATCAGGGTCCAGTCTCTGGATTATCAGGGTCCAGTCTCTGGTTTATCAGGGTCCAGTCTCTGGTTTATCAGGGTCCAGTCTCTGGTTTATCAGGGTCCAGTCTCTGGTTTATCAGGGTCCAGTCTCTGGTTTACCAGGGTCCAGTCTCTGGTTTACCAGGGTCCAGTCTCTGGTTTACCAGGGTCCAGTCTCTGGTTTATCAGGGTCCAGTCTCTGGTTTATTAGGGTCCAGTCTCTGGTTTACCAGGGTCCAGTCTCTGGTTTACCAGGGTCCAGTCTCTGGTTTATCAGGGTCCAGTCTCTGGTTTATCAGGGTCCAGTCTCTGGTTTATCAGGGTCCAGTCTCTGGGTTTATCTGGGTCCATTCTCTGGGTTTATCAGGGTCCGGTCTTTGGGTTTATCAGGGGCGGTTCTCTGGGTTTATCAGGGGTGGTTCTCTGGGGTTATCAGGGTCCATTCTCTGGGGTTATCAGGGGCGGTTCTCTGGGGTTATCAGGGTCCATTCTCTGGGGTTATCAGGGGCGGTTTTCTGGGGTTATCAGGGTCCATTCTCTGGGGTTATCAGGGGCGGTTCTCTGGGGTTATCAGGGTCCATTCTCTGGGGTTATCAGGGTCCAGTCTCTGGGGTTACCAGGGTCCATTCTCTGGGGTTATCAGGGTCCATTCTCTGGGTTTATCGGGGTCCAGTCTCTGGTTTACCAGGGTCCATCCTCTGGGGTTATCAGGGTCCATTCTCAGGGGTTATCGGGGTCCAGTCTCTGGGTTTATCTGGGTCCATTATCTGGGTTTATCAGGGTCCAGTCTCTGGTTTATCAGGGTCCAGTCTCTGGGGTTATCAGGGTCCATTCTCTGGGGTTATCAGGGGCGGTTCTCTGGGGTTATCAGGGGTGGTTCTCTGGGGTTATCAGGGTCCATTCTCTGGGGTTATCAGGGGGGGTTCTCTGGGGTTATGTGTTTGTGGGAATGAAGTTGATTCTGGAAAAGGTGAAAGGTGACATGTGCCCGTTTATGTTCTCTTCCTTGTTCCTACTGTATTTCTGTTCGTAGCTCAGCAGTGAAAGAGCCCATAGTAGAGTCCAGACCGGCTGTGAGCTGATTAAAACTCCAGTACGATCAACACTGAGCGTCCTCCAGAGTGATCCAACACTAGGAGACAGAAAACCACTCTGAACCTTCAGGCAGACAAGCCCCTGTCACTGATGGCACTCAGTAGGTGGCTGCTTGTCTTCTTGTTCGGTTGGACCCTCTTCATGGTCTACTTCATATTTCTGAACAGCTCGCAGGACATCAAGACAAGGTATATGAGCAATCATAAAGTAACAGCACCACCAGAAAGTTTGGGTGTATCCTGTCATTGTTGTGCACCTGCAGCATATTTAAGAGAGCTATTAAATGTAAGAAGGCAATGTATTAATGCAAATATTAGTGTCCTGGACAGACACAAAACCAGGATGACGACCCCTGCACCCAGGAAGAAGCTGGAACCCAGAGCAGCCGAGTCTCCTCTCATTGGAGACAGCTACACCAGTGAAGACCTCCCACCGCAGTCAGTGAGTGGAGAAAAGATTTCTTCTACTTCACCTGTCTGTGAGGACGTGTTACGGCCTTCACACACTGAGGCTGATGGGAATTCATTTAAAAAAGTGAAATCATTCAGAGGTGAATTCTGACTCACCTAAATGTCTTCATCCTCTTTTAACAAAATATATTTCAAATGCAATCTCTGCCAAACATCCTAGAGTACCTAGACTCTCAGAGTGTCACAGCAGCGTTTGTGGTTGGTAGAAATCCCACCAACGCCGTCTGTCAGCCCATGATGATGACGTGATTTTTCACTGACACAATCCTAACACGATAGTCCTGCAGTACAAACACTTGAAGACTACAATAAAGAGACACGCAGACAGAAGGCTCATATATGCTTCAAGGAATAAACTGAATTGCAATGGATCATGGGTAACGTAGTCTTGTCATCATCCTTGTTAAGAAATATGTACATAGTCTTGTTAACCTGACACATCCATCTGGAAAACCTTTGACAGACGGAGTTTGGGAAAGGGCAGAGCCTTAAAAAAAAACTCGGAGGGTGATTGGATGAACGTTCTGTCAGTCACATCTTTACGGGCCAATCAGAGCAACAAAACACGTGACGTTGTTGCTGCTACCGAGGAGTAAACTCCATATAGAACTGCATAACGGGAACCATGGCGACTGTAGACATGTCAGTACTCGACTTTGTCGTTTTTAATAAGAAAACAACTCACTGCTGTTCTTTGTTCTTCCGTTAGCGAAGAAATGTCGTCAAGTTCTGATAAAACTGGCGCTTTAGCAGCATCCATGCTAATGTCTTCCGCCATAACTGCACCGGCCTCTTGTCGCTGATTATTCCTTTCTAACTGGGCCTAACCGGTTCAGACGGGAGCTTTACAGGATGGATTTGCCAGTGAGAAACACGGAAAAGGGCGTATCCATCTGCTTTGCTCAGTTATAGTGTTGAAGCTTTGCCAAAAAAGTGAGTGAACACTGTTGAGCTCTATAGCTAACGTATTTAAACAGCCTGCTAAGCTACTGCCATTAGCATTAAGCTAGCATATAATTCACCACAAATTCTGGATCGATCAAATACGGTAGAGTACGGTGTGTTTATTCACAGTCATCTCTGTGGGTCATGTGACCATGACTGATCACCTACCTGAGTGTCATCTATCATGTCAGTCAGTAAAGTCACAGCATGAGTTAATGGCTCTGTGGTCACATGACCCAGCCTATCAGAGATAAACGCCATGTAGTCTGACCTCAGCTTGGAGACAGACTCTGTGTGTGCTTTGATTTTAACACTGCTGTGTTATCTCCTCCGTACAGAAATGCCCAGACGGGATACGCAGTCGGGTCATGAACTCCACGATTGGGGGGAAGTTTCTGCAGAACGTTCCGGTCCAGTTGTTGCTTAAACACATCACTCCTGAGGAGCACCGGCGCCTGAGTCCCTACAAACCGGTCCACGGATGGAGAAACGTGCCATACGACAGTGAGGTTCAGCTTTTGTTACTGCAATGTTGACTACATTTCTTACACAGCAAAATCGCCAGTGTTAGATTACCACAGAGAGTGTTAAATCTAACACTAGAAAAGTGTTTATATCTGTCCACACTTTTGAGTGTTAATTTGACACTTTTCAAAGTGTTACTTTTTTTTACACTGAACCAGTGTTACTCCAACACTGTATGGTGTTAAAATTTACACTGAGTAGTGTTGATAGTACTCTACACTGGTGTCAGTGTTGAAAAAAGTTAACTTTACTGGACTTCATGTAACTCTGTTGTGATAACACTAGTGAGTGTATGACAACTAACTCCAGTGGATGTGGAATATTATCTATTAATAACAAGATACAAGTCTCTCAAAACAATTAAATCAGGTACACTCGATATCATTGATCGCCGACTCACACTGTATAACTGAAGCTACATGAGGTATTTTATGGCAATCATGGAGTAATGAGGCAGTCTCAGGGCTGAAACGTGCTCTGAGTTGACAGACTGTACTCTCTCCACTGATTTGACAGAGCAGTTCTCACAGTCAGGATCAACCTAGCAGACGACTACACTCATGGTGCAAAAGTGTTAAATGTCAAAAACTTCAAGAACTCAAGATAATTCAAGAAACATGTGCAAGTGAATCCCAGCAGTGATCCCTGTACAACAGGCAACATCTGAACATAGCTAAACATCTAAATACATCTAAAACACATCTATACATGCTGCACAAAGGCATGATGGGAAAACTCTGCCCTCCAGATTTGAAAATGCAGTAGGTGGGGCTTGGATCAATTGACACTCTACAGTGTTAGTGTAACACTAGTGCATTAACACTGTCAAATAACTCCAACACTGAAGACCATTTACTCTGAATAGAGTTAAAATAACACTCTGAGTGTTAAAATCAACACTGAAATGTTTAACACTGAGAATTTAACACTCCAGTTTTTGCTGTGCAGAGGAGCAGACAGACCTGCACCAGGAAGCTCCAGTTAGAGGGTGCAGGGTTCAGGAATGCTTCCGGTCCTCATTCAGAGCTTTAGGTCTTTGTTAAAACAGTCTAACCCACTTTAATTCTGTTTCTCTGTGCCAACAGCCGTGAGGGAAACTCTCGCTCTCCTCAGCTCTTCCCCTGACTGGAGGTTATATGACGACTGGCAGAATCGCAGCGTGAACTCCCAGTGTATCCGCTGTGCTGTGGTGGGGAACGGTGGGATCCTGAAAAATTCAAGGAAAGGGAAAGAGATCGACAGCCACCACTATGTTTTCAGGTAGAAGCTGGCCTCCTTTACAAGACCAGAGCTCACAGATATCGACAGTTCATCTATGATCAGTGCAGAGAGACGAAGTCTTAAACCAGGACATTTCACAACATTATCATTTCAAATATAAACACTGCAATAAAAAACAATGGAGAAACAGGCTGCTTTAAAATAATAATGATACATTTTTTTCCTAAGCGCCTTTCTCAGTTTACAGATAGAAACAAATACAATAAAACAACAGATAAAAGCTGACAGGATAGAATGAAACAGAGTAATTACAATGAATAAGCTATCCTGAACAGGAGGCTTCTGAGTCTGGGTTTGAAGACAGGAAGAGAGTCCATGTTCCAGATGTCTGGTGGGAGTGAAAGCTCTGCTCCCCATGGTGCTGAGGCGGGCGGAGAGCATGGTGAGGTGGAAGGAGGAGGATCTGAGGGAGCAGGAGGTGGTGGGGATCATCAACAACAAATAATGAATTGCAATGGATTGTGGGATACACAGTCCCTTCCTCCCTGTAAAGAAATATGTACACAGTCTTGTTCTCGTGTTTTTCCCAAATTTTTAACTGAATCAAATGTTTCAAGAGGACATATTGTGCAAAAATCACTTTTCAGGCTTTTCTAACAAAAATATGTGCTTCTGGCCTTTCCACAATCCCCCAAGTACCAGAAAAATTCGCTCCCTTCCCCCCTCTCTTTCTCCACCTTGCAGAAAATGTGTGCTGAAACAAGCCGTTCTCAGATTTTACCCCATGATGTCATGTGGGGAATTAGCCCCACCCCCAGGTTCGGCCCTGAGGTCGGCCCTCCCCGCTTGAAGGAAAGTTCTGCCCTCCTCTTCTGTTCTTCCGCTCACCTGCCAGCTGAAAGGAAGAACAGGAAAGCCACATCCATTTCCTGAAGGGGGCGGAGTCAGACAGCTCAGAAAAATTTAAAGCAGAAACACAGAAACAGCTTGTTCTGAGCAGGGCTGAAACAGAGGAGGTTTTAGACAGCCAAAAATCCTATACTGGAGTTTTTTCAGCAACAAACTCAACAGACATGTTTTAGGGACCTCTGAGAACGATATAAACTTGTCTTGAAAAGATCAAATATGTCCCCTTTAACAGTTGTGAGTATTCAGGGTGCTGATTATCTTGTTTCATGGATTAAAAGTGTTGTAATGGGATTTTTAATGAAATGTTTATGGACCCCCAGGGGTCCTTGACCCCAGTTTTAGAACCACTGGATTAGAGCACAGAGCAGGGTTTAGAGAAGAGTCTGAAGAGTCCTGGATCAATGTCACGCTCTCTAAATGTTAAAAGTGAAGGGTTTTATCCACTCATTCATGTTTCTGGACTCTGGTATCTTCAGGTCCAATGGGGCGCTCTTGAAGGGCTTTGAGGCAGACGTGGGCAGTCGGACCACCCACTACACGTTCACAAGCACCACGCTGAGGAGGGCGTATCAATATTACAGAAAACTGGGCTTCAGAGGACCCCCTCAGTCTGAGGTGAGGACTAAATGTAAAAATTTTCCTTCATTCAAGGCTAAAAGGAGGACTTGAAGAGTCACAGGACACTGGTTTGCTCTCCACAGGAAACCCGGTACCTTCTGCTGCCGTCTGATCAGTACGATTACCTGCTGGTGAAGGCTGCAGTCACCCACACTGTGGTGGAGAGAGGGCCTGACAAGAGAAAGAAGTAACTACTGCTTCTGCCTCATAATCAAACAGGGTTAACTCTGCCTTTACAGGCCAGCTGATGGGACAGATTTAGAGCATTTTCACATAAACCGCTGGAGTGTGATTGCTCCCCCCTTTCCTCCCTCCTGTTGTCTCCTTCCACATCAGGAGCACTCCTCTGTACACACTCAGGTGGATGGAGCAGGTGGTGGTATGCATGGAGCTGGTTGGTGGAGGGAGTCCGTCTTTGCTGATCTCAGGTCTCCTTCATGAGTGAGGGTAGAAGGAACTGAGAGATCAACAGGTGGATGGGTGCAGCATCTACAGCATGCTGGCTTCTTAACACCAACGCAAACAACAATTCTTTAATGACTGAACATACGACCCCAAGTCCAAAAAAGCTGGGTCGCTGTGTAAAATGTAAATAAAAACAGAAGTCAATGATTGTCAAACTTCATAAACCCATATTTGATTCACACTAGAACAGATCAGATGTTAGACTGAGACATTTGAACATTTCAGGAAAATATGAGCTCATTCTGAATTTGATGGCAGCAACATATCTAAAAAAAGTAGGACAGGGCCGTGTTTAACAACAGCCTGTAAACGTCCGGGAAGTGAGGAGGCCAGATGATGGATTTTTGGGGAGAGGAATGTTGTCCCATTCTTGACTGATGTAAGATTCTAGCTGCTCAACAGTCCTGGGTCTTCTTTGCTGAATTTTCCTTTTCTGATGCTCCAAATGTTTTCTATTGGTGAAAGGTCTGGACTGCAGGCAGACCAGTTCAGGACCCGGACTCCTCTCCTTAGTTTACATTTTACAGAGCGACCCAGCTTTTTTGGAGTTGGGGTAATTCGAGGATGAACATTTCAGCTCTCTGGTTTTATATGATTTATATAATAATAATGTCATGTTTTCTTCACAGTCCAGCTGATATTTTTGGACCAAACTTGTCGGTGAAAAAATTCAAGATGCTTCATCCTGATTTCATGCGTTACATCAGGAACAGGTGAGTGAAGGCTCAGAGATTTAGGCTGGGGAGATACTCCCTGTTTCGTCCTGTGTTCATGTCCAGCTGTGTCTTAGCACTCTTTTAAATACACGTGCCTGGATATGACTCTGAATGATACCACTAGAGGGCACCAGAGAGCTCAGGCTGTTTACTATTACCTGCTGTGTGGGATGTAAACTACAAACATGGTTTACACGATAAATGAATACTGATCCACAGTAACATCAGATCAGGCCACTCATGACTGGTGTCAGAAAGCACCTTCAGCACCACTGGTATGTCCTTTCTCCAACTTTTTCCTCCATGCATGGACGTGATGGCCCTGGTGTATGGCTTTAATTGGTGACCATGTGAACTGGTGACTTTCAGCAGATTGTGTTAAAAGGTTACAGAGATAATGAAAACAGAAAGAGTCCTCACAAATGAGCCTTTGTTTAGTTTGTCACCAGTTTACACAGTCACTAAATCAGCTGCTACACTGTCTTACATTATGTTGACATGTTTTTTATTAAATTTATTTACTTGATCGGGATGATGAAGTTTAACAGAGTTTCACCGCAGAGCATAAATCTGATGTGCTGCACAGAGAGTTCATAGCAATTGCTAATTTCCACTCTTGTCCCTAGTTGGGCCTTTGAGTTAACAGTTCATAAGATGTACAACATTTAACTGCATAAAATGGCACAAGAGTT
Source organism: Cheilinus undulatus (assembly GCF_018320785.1). Taxonomy (NCBI): domain Eukaryota; kingdom Metazoa; phylum Chordata; class Actinopteri; order Labriformes; family Labridae; genus Cheilinus; species Cheilinus undulatus. The sequence goes on along the minus strand of NC_054879.1, from coordinate 1,523,807 downwards.
TACAGAATCGGGGACAATAAAATACATATCCATGTAAAAATATGCTGACATGTCTTTCTGATTGTTGAATCATGAACTCTGACCTTAACTGAGTTAGTGAGGCCTTCAGGTCTGTAGATGTTCTGGGTTCTTCTGGGACGTCCTGGATGAGTCGTCCATGCGCTCTTAGAGTCATGTTGGTGGGAAGGTTCACCCCTGTTCACAGTTTTCTCCATTTGTGGATAATGGCTCTCACTATGGTTGGCTGGCGTCTCAAAGCCTTTCAGACTGATAGTTGTCAGTGACTTTGTTTCTCTACTGTTCTTGAGTTTCTTCAGATGCTCCATGATGTGTTGAAGATCTTTCAGCCTGCTTCTCTTTGTCAGACAGGTTCTAGTTAAGGGACTTATTCATTCAGCAGGTCTGGCAGTGATCAGGTCTGGCAGGGATCAGGTCTGGCAGTGATCAGGTCTGGGTGTGGATAGTCAGACTGAACTCAGCTTTACTAAAAATGTGGTTGATCACAGTTAATTCATGATTTAACAAGGGGGCACTGAATGTTTTACATAGAGTCAGGTAGGTTTGGATTTTGTCACCTTTATGAATAAAATCCACATTTAAAAACTGACTTTTCTATTTACTTAGATTATCTTGTCTTCTATTAAAATTTATTTCATGGTGTCAGACATTCAAGTGTGAAAATATGTAAAAAAACAGAAATCAGGTATCAGGTTTTCATTGATACATCGGCCACTGCCCACAATCTCACACATCTGTTACGTGGGGGTGAAATTAAATAAACTCACTAGAGGGCGCTGTCTCACAGAGATCTCCATGGCTCTACACCACATTCATATTTGTTGATGTGCTCAGCAAACACACGGCATTATACGCTCTCCAGCCTAAGAGCCCAAAAGACCTGGAGTTGGTTTAACGTGTGACTTTAACATCAGAATACCAACCCTGACCCTCCAACAAGCCTCAGTGTCCTTCAGATTTCATGTTCTGCTGTGCCACGTGTCCTTTATTTCAGATTCCTCCACACTAAACACCTGAGGAGAACTGTTGATATGTACCGTGTCAGCACAGGAGCTGCAACGCTGCTGACTGCCCTCCACACCTGTGACCAGGTAGAGCAACTCATCACCACACCAGTCTTTCAGATGTCTACTGTATAGCAGAGGTGGGAATAAGTCACTCATGTGCAAGTCACAGCAAGTCTCAAGTCATAGCCTTCAAGTCACAGCAAGTCTCAAGTCATAGCCTTCAAGTCACAAGCAAGTCTCAAGTCATAACCTTCAAGTCTCAAGCAAGTCCCAAGTCACTGTGGTGAGAACCAAGCAAGTCACAAGTCAAGTCATACAAAAAATCGTATGATCTACCCCAGAAAATATCGACTTTAGGATAAATTTATAATGTTAACAAAATCAATATTCTTCACTTCCCTTTTTTTGAGGCTGCTTTACAATGTAAGGTAACAACGTAATAATAGCTTGATGTGTTTATATTACATATTCAAATTTAACATTTACAAAGCTGATGATTATTATTGTGCATGTGTACGCTATTAAGTGACCCTCAACAAAGGCCTACATTTCATGGCTTTCAGAAACTTTCAGGAAAAAAAAAATTACAATGAATTTGATCATCAGAAAATAACGTAACTTATGTAATAATTCATGAAGCAACGTCTGCCATGAGAAAATCAACACCTGGGATGTAATCACCCTGCTGTCCGCCTGGTCATCATTGCAGAAAATGAATATTACTTCATATAATGTCACGTTAATCTTAAGCACATCTTAAACTTCACATTAGTTCAATAAGCTACGTTAGCATTCGTGTTAGCAAACGTTACCATCAGACAGTGTAAATACACTGCTGCCTCTACGTACAAAAATACAGAACGTCGCCAGTCAATCTGTCCACACTGGACAACAAATATGAATCAAACTGCTTACAAAAAGCTAATCAACACAAACTTTATATCACACACACGCAAACACATCCATATCACACACACACACACACAAACACACACACACACATGCAAACACATCCTTTCTAGTTAATGTTTGACCCATTTGACAAGCCAATAAGTTAACTAAAGACACTTTTACTGCACATTTTATTGAGAAGACATATACATTAGTTAGCTTGTTTAGGCTACGTTAGTGCTAGCAAAGGTTAGCTTTCTAACAGCCGTAACAGCTAGCTAAAAGACACATTCACGTAGCTTACCTTTCTTTGTGGGTTTTGTAGTGACAGATGAAGTTGGAGGTTGTGGTGGTCGTGTCACTGATTTTCTGAGCTGCAGACCTTACATACCGCTGTTCTCTTCTTCATACCGTCATCAACAACATAATCCTTGAACCCAAACTGAGTAATTCTTGGTCTAGCTGCCTCCATGACGGCTGCTCCTGCGTTGACCTGCAGACCGCTGTTAGTCCATGCAGCGTGCTGCGGGCTGCATGCATTGCACTGTCAAATCAGCTGATCATGTTTCAAAATAAAACATAATTTCTAATGTAATCTAACTAAAAAAAATGCAAATATTTAAATTACAAAAGTCAAGTCCTGTCTAGTCATCTGTCTCAAGTCTAAGTCAAGTCTCAAGTCCTCAAATTTGCAACTCGAGTCTGACTCGAGTCAAGTCACGTGACTCGAGTCCCCCGCCTCTGCTGTATAGTATGTGCCTTAGTATAAAAATAAATACTAAGGCATAAAACAGCTATTAATATCAGGACATAAAGTAACCCCTTACAGTGCATTTTGAATTTTCTGTAGGTTTATGACAGCAGGCGAGCATCAGCAACAGAATCAGCTTAAATAAACCGTTTATCATAGTAGCTGTTCAAGAGCCCATGAGCAATGCACGGAGTAGAACCCTCATTCCAGTCTGTCATCTCACTGACATGGATGAGCAACTTCCTATTCACCCCTGTATCTCCCTCTGACCTTCTCTGTATCTTCCTCTGACCTTCTCTGTATCTTCCTCTGACCTTCTCTGCATCTTCCTCTGACCTTTTGTGCATCTTCCTCTGACCTTTTGTGCATCTTCCTCTGACCTTTTGTGCATCTTCCTCTGACCTTTTGTGCATCTTCCTCTGACCTTTTGTGTATCTTCCTCTGACCTTCTCTGCATCTCCCTCTGACCTTTTGTGCATCTTCCTCTGACCTTTTGTGCATCTTCCTCTGACCTTTTGTGCATCTTCCTCTGACCTTTTGTGTATCTTCCTCTGACCTTTTGTGCATCTCCCTCTGACCTTTTGTGCATCTTCCTCTGACCTTCTCTGTATCTTCCTCTGACCTTTTGTGCATCTTCCTCTGACCTTTTGTGCATCTTCCTCTGACCTTTTGTGCATCTTCCTCTGACCTTTTGTGTATCTTCCTCTGACCTTGTCTGCATCTCCCTCTGACCTTCTCTGCATCTCCCTCTGACCTTTTGTGCATCTTCCTCTGACCTTCTCTGTATCTTCCTCTGACCTTTTGTGCATCTTCCTCTGACCTTTTGTGCATCTTCCTCTGACCTTTTGTGCATCTTCCTCTGACCTTTTGTGCATCTTCCTCTGACCTTCTCTGCATTTTCCTCTGACCTTTTGTGCATCTTCCTCTGACCTTTTGTGCATCTTCCTCTGACCTTCTCTTCATCTTCCTCTGACCTTCTCTGCATTTTCCTCTGACCTTTTGTGCATCTTCCTCTGACCTTTTGTGCATCTTCCTCTGACCTTCTCTTCATCTTCCTCTGACCTTCTCTGCATCTTCCTCTGACCTTTTGTGCATCTTCCTCTGACCTTCTCTGCATCTTCATCTGACCTTTTGTGCATCTTCCTCTGACCTTTTGTGCATCTTCCTCTGACCTTTTGTGCATCTTCATCTGACCTTTTGTGCATCTTCCTCTGACCTTCTGTGCATCTTCATCTGACCTTTTGTGTATCCTCCTCTGACCTTTGTGTATCTTTCTCTGACCTTTGTGTATCTTTCTCTGACCTTTGTGTATCTTCCTCTGACCTTTTCTGCATCTTCCTCTGACCTTTTGTGCATCTTCATCTGACCTTTGTATATCTTCCTCTGACCTTTGTGCATCTTCCTCTGACCTTTTCTGCATCTTTCTAGTTTTCTTCATCTGTGTTTTTGTGCATATTTTTTTAACCGTTTATTAGGGGATTTTTACATAAACACAAAAGGACTTAGTTCCCCCTCCCCGAGCACGTCCCCACCAGATTACATGAATGAAAACATAAATAATTTTTAAAAATAATAGAAGGACTAAATCACCACATTCAATGGTACCAAAAATATAACCATAAGTAATAAAATAATAAGTCAGAATTACTAAGGCACACCAGTGCTGTAAAATACAGAGATTAGTGCAAATAAATATGGCATATCGTACTTATTAACATAAATCAGAAAAGGAGTCCAGCTCTTTCAGATGTGTCTGAGGCTCCAGCCAAAGCCAAACGAATATTTTCCAGTTTGAGGAAATAAAGGCCCTCCTTGATCCACTCTGAAGATGTTGGTGGAGACGAGGATTTCCTCTTTAACAATATTAGCCATCTGGCCAGTAAAGATGTAAAAGCTAGCAAGGCCTTATTAGCAGAAGAAAAACTGAGTGGAAAAGGCCCCACACAAATCAAAACAGTGAAATATTAGGAACCATTTTCCTTCCTGTTACCTCCAATAAAGTTTCAAAGATTTCAGAGCAGAATTTATTTAAAGCCAGGCCTCCTCAAAACACGAGCGTGTAATTTTCTGTAGCTTGTTGCCATCGATCACATAAAGGAGATGCTATCAGATATTTTTGCCAGCCGAGCTGTGGTGTAGTGAGCCCGATGTAAAATCCTGCAGAGAGTGAAACCATGTTTAGCAGAGACTGATGACCTGTGACCCCTTCTTAAAATCTTCTCCCACATATCATCTGAAATCTGTCCACCAAATATTTGAAGGGGCACTAGGAGAACCTGATTTTAGAATAAATGACAGAAAACTCTCCCTTCAATGATGATAGAGGCTCCAAAAAGATATTTAAATCTGAAAGGAAGAGCAGGGAAAAACTGGGAATAAGCTGCGTACAAAATCCACAAGTTTACCTTTAAACTCAGTTCTCTTTAGTTTAGTAAACATGATAAACTAAATAAATAAATAAATAAATAGATGTTTGTTTGTTTTTTCAAAACATTAAGTTGAATTTCAGTTCATGCAAAAAAAAAAAAGAAAGAAAAGTAGAGTCTTCGAGTCTTTGTGTTTTATTTTCTAAAAGTCAACCTAAATCTTTAAGGGTTAGGGAAATGGTCCAACCAGCTGCTTCTTTCTTTCTTTCTTTCTTTCTTTCTTTCTTTCTTTCTTTCTTTCTTTCCCTCTTTGCTGTTTTGCTTTTTGCTGTTCCTCTTCCTCTCCATTCGGACCCTTTTTGCATCTTTCTTCTCCTGTCACTTTAGATATGACTTAGCTGGAACATCTTTGGACCTCCAGCTGACAGAGAATAGTTGTCATGGTTTGTTTACATAGAAATGATGTTAGCCACTGTCTGTGAGACTGTTGAACAGAAACTTGAATGACTTTAGTCCCTGTTTGTCCTGATTTCACTCATACAATACGAGCACTAAGGATGGGTCCAGAACTCGGTACTTCTACAGGTACTGTAGGTACTCACAACTATTCACATAAAATGTTTTGGCACCTAAACGCATCCTTGTGACTGCAAGAGAGTGGAAGTCAATTTTCCATGCTGGACATGAATGCAGCATTGCATGCACGAGAGTGATGACGTCGGTAGCAGCTCACTGAATCAACAGAACAAGCATGGCTGATGGGAAGGTCAAAGGTAGCGCTCCACTTTTAAACTACGATGCAGGGTACACTGCAATATTTGTGACATGAAGGTCAAAGTTTACCACGACAAAACTTCTAATCTGAGGAAGCAGTGTGATGATTGATGATTCAGATCAGCTCCCACTGCTTCCTGCTCGTTCGCCCCCCTCCCTCTCTCTCTCTCTCGTACTGGATCCTCACTTCAAACACCGTGATATGCCCGTTTATTATGTGGATATCAGCCATGGAAATATACTAGATACAGGGATATGTTTGTTTTCTCAGTCACCTTACAGACACGGGATTAAGGCGTGGTGCGGACTGCCAGGTGTGAGTGCGTCCTAATAGTTGCTCTCCATCTCTCCAGCTTGGCACAGCTGCTGCTGTTTGAAGCTCTCTGTCAGGACGGATGATCCAGAGTGATTCTGAAGGAGTGACAGAGCCACAGCCTCGTCCTCACTGCTTATTTTCATTGCAGAATTAGTCAATGTGCTACTTTCTGTTAACTTTAGCAGTAAATATAAAAATATAACGTAACGGTGTGCATGGTTCAGGTGTGTGACGTTTTTTCGTATTAAGGCCCGGTTGTGCTGCGTGGATGGTCACATGACTGATGAGTGAGGAGCAGACTCTGCTCTCACCAGGGAAAGATGGCGTCTGAGTTTAGTTGAAAAAGAACTGCATGAGGAAAGAAGATGTGCAGTACACGAAGTCCATGGTAGAGGAAGTAGTTAGTTTACTTTCTTTTGTAAAACCTTAACTGGTGAAATTTCATACCTTTATTTATTTATTTAGTTATTTTGACTCCATCCTCTATTGTTCATGTGTTTAAAACTTATTCTCCCTCCATGGACCCCAACACACATTTTTCCAGGAGTGTAAGTTAGAGGAGTAGGAGGAGGTGGGCTGGGTTTTAATATGTGCAATATAAAGAAAAACCACTGGGTAGTTTTAGTAGTTTAGGTTTTTTCATTTGTTAAAGCACTTGTGATGTTCCATCCCAAACAGTATTTGATGTTGTTTTGATATATTTTTTATTTTATAATGTTTTGATATTAAGAAATAAATATCTCAAATCTCAGAAGGTTTGAGATTATATAACATTTATTATTGTGTATTATTCACACAGAAAAGTACCAAAAATGGGTAACGTGTACTGATACCAGTTCACAGGAACTGGGAACTGGTACCGTCCCAGTTCAAATGTGAAAGGTACCCATCCCTAACAAGCACATTTCCATTGTGCATAGTTAACCATTCAGACATTCAACCATGTTTCACAGTGTAAGCTCAGCCTGACAGCAGAGAGACTCTTGAAACATGTAAATGTGTTGATGGTGGATCAGTGTGTCTCTTATCTGTCTCTTCAGTTCATCATGATCATTTCCTGTCTCTGACTGTCTTTGGTGTCTCCTGTGTGATGAAGGTGAGCGCGTACGGCTTCATGACTCCGGACTATGGCAGGTACTCCAAGTACTACTACGACAGGGCGCACCAGCCAATGAGCTTCCATCAATACCACGACTTTAAGATGGAGATGAACCTCTGGCAGCAGCTCCACAAAGACGGACTCATACGGCTCTACATGCGCTAGAGAGTGCAGACCAATCAGACACGTCTCTGTCCTACCTGGACAGGAATAATACAAGAATTGAACATGGCTGCCCTGTCTCCACACGGCTGTTTATGACTCTCTGACATGCATGGTTTTGGTCAGAGCACTGCTCGCCATGACCGCTGATTCCTCACAGCAGCCCTCGTTTATCAATCTGGTGCAGGAACCAGTGCAGACTGGGCACTGGTTTCATCCTCGATGCTCTGGTCAGATCAGATCCTTATCCTGAAGCTGTCTGGTGGATGTTTTCCTCCACTCTTCCATGGCTGTCCGGACTACCAACGCTCAAAATCACCCAAAAAAATCTTTGTAAAAGAAAGACGCACAAATTTGGTTGCAGAAATCATCATGTAGGAGCAACATTTTGTTTTTTATTGACATGGTTTAATTTGACATTGTGAACTTTTCTTTGATTTTGTCTGCGCCCCCTGCAGGTGGTGAGGGCGCCGGCCTATTAGAATGAGCAGCTGACGCACAGACAGGAAGATGGGTCATACTGTAACTGAGCGCAGGCTTAGATAGCTGTGAATTATTTGTATACAGAAACCCTATCAAACCAACTCTTGTTTTTCATTTATCTTATTCATTTTTGTAACAAACAAAGCAACTTCTGTCAGGATTGATTTTTGGATTCTGTGTGTGTGATGAGGAAGCTGTGATGATGTTCCTGTTCTACCTGTGGTAAAAACATGAACACTGGAAAAGGTTCAAGGACAAACCTGATTTTAAAGGAGACATATTATACTAAGTCATATTTTAACACTTGCATACAATGCTACAATGTTGAGGATCCTTTCTAAACCATACCGATTTCATTTTATCAAGAGACACGCGTCTTTCCGTAAACCCTGCAAACGAGATTACCGGCCTCTCTGAACAGCTGGTTCTCAGCCACGCCCCCTCCCCGGCGCTGTATACACCGCTGCTGTTGTTTGGATTCTTGCTCTCGTGTGGATTTATTCTGGTCAGCATGTCTTCTAAACTGATTGGTGTTTTTTTGGTTGTGACGATAAATCTACTCTGTATGTGCTGCCGAAGGAAGAAAGCAGCAGAAAGCAGTGGGAATTGTCTCATGGAGCCGACCGCCTGCAAACTTTTTTCCCTGCACTCGTCACTTCACGACGATTGTTTCGTCAATAAAGGACAGTGAGACGCTGGATTTGTGTCTAATCTGCTGCTAAAACATGGAGCTGTTCCCTCTGTAAAGATCGCCCAGGGAGGCTTAGAACCACAAGCTGTAAGTCACTTTATAACATTACTTTAAAACCAGCCATGGGTCAGTGGGAAGCTAATGTGTGCTAAACTTTGTCATCAGTTCTTCATAACTATCCGCCCTTTTACCCAAAACTATGCTGTGAAACGTTGTGTACCTTTACAGCACTAAGTCTTGACTTGTGCTGATTAAAAGCCCGATGAGTAAACTAAGCAAAACTCGGTGATCAATGGGCCGAGAAAACAGTTCGGCCCATTGTTCAGCCCCCAGGAAGCTTTGACCAAGCTGGCCAATCAGAGAACGGTAAGGTCACGGACATCTCTGAGTCTTAAAGAGACAGGACTGAAACGGAGCGTTTTCATCAGTAGGCGAGATCTGCTGAAAATAGGGGTTTCCTATCGCCAGCATAAGATAAGTGAGGAGTTTTTTAAACTGCACATCATAAATAACTATTCTAAAGGTGTCCCAAAATGACATACTTAGAAGGAAAAAGGGGTAAAATATGTCTCCTTTAAAGTTTGTGCCAGAACACATCGTTCGACCATGAGAGGTGAAGAGCAGGACACCCACAGGTATATGGCCTATATTTTTCAGTCTGTTTTCCCGCTTCTTTTTTTTGTTAATAAAGTTTTTATTGTCCATTCCAGCAGAAATTACAGACATTATTTTCACTTTGACTCTACAGAATATGCAGGACAACAAAATAATAAAATATAATAAATAAATTAACAAAAAAACAAAAAAACAAAAAAACAAAAACAGGCCTGTGATGTATTTGTCCCTTTAGATGATCAAAGCATGTCTATATTAAACAGTTATACTAATCTGATTTTGCACCAGAAAACGCTCCCAGGACTTCTTAAAGTTCTCACTTTCATTACTAATTCTAGCTAACATTTGTTCATATGATATTATTTCTAACATGAGCTCCATCCACTTTTGAATATCTGGCATAACTGAACTCTTCCATAACCTGAGGATCACTCTAGCAGCTGTGACAGCCCCGACCTTTATCACTATGAGATCATGTTTACATACACTGGCTGACAATTCCAGGGGATACAGGTATTGCAATACCTGAAGACTTTCCGATGGATTCTATTACTTTTTCCCAGAAGGGAAAAACAAGTCTACATTTCCAAATTGCATGTAAAAATGTTCCTGTTTCGTTCTGACATTTCCAACACAGATTATTTCCCATCAGACCCATCCTATGGCGCTTAGAAGGGGTGAAGTAAAATCTGTGTCATAACTTGTATTGAGTAAATTTCCCCCTCACCTCTCTTATGTTCTTGCCCGTGTTTGATAATATTTTTAGCCACTCTTCCTCACTCACATTACACCCCAAGTCCGTCTGCCAAATGATCCTCAGGTTTTTACAAATGTTTTTTTGTAATCTATTGAAGGTTTTATAACATAGAGCTGTTCTGTGTGCTGCACTGGACCAAGACAGTTCTGACCAAGACATAAAAACTCCATCCTTGTACAGCTCACTTATCTTACACATACCTTTTATAAGCCAGTGATTCCAACATACCCAGCTTTTCCCCACACACCGTGTTCCACATTATTATGCAAATGATATTTTTCTCTGATTTTCCTAAATATTAATGCAAATGACAGTCAGAATATTTTAGCCATTAGAGCATAATTCAAATGTTTTTGAACAAACTTCATAATGACAAAAATTATTTTTTAACAAATAAAAACCTCAAAATGCACTGTTCCACATTATTAAGCACAACAGCTTTTTAAAACATTTTATAGGTTGTAAAGAACTGAAAATGGTCATTTGTAGAAATTGCAGCATTAGGAGGTCATATTTACTGAAATCAAAGCTATTTCAATCAAAAACATCTGAACAGGCCAAGTTCCATGTTAACATAGGAGCCCTTCTCTGATATCACCACTATTCTTGCATTCATTGAACTTGTGAGTTTTTGGAGAGTTTCTGCTTGAATTTTTTTTTGCAGGATGTCAGAATATCCTCCCAGAGCTGCTGTTTTGATGTGAACTGCCTCCCACCCTCATAGATCTTTAGCTTGAGGATGCTCCAAAGGTTCTCAGTAGGGTTAAAGGTCAGGGGAGGATGGGGGCCACACCATGAGTTTCTCTCCTTTTATGCCCATAGCAGCCAATGACACAGAGGGATTCTTTGCAGCATGAGATGGTGCATTGTCATGCTTGAAGATCATTTTGCTACAGAAGGCACGGTTCTCTTTTTGTACCATGGAAGAAAGTGGTCAGTCAGAAACTCTAGATACTTTGCCGAGGTCATTTTCACACCTTCAGGGACCCTAAAGGGGCCTATCAGCTCTCTCCTCATGATTCCGGCCCAAACATGACTCCGCCCCCTCCTTGTTGACGTCCCGGCCTCATTGGGACATGGTGGCCATCCACCAACCATCCACTACTCCTCCATCTGGACCATCCAGGGTGGGACGGCACTCATCAGTCAACAAGACTGTTTGAAAATGAGTCTTCATGTATTTCTGGGCCCACTGCAACCGTTTCTGCTTGTGAGCATTGGTTAGGGGGGGCTGAATAGTAGGTTTATACACGACTGCAAGCCTCTGGAGGATCCTACACCTTGAGGTTGGTGGGACTCCAGAGGCACCAGCAGCTTCAAATACCTGTTTGCTGCTTTGTAATGGTATTTTAGCATCTGCTCTCTTAATCTGATGTATTTGTCTGTCAGAAACCTTCCTCATTATGTCTTTATCTGCATGAACCCATCTGTGCTCTAAATCAGACACTAATTTCTTCACAGTATGATGATCATGATTAATTTTTCCTGAAATATCGAATGTTTTCATTCCTTGTCCAAGGCATTGCTATTTTGACACTTTTCAGCAGAGAGATCCTTTTTCTTTCCCATATTGCTGAAACCTGTGGCCTGCTTAATAATGTGGAACATGTGGAAAAGTGTATTATAAGGGTTTAAAAAAATAATAGTAATCATTATGAAGTTTGTTCAAAAACATTTGAATTATACTCTAACTGTTGAAGACTTGAAAAATATTATGACTGTCATTTGCATTGATATTTAGAAAATCAGAGAAAAATGTCGTTTGCATAATAATGTGGAACGCGGTGTATGGATGGTTGGATTTTCCACAGAGAGGAATAAGATTGTCTTAAATGTGACACACCACAAACTTTGTGTATCTCTTTCCAAACAGTCTTAGAGTGTGCCAGTATTGGGTTTGTGGAGTAGCTATGTTTGTTGGCGGCCGGCCCATGGGACAGAACACCCAATGGATCAAAAGGTCTAACAAGTTCTTGTTCAGTTTTAACCCTGCTCAGCTCTGAGTCTGTTCCCTTCCAATGCTTAAGCAGCTTTGACTTTTTAAATGAATAATTATACAACCTTACATCTGGGAGGGCCAAACCTCCTAAATCCCTTGGTGAACACATTTTCTTTATATTAATTCTCAGTCTCTTTTTGTCCCATAAAATGTCCTTGACAATTAATCCCATTGTTTAAACAGATGTGGTGAAATATCAACAGGTAACATCATGGAAACATAATTGAATTGTGGGGTAACCACCATTTTAATCACATTGATTTTACCCCATAAAGAAAGCCTCAATTTTCCCCATTTATCTAAGTTTGTTTTTAATTTTTGGAGAATGGGCTCCATATTTAAAGACATTATCTCCTCCAAATTTGGAGTTAGGTAAATTCCAAAGTATTCCATGCCTGAGGGTATCCACTTAAAATGAAATGATGTAATATCTCTAGAATGACATGTACTGGATATTGGCATACCCTCTGACTTATGCCAGTTTATCTTATAACCTGATCATTTCAAATATAGACCAATGCACTCAAGTAACACTGGTAAAGAGCTGGTAGGGTCTGAAATCACAGCTAAAATATCATTGGCATACATAAACAGTTTATGCTCTCTACCCCCTGCATGCACACCTTTGATACCTGCATTTGCTCTAACTGCTAAAGCCAGTGGTTCCAAAAATATGGTGATCAACAAAGTGCACAACCCTGCCGAGTTCCCCTAGAAAGGGGAAAAAATTGTGATACCAGCCCATTTGTGATAACAGCTGCCCTTGGATTGGAATACAAAACTTTCACCCACTTACAAAATCCTGATCCAAATCCGAATTTTGATAAGGATAACATTAAGAACCCCCACTCCACTGGTCGAAAGCCGGGTATTGAATTGTTATGATTTAATTGAATGAGATGTGCAAGTCTTCTCAAATTATCAGCTGTTTTAATGAAGCCTACTTGATCACCATTTGTAATGTCTGGTTGTACCTTTTCTAACTGTGATGCCAGAGTTTTTGTTAGTATTTTACAGTCTGCCCCAAGCAAACTTACAGGTCTGAAGTTTGATGGATCTGAAGTGTCTCTATCTTTCTTAGGGATGAGAGAGATTAAAACCTCATTAAAACTATCAGGTAGAGAGCCTGTTTCGAATGCCTCTAAGAACACCTAATGTAACACAGGAGCCAGAATATCTATATATTTCTTATAATATTCCACTGGGAAGCCGTCCAAGCCAGGCGATTTTCCTGTTTTCATCGATACAATAGTGGCCCGTATCTGCTCCTCTGTAATGGGAAATCTAACATTCGTTTTTGCTTGTTAGAGATGGAAGGTAACTGCAAATTAGAAAAGAACGCCTCCATTTCTTCTGTACTAGGTGAACAGGTCGTAGTATAAAGATCTTTATAAAAGTTTTCAAAGATCTTTCTTTTGATGAAGTCACGACTTCGTTATCTTTCTGAATCATTGGGACGTTGTTTGAGTATTTCTGTTGTTTCAACTGTCGAGCTAGTAGTTTTCCATTTTCTTAAAACATGGTTTTAAGCCTAAATAAAGCATACTCAACTTTTTTGTTGTATAATTCATGTATTTAAGGTTGCATAGAGTTTGGTCTAAATGATAAGAGTAGTGTTGTGCCAGATCTTTCTCCATATTACATCTCTCTCTTTCTGATCTTTTTTCTTTTTTTACACTCTCTTTCTTTACTTTTGAGGAATGGGCGATGATTTTACCTCAAATATATGCCTTAGACGCTTCCCATACTGTGGAGATCCTTTCTGTGGAACCAATATTAATCTCAAGAACAGATTTAAGATCTTCTGCTAACAAATTACTAAAGGACTCATTTTGAAGAAGCATGGTATTAAGTCTCCAACGGCCTCTATTCATTTGATCTGTGTTCAAATTAATATGTAGTTCCACTGTGCCATGATCACTCAAAGCAATTACACCTATCTCGCAGTTTACCACCAAATTCACCAAAGTGCTCGATATCAGAAAAAACTCAATCCTTGAATGTGATTTATGGCAATGAGAATAAAAGGTATACTCCCTCTCCTGTGGATTCACCAACCTCCATATATCCACAAGGCCCAAGTCTTCTGCTAATACTTGAATTGCAGCTCCATCCCTTGGTGTGGATTTTCCACTAGATGTACTCTTATCAATTATTCCATCCATAACTTGGTTATAGTCACCTGCTATCATAACTTGCCCTTCCAAACTTCCAACTACTCTGTTAATTTCATGAAAAAAATCAGGCTCCTCCTTATTAGGTGCATATATGTTACAGAGCACTATTCTGACTCCATTAATCAGGGCTTCAATACAAATAAATCGACCCTCATCATCCTTATGCTGTTTTAACATGACAAAGCTTACATTTTTATTGATTAACATCATCACCCCATTTCGTTTGTGGGAGTAAGAACTATGGAAGACTTTGCCTATCCAACCTTTCTTAAATTTCTCCGCTTCTTGATTCCCCACCATATGCGACTCTTGAATGAATGCTATATCTGTATTTTTGGATTTCAGATGCGTTAAGATCTTCCACCTTTTAGCATGGTTCCCACAACTGTTTATGTTCCAAGATATTATATTTAGGTACCTGTTACTTATCATTCTCATCCTTGTAAATACAGAATGGCTGCAACTGCAAAATATCCGTCCCTGCAACACTTTCATCAGAGCACATATTCAAAAGCATGAACATAAAATCATCAGGCCATCTCACGTATACTGTCATGTCATGTACAAAACACACTCGAACAAACGGAACATTATCCTAATAACTAACGCAACACTGAACATGGTGTTGCTAAGCACCCCCCCGCCCCCGTCAACCTTTACTCGGTCCGTGAGGCGTGTTGATTGTAAACCATGGGCAACACAACTTGGCCCCACGCCCACCGTCATAACAGTTACCTTAGTTTAGTTTCACACACCTCAGTATGTTCCTATAACCGAGTCCGTCGTCCTCTAATGAACATCCTGCAGAAACTTTTCGGCCTCCTTGCTGCTTCGAAACACCATTTTCTGTCCTTTCCATGTAAACAAGAGCGTAGCAGGGTGTACCAGCCTGTGCCTCACGTTCAGCTCCTGCAGCCGTCTCTTCACCGGGACGAAAGCTCTCCTTTTCTCTGCCAGCTCTCTCGTCAGATCCTCAAAGAAAGACAGCTTACTGTCCTCCCATTGTATTCCACGTTTCTCCTTCGCCACCTGTAGCACTTCGTCGCGGGCTGATGAACGTAGAAAGCGGATCATTATGGTTCTGGGTGGTTCATTCGGGTCCGGTTGAAGAGCAACGGAGCGATGAGCCCGTTTGATATCGAATTCGCTACCAGCCAGACCCAGTCCTTGAGAGATAAACTTCTGTTTTCTAAGTCTAACACACAAGCCCACAGTGTTTCCAGTTTCTTGTTGCATTTTCCCACATCTTTTTCCATCTGATTGGCAACATCTTCTATGTGTGAAATCCGTTGCTCTGCCTCCCTGAGTCTGACTTGTATGTTTTCCACTGCATCTTTCCACTCTTTCGTTGTTCCTTTAATTGTGGAAACATCTGTAGAGTAGCGCTCATTTTTCTTTTTTCCTCTAACACATTATCTTCACTCCTTGCAATACTGGAGTTAGCGTCATCTGTTCCCTGTTAGCCGAAGTGTCCCCAGCTGGCGTGCTGTCTCTCATGGCGCTAGCTTGCTTGCTTCTTGTCGCTGCTCCCGTGAAAAAGTTTGCTCTGTTGTTGTTCGACATTTCGTCGCTGAGCAACGGTTCTAACACTTAACTTTAGTAAAAGGCACTAGTTGAATAGTGAAAACTGAACTGTGTGTCTCAGAATTGACAAAATTTACTGACGGTGGTCAGGAGCTCTCCTAGCGTGCTGCCATCTTCCTCAGCGGTCCCACCTGACTCCCCTGTTTTCCCACTTCTAAACCTCCTATGATGCTCATCGCCTTACTCTGCCTCTGATTGGCCAGTACTCCTTGTGGCCTTCATCGGTTGGTTAATCACTCCAAGCTGAGCCAGTCAGAGAGAGAGTAGAGTATTGTGGGACTGTATGTTGGTGTCTCCCACAGAGAAAAACAGTTAAAGCTGTTTCTGTGTGATGCTTTCTAAGTCCACAGCTTTCTCAAAGATTGATAAAGGAAAAATGATCCTCTTTTTTCCCCCTGTTCTCTGAAAGTGAATGAGTGAAAAAACATTAAATTTATATGTCATTATTTCTGTACTAGATCAAAAAAAGAAAAAAAGGAAAATAAAAAGAGGATAATTGAGCTCCTTGTTTGAAGAAAAGCTGTAAAAGGTCCTTCTCTGATGCTCATATGAATATAAACAACATGATAATATGAACAGAGAGGCTCCCAGAGTCGGGGCCGGGACTCCCAGGGAGGTCTCGAGATTGGTGGGGGTCACAGCACTGTAAAAAGCAACATCCATTTTACTCATAAACATTGAGTTGAAATTACTCAGTTCTTCTTAACCTGTTCTAAATACTTATTATAAACAAGTTAATTGTACTTCTTGGTCATAACAGCAAAAGGGCTTGATTTACTTAAGTTTACTTTGTTTAAAAAAATTAAGTAAAAAGCGGGTATAATTAAGTTGTGTTAACTTAAAAATCCAAAACAACGATTTGAACTCTATTTTTATGAGCTGATGGAACTTATTTCAGTTTTAAGTGAACTGTACTCAAACAATTTAAGTATTTTTTGTTATAACTCATATTATTTGAGTTGTGGCAAATCTGCAGTTTTCCCAGAATGCCTTTGGGCACTAAACCTTTATGCACTCTGTTTGCTGCAGCTGTCTTTGCCAGGACACTTTTGAAAAAGAGATTTTTAATCTCAATGAGGTTTTCTCCTGGTTAAAAAAAGGTGAAATAAGACAAATAAGTAAAATGCACCACGAGTGAAGTTGATGTCTCAATTAAAGATGTCCCGCCCATAGGGAGTATTGACACTGTTATCAGCATCAGTAAAGTTGTATGGCACACTGTCATTGATAAAGTGGGTCACCAACAGCCATTGCTGCATGTGGTGGCACAAGATAGTCTGCCTTAGGTGAAATGATGACTTACAAAACTTTTGTACTAGCTGATGTTCTAAGGTAATCAGTTATCTAAGATATTTTGAGTGCTATTAACTTATCAGTGTGTACAATGCACAAAAAATATTAAGTATTACGCACTCAAAGTAGATGAATTAGGCTAGGTCCTGCAAACTTAAATTAACATTTGAATCTCAGTTGTGAAAACTTAAAATAATTGATTTTAAACTAGTATTGAATACTTAAATAGTTCAAGTAGAACAAGTACTGCACACTACTAACAAACAAGTTTTTATAACTCACAAAAGTCAAGTGTAGTTTACTTGTTATTTTTGAGGCAACGACTTTCCGTAATTTTTTTAAGTAAACTCAACTAATTTTTTTTTACAGTGAGGGTGCTTCCCAAAAAACAAGGAGCAGTTTAAAAAATGAGAGTAGATATGATCCATGATCATTAAAGATATTCTTCAGATTATTTTAATTTAACCCTCGTTGCTCCTACAGAACATTTTCTAGCGAGCCTGGAACTTGGGTGTCTTTCTAGGGCCTTTATATATTAAATCCACACCAGTAACTCCAGTATTGGACATCCTTTGGTCTCTTTATAATCCATTTTTCAAACATTAGCCCACTGCCATAATGTTTGTATCCCAGAATGCATTGTGACTGGGCTGTGACAACCAATGGCAGGCTGTTTCGTCATCATGTCATGCTTTGCTGAACACTGTATGTGCAGACACTTTGAAACTGAAGAAGGGAGCCTGAATGACTCGTATTAAAGAGAAACAGACACAGAGAGGCCGTGACGTGTCCCACAGTCTCTGCAGATAGGTAGTGCTTTAAAGAATGACTTAAGTTTCCAAAAGTGCAAGGGTGTTTGTTGTTTTTGTAAAAATGTTAATATTGTGAAGACTTTGTGTCACAGAAGGATTATTTTGTAATTCTTTGGTGCCAGAGAGACGGGGGTCACAGGCTGTTATTTTAGGGTTCACGGCTGAGAAGTTAAGGAACTCCTGCTCCAGGCTCCCCTCCAACGTATTCTAAAAATGCTCCTGTAAAATTTGACAATGTGACTTTTAAGGTGGAAACAGGTTGTTTTTATTTTTTTATTTAAAACAAAACAAAACAAAACAAAACAAAAAAAAAAAAAAAACAGTTGGCTGTAAAATATGGATTTCAATACAGACATACTTTTATTTTGAAATGATAATAGATTAGTGAGCTCCTGAATCTTTGAAAATAAATCTTCTTCATGTTAAAGGATCAGTTAGGCCGTTCTGTCGTCATAACTGGGCATTCCTGCTCTGTTTTCTGTGTTGTGGTTTCTGACTAAGAATGAGAAAATTGCCTAAACCTCCGCCTTGTTAAAGTGGCGTTCACCACGACCCTGCCCATTCTTCCATTTTAATTCAGCTCTCCAAACTTTATAGCCTTTGTTGTAGAGATTTGGCAGTTTCTGTGAGCCAGGCATAGAGAGTGGATGTTCATATTCTGTTAATAGTTACATCAAAGAGGCATAAACATGTAGCAGGTCAGAGACATTAACAGCTGATCTGAATTTCCCTCTTTTTTCCTTCAAGTTCTTCTTTAACCTGCTGACCCGCAATCAGAGGATGGATGGATGGATGAATGGTTTATAGATGGATGGATGGATGGATGGATGGTTTATTCATGGATGGATGGATAGATGGATGGATGGATGGAGGGATGGATGGTTTATTGATGGATGTATGGATAGATGGTTTATAGATGGATGGATGGATAGATGGATGGATGGTCTATAGATGGATGGATGGAGGGATGGATGGATAGTTCATGGATGGATGGATGGATGGATGTTTATAGATGGATGGATGGATAGTTGGATAGATGGTTCATGGATGGATGGATGGATGGATGAATGGTTTATTGATGGATGGATGGATAGATGGATGGATGGTTCATGGATGGATGGATGGATAGATGGATGGATGGATAGTTGGATAGATGGTTCATGGATGGATGGATGGATGGATGGATGTTTTACTGATGGATGGATGGATGGATGGATGGTTTATAGATGGATGGATGCATGGATGGTTTATTGATGGATGGATGGTTTATTGATGGATGGATGGATGGTTTATAGATGGATGGATGGATGGATGGATGGTTTATAGATGGATGTTTGGATGGTTTGTAGATGGATGAATGGATGGATGGTTTATAGATGGATGGATGGATGGTTTATAGATGGATGGATGGATGGTTTATAGATGGATGGATGGATGGATGGATGGTTTATAGATGGATGGATGGATGGATGGATGGATGGTTTATAGATGGATGGATGGATGGATGTATGGATAGATAGTTTATAGATGGATGGATAGATGGATGGATGGTTCATGGATGGATGGATGGATAGATGGTTTATAGATGGATGGATGGATAGATGGATGGATGGTCTATAGATGGATGGATGGAGGGATGGATGGATAGTTCATGGATGGATGGATGGATGGATGGATGGTTTATAGATGGATGGATGGATAGTTGGATAGATGGTTCATGGATGGATGGATGGATGGATGAATGGTTTATTGATGGATGGATGGATAGATGGATGGATGGTTCATGGATGGATGGATGGATAGATGGATGGATGGATAGTTGGATAGATGGTTCATGGATGGATGGATGGATGGACGGATGTTTTATTGATGGATGGATGGATGGATGGATGGTTTATTGATGGATGGATGGTTTATTGATGGATGGATGGATGGTTTATAGATGGATGGATGGATGGATGGATGGATGGTTTATAGATGGATGGATGGATGGTTTGTAGATGGATGAATGGACTGATGGTTTATAGATGGATGGATGGATGGTTTATAGATGGATGGATGGATGGATGGATGGATGGTTTATAGATGGATGGATGGATGGATGGATGGATGGTTTATAGATGGATGGATGCATGGATGGTTTATAGATGGATGGATGGATGGATGGATGGTTTATAGATGGATGGATGGATGGATGGATGGATGGTTTATTGATGGATGGATGGTTTATTGATGGATGGATGGATGGTTTATAGATGGATGGATGGATGGATGGATGGTTTATAGATGGATGGATGGATGGATGGATGGTTTATAGATGGATGGATGGATGGATTGATGGATGGTTTATAGATGGATGGATGGATGGTTTATAGATGGATGGATGGATGGATGGATGGATGGTTTATAGATGGATGGATGGATGGATGGTTTATAGATGGATGGATGGATGGATGGTTTATAGATGGATGGATGGATGGTTTATAGATGGATGGATGGAAGGATGGATGGTTTATAGATGGATGGATGGTTTATAGATGGATGGATGGATGGATGGTTTATAGATGGATGGATGGATGGTTTATAGATGGATGGATGGATGCATGGATGGATGGTTTATAGATGGATGGATGGATGGATGGATGGATGGATGGTTTATAGATGGATGGATGGATGGATGGATGGTTTATAGATGGATGGATGGATGGATGGATGGTTTATAGATGGATGGATGGATGGATGGTTTATAGATGGATGGATGCATGGATGGTTTATAGATGGATGGATGGTTTATAGATGGATGGATGGATGGATGGTTTATAGATGGATGGATGGATGGATGGTTTATAGATGGATGGATGGATGGTTTATAGATGGATGGATGGATGGATGGTTTATAGATGGATGGATGGATGGATGGATGGATTATAGATGGATGGATGGTTTATAGATGGATGGATGGATGGATGGATTATAGATGGATGGATGGTTTATAGATGGATGGATGGATGGATGGATGGATGGTTTATAGATGGATGGATGGATGGATGGATGGTTTATAGATGGATGGATGGATGGATGGATGGATGGTTTATAGATGGATGGATGGATGGATGGATGGTTTATAGATGGATGGATGGATGGATGGATGGTTTATAGATGGATGGATGGATGGATGGATTGTTTATAGATGGATGGATGGATGGATGGATGGATGGTTTATAGATAGATGGATGGATGGATGGTTTATAGATGGATGGATGGATGGATGGATGGTTTATAGATAGATGGATGGATGGATTGTTTATAGATGGATGGATGGATGGATGGATGGTTTATAGATAGATGGATGGATGGATGGTTTATAGATGGATGTATGTATGGATGGATGGATGGATAGTTTATAGATGGATGGATGGATGGTTTATAGATGTATGTATGTATGGATGGATGGATGGATAGTTTATAGATGGATGGATGGATGGATGCTACCTTAGACTACATCCATGTTGTATACTGACTGTGATAGAGCCAGAGATGGACACTATCAGGAATCACTGATCAATAACACATTTTATTAAAAAGAGAAACAAAGAGATCCGTTCCTGTGGTTTCTATCCTTCAGCTGTTTCTGTCCCTGTGTTCCTGCTTTCTCTTTCTAATGATCAGAACATTGGTGTAAGTATTTTCCACCTGTGCTGCAGACATGATGAAGATAATGAGCCTGTTTGAGAAGAAGATCCGGACATCTTTGACTCAAACTTTGAGATTAATGAAAAGACATTTGGACCAGTTCTTAGACCGCTCAGACAGAAACACTTCACAGGACAGAGTCTCTTACATTTATTCAAAGATGTGGGTTATAAACAGATAAAACTGTAGCAGTCATAACACGGAGACCAGCTCCAACATAATGAAAATATTCAGACAAAAACATGAACTCTACGTGTCTGCCTGCAGAAAAACACTTCAGGATCAATCAAGGCACAAAGTTGGTCTTTGGTTCGTTTTCTCTGCTCTTTGGGTCAAAAATCAGTGAAGAAACAAACATGAACCCTTGGTGATTGTGAAGATAAATTTGTGCTCACATGTTCGGATCAATATCACTGATTATTGATGATCCGTTGGGTTGGTCTGAGCTAAAATCCCACCTCGATCCTTTAATGGATCGTGTAATGTTGTTGTTCAGATGTTCATGCTCCTCATCGTATCAATCCAGATATTTTTGGTGATTCTCTGTTTTTTTTCACACCACAGTTTTATATTTCTTTTGTTGGTAAACAGTCTTTAAAGTGTTCCATGATGTCTAAAGCAGGTAAACACTATAAGGAAGTAATTGATTTCTGGACCCTGTCCTGTTCTGACCAGTAAAATCCTGATTATCTAATGGTTCTAAAGAGAATCTCTCCAGATCCCTCTGGTGTGACACGTGTTAGATTGATTATATCCTCCACAATCTGATTTTTAAACACTGAGCATGCTCAGTATTTACGATCAGAAATCCTGTTAAATGGGGGAACACAGACGAGCAGGCATGAGCAGGACTGTAGTGTAATCAGGAGTGATAGCCAATCAGAAAATGGAATTTTTAGCCTCCATGTCATGAAAAGGTGGACTTCATGAGCATGATCTAAAAACTGCAGCATCCTGGAGAAAGGCCCATGGATCTAGAGTTCCAGCTTGTTGTCATCCAGTTCATGGCATTAGAGTAGAGTGACCATACAATTGGGAATCCCATTTCTAAGGTGTATGTCCTGAGTCCCAACAAATCTCTGTAAAACACCAATATGTCCTGGTTTTGACCAATCAAATATCAAAACAATGGTTCAGATTTGCTCCGTACCATCATACCTATCACTTGTGTTTATGCAGTGCTGTGCATAAACACAAATCTTTTTTTTGTTTGTTTGTTTTTTCTGCATGTTTGTCACACTTACATGTTCCAGACTATCAAACAGATTTTAATATTAGACAGGGATCACTGCCAGAACCGGTCTGACAGTAAAATAGGCTAAAAGATCTCCAACAAATCATGGAACCATCTACTCAACTCAAGAACAGATGAGAAACAAAGTCACTGACATCTATCAGCCTGAAAGGCTTTGGGACTCCAGCCGACCACGCTGAGATCCGTTATCCACAAAAGGAGAGAAGTGTGAACAGTGGTGAACCTTCCCAGGAGAGGCCGACCTACCAAAATGACTCCAAAAGTGCAACGACCACTCATCCAGAAGGTCCCAGAAGAACCCAGAACAACATCCAAAGACCTGCAGGCCTCACTGACTGAGTTAAGGTCAGAGTTCATGATTCAACAATCAGAGAGGCACTGGGCGACAATGGCATCATGGGAGAGTTCAAGGCCAAAACCACTGCTGAGAACAAAGAACAAAAAGGCTGGTCTCACATTTGACTACAAACATCCTGATGATCCCCAAGACTTCTGGGAAAATATTCTGAGGACTGACCAGACAGAAGAGGAACTTTCTGGAAGGTGTGCATCCCGTACATCTGGAGTCAAACTAACACAGCATTTCATCAGAAGAACATCAGACCAACAGTCAGACATGGTAGTGTGATGGACCAGGACCTGGACCACTAGAACCATGAATTCTGCTCTCTAACCCTGAAGTCCAGCCATCAGTTCATGACCTCAAGCACATTTGGGTTATGGAGCAGCACCATGATCCCAGACACACCAGCAAGTCCACCTCTGAATGGACTAAAAACTAAATGAAGGTTCTGGAGTGGTCTAGTCAAAGTCTGGACTTAAATCTGACTGAGATGCTGTGGCGTGATCTTAAACAGGCCGTTCATGCTGGAAAACCCTCCAATGTGGCTGAATGAAAACTTTCTGTAGAGAAGAGGAGTGGGACAACATTCCTCCACAGTGATGTTAGAGACTCACTGACAGTTATCACAAATGCTTGCTTCAGTTGTTGCTGCCAAGGATGGAACAACCAGTTATTAGGTTTAGGGGGAGTGACTGTTTCACAGAGGACCAGGTAGGTTTGGATGGATTTACCCTCATAAATGAAATCATCATTTAAAACCTGACTTTAGTATTTACTCAGGTTATCTGTGTCTAATATTAACATTAGTTAGAGGATCTGAAAAACTTAAGTGTGACAAATATGCAGAAAAATAAGAAATCAGGAAGGGGAAATAGTTTTCATTGAAGAAGGGCTCTCCATGTTGTCTCCTGGAGTACTGATGACACATCTCATCATACCATGAGCTAAGGGTTTGAGCTAAGTGAACAAAGTGTACTTAAATATAGAGGGTTGTAGAGGTGAAGTCGGACAATCACTAAAGTCCTTAGTCATTACTGCCCAGGGATCATGGAGGTCTCTAGAAAATTTAAAGAAAATCAACCAAGTATCTCTGACACAGTGACATCAGAGCTGAGATGAACCTGCTGCTGCTGAGGATAAAGTGGTGCGTTCCAAAGACGTGGGGGGTGCAGACAGTATTTGGTCACTACACTTCAGTTTCAGTTCTTTGCCATTGAGTCCTTTGGTTCTGTTGCGGTCCAGCATCATGTGGTAAACCAAAGACTCAGACAAAAGTGTAACGCAGCCTGAACAGGATGAAACGTGGTGTGACGAGGTCAGCTGTTTATACTGCAGAGCCAGTGTGAGCCAGGGAATCATGGGACACCTCTGTTCCTCCAGTCTTTAAGTCTGACAGAGGGATCTGGGAGGAGGAAGAGGATGATGAAGCAGCATTGGTGAGAGACAGGCTCTGGTTATTGTCTGGTATCTCTGAGTCCTTTTCACTCTCTCCTCCATCTTCACGTTGAGTTTCTCTCCTCACATCCTCCTCCTGCCTTCCTCCCTCCTCCTCCTCCTGCTGTAGGGCGTTGAACCGCTCCACCACGCAGTGAGCCGTCAGTCTGGCCTCAGGATCGTGGTCCCAGCACTCAGTGATGGTGGAGCAGAAGACGCTCATCCCCTGGAGGACAAAAGACTGGAGTTAGACAACTAAACCAGGGGTACATCAATCCAGTCCTAGAATCAGGTCTGATCCTGACTCAGACATCAGGTATCATGACTATGGCCAGTCCATCAGGCGAACTTCGAGGCTGATCCACAAAGCTCCAAGTTGTTGTGTGTTTAGGACAGTTTTTAGTGTGTGCTGCATCACTGTCCTCAGGTAGTGCCTCCAGATTTCCAAAGCCCCAGTATCAGATCAGTATCAGAGCTTAAAGTGTTACCGGTACATCACTGAACCAAGGGAACACATAAACAGGATATCAGAGACTTGCCCTTCCTGTCTGACCTGATGCTCTGTCCACGTCGACGGGATGTCCGGTCGTCCTCGGTCCCTCAGCACCAGG
This sequence comes from Cheilinus undulatus, assembly GCF_018320785.1. Classification (NCBI taxonomy): domain Eukaryota; kingdom Metazoa; phylum Chordata; class Actinopteri; order Labriformes; family Labridae; genus Cheilinus; species Cheilinus undulatus. The sequence continues at coordinate 1,498,676 of NC_054879.1, read as the reverse complement.
TCTCTCATGCTGTCCACACATGGCTGCTCACAAACTTTGGAGCCAAACGCCGGCTCGTAGCTCTTCACCTCTGCACCGACAAACAGGTTTCCACTTCATAAACACCACAGACATTCAGGAATGTTCCCAGAGATCAACAGTGTAATAGGGTTAGGTACTTTCCCAGTCAGGTAGTTGGAGATGAAATTAAAATCATGTGATCACCAAGCTTTTCAGAATTGATTGCACAAGTACAATGAGAGTTTGTACCAAATATAGCTCCAATCTATGAAATAGATGACCTTCAGCCCCAGTGCAGCTTATTTACTTAATGGCAGTTAGCATTTAGGATGCTCTTGTTCTTTTTGCACTATTATTGCTCATTTGCACATCTTCACATCTTCACATTTGCATTACTTGGTCATAATTTTCCATTTTCGGTATGAGCTCTGGACAGATTTTTATTAGTGACTTAGTGTACGTGCATGGTGTTTCTTATATTGTGTTATTCTTATCATGTCTGACTTTTAGGTGTTTAGTTGGGTCCTATTTCTGATGTTGTCTTTGTGTACCGTGTCTTTTGTGTGCTCCTGCTGCAAAACAAATTTCCCCTCATGGGACAATAAAGAGAATCTGAATCTGATCAGGAGCTCACTGACTGGTTAGACTGATCCTGTTGGGAAACACAAGGATCCACCTGTTTGTCACTGGGATATTTCAAACTATACCTATGGGGTTAACATAACTTTACCACCCCTAACTGCCTCATCATCTCTTTGGAAAAATGACGGTATATGTTGATGAAAATGCTCTTACCACCAATGGTCTGGCAGCGAGACGCCATCTCCCAGAGAACCAGAGACATGGAGTAAACATCCATCTGTTTAAAGGCCTCAAGGTCCTCCAGGTTCACTCTTGATTCCAGTACCTCAGGAGCCATGTAGCGAGCTGTTCCTACCTGGACAAGGAGCAACAGGAGAGTCTGATAAAACCAGCAAAAACTATAGAATGTACTCAAGTAGAGTTACACTGGTTAAAACCTACAGAAGCTCTGTCTGAGTCTGACTGAGTGACCTACTAGAACTGGAGCACATCTCTGTATGAAAAAAGAATAAAAACAACCCTTAAAGCTTTGCATGTTGTGAAAGATGTTTTCTACAACGGAGTATTAGGGCCACACGAAAAGAAAAAAAAACAAGAATTGATTTTTTTTGACATTATGAGAATAAAGTCGTAATGTTACGAGAAAAAAGTTGTAATATTATGAGAAAAAAGACGTAATATTACGAGAATAAAATATTACAAGAAAGAAAGTCTGCCGTGGCACCGCCTCTGTTAAAATGAGCAACGTTGGGCATCTTGTGAAGCTAGGAAATAAGGAAATTCTTCATCTTTTGGCACATCAGCATCAAATTATTATCAGAATCAGGACAATACTCTGTCGTAGATCCGCGGCACCGCGGCAGACTGTCTTTCTTGTAATGTTTTGTTCATTACACCTTTGTCTGTCACATCTTTACGGGCCAATCAGAGCAACAAAACACGTGACGTCGTAGCCACTACTGAAGGAGTAAACTCCATGGAGAACTGCATAACGTGAACCATGGCGACTGCAGACATGTCAGTACTCGACTTTTGAGGTTTTTGAAAAGAAAACAACTCACTGCTGTTCTTTGTTCTTCTTTTAAAGAAGAAATGTTGTCAAGTTCTGATAAAACTGGCGCTTTAGCAGCATCCACACTCATGTCCTCTGCCATAACTGCACTGGTCTCTTGTTGCTGCTTGTTTACGTCACGACAGTGCCTTAAAGTACTGCCCCTCATTGCTGATTGGTCCTGTCACTTTCTAACCGGGCCCAAACGGTTCAGACAGGAGCTTTGTAAGATGGATTAGCCAGTGAGAAATGTGGAAATGGGCGTATCCATCTGCTTTGCAAGGTTAAAAATCCTCTAGTTTTGTTAAAACAGGACATTGTGAACATTTTCATGAACAAATACAATCTAGGTAATGTAAGTTCATCCACAGATAAACCTGATCTTGTTATCTTTACTCAGTTCCATTCTCTAAGTCAAACACTAAATACTACATTACTCATGAATCAGTGCTCCCTGTGGTGCATTGTGGGTATTTTTAAGTAAGTAATAAAGCGCTTTTCTAACAGTCAGGAACAGCTGAGCTGTTGACTGAGGACACTGCAGTGATGGTAGATCAGATTGGTGGAATTCCAATCTGGAGACATGTAGGCAGAATTTTCCCATGATGCCCTGGGGCAGAGAGTTTATATGTGTTTAAAAGTGTTTAAATGTGTTTAGGTGAGTGTAGATGTTGAACGCTGAACAGAGATCACTTCCTGACAGTAAATCTGACTGTCTCAGATTTTAGTCTGAGGCTTCAGTGTTCGTTAAAAACTTCCTTTGTAAAGTGAAATCTAGAAAATGTGAAGCTGTGTGGATTTTTCAGCTGACTTGAAATGTATTTCACAGAATAAACTAAGTAAATTAATGTTCCTCCAGTTTGTTTTCCTCGAACAGAGACGGATTAGTAGTTTATACAAAGATTAATCTACATTAAAAAATTGCAAAAAGTTTTTCAAAGAAGATCTGGATGAATATTTTTATCTGTATACTCTGGTTAAAACATATCTGAGAAAAAAATACTGATTTCAAAATGTGCAAATAAAAGTATAAATACCCAAAACTACTCATTTAGAGTAATCTGAGTAAAAGAGATCAGTTCCTTCCACCTGTGGATTTTAGGCACGTTTCACCGTCACGGAGAGTTTACCTGTCCACTGTTGGCGAAGTCGTCAGCAGTCAGGGAGAGGTCCAACCTCAACGCCAAACCAAAGTCACACAGAGCGCACTCCCTCCGGCTCTTCACCACGATATTACTGCTCTTCAGGTCACGATGGGCGACTGGAACCTGTGGAAGTAACCGGCAACAGGACGATCAGGAAGAAGAAAACCCAGCATGAAAAGAACTGAAACATATCTACAGTAAAGGTACAGCATGTAAATATGAGAATATCAGCAACATCTCACAGACTAGACAGCAACACTCACTTCTGGTGATAGCAGAGTTCAATCAAACCTGACTGTAGCATGTCAGCTGTGATTCTAGCAGGGATGGACTTTAATAAAACCTGTTCCTGTGACTCGGTCCCTTTCTGTGGTGCTGTAGAAACAGGGCAGTGCAAGATGACAGCCCATGGAGGGGAGCCTCCTCATGTATGATTAAAAAGCTTTTAAATAAATTCAACAATCTATATATTTAGGTGATTAATCACCTATTTAGATAGACCTATCTATAAATAATATGTTCCATTTACCTAGTATGTTCCTTTAAATGCAACAAAATATTACAGATTGTACCTTTAATATGTTCAAAGTGGCAGAGCAACTGGACCAATCATGAAAATGTATTTTCTTCTGTTGCACTCAAATTAAGGATGCTTCTAGAAGCCTTTCTCAGCATGCAGTCTTTGTAAAAAGAGAATGTGAAAAAACACAAAGTGCAAATGTAACCCCTTATTCCACTCAGGTTTTTGCATTGTGATTATTTAGACTTCAGGTTGCTTATTTTAATCCTGCAGATTTTGGCTGTAGTATCTCTACTTTAAATTCATTCTCCAATTAGAAGTGCACTCTTTCCTCGAACAATGGGCTTCATTCAACATGATCTTCTCAAGATTTCTCTTGAGTTTGTGCTCAAGAAAGTTTCTCAGAGGAACCTCTGTGGGATCCATGGTCTTAAACTGCAGAGGTGGTCTCTGTGATCAATGCTGAGTCATCGTAAGCTTGATGTGTGTGTATGTTTCTCCTAATTAGCATGGAGACTTTTTTAGCATAGAGGAAATATTTATTTGAAAGGTTCTATGTTGAATAATAAATATCTGCTACATACATTTATTTTTGAGTGTACTCATTCAGATAGAGCGGTCAACAGAAATTACATCACACTGCAAAAACAAGTACACTTTTCAAAGTCAGATTTATTCTAAAAACTGATGCTACTGATAAAGGAACATCATTTAACCACTAATTCAAACCTGTGTGAAATACATTATATTGCCAAAAGTATCCACTCACCCATCCAAATAATGTAAATCAGGTGTTCCAGTCACTTCCATGTCCACAGGTGTATAAAATCATCACCTAGGCATGCAGACTGTTTCTACAAATATCTGTGAAAGAATGGCTCGCTCTCAGGAATCAGTGAGTTCCAGCGTGGTACTGTGATAGGATGCCACCTGTGCAACAAGTCCAGTGGTGAAATTTCCTCGCTCCTAAATATTCCACAGTCAACTGTCAGTGGTATTTGAACAAAGTGGAAGCCATTGGGAACGACAGAAACTCAGCCACCAAGTGGTAGGCCACATAAAATGATGAAGCGAGGTCAGCGGATGCTGAGGCGAATAGTGCTCAAAGATCACCAACTTTCTGCAGAGTCAATCGCTACAGACCTCCAAACTTCATGTGGCCTTCAGATTAGATCAAGAACAGTGGTAGAGAGCTTCATGAATGGGTTTCCATGGCCGAGCAGCTGCATCCAAGCCATACATCACCAAGTGCAACGCAAAGCATCAGATGCAGTGGTGTAAAGCACGCCGCCACTGGACTCTAGAGCAGTGGAGACGCCTTGTCTGGAGTGATGAATTGCGCTTCTCCATCTGGCAATCTGATGGATGAATCTGGGCTTGGTGGTTGCCAGGAGAACGGTACTTGTCTGACTGCATTGTGCCAAGTGTAAAGTTTGGTGGAGGGGGGATTATGGTGTGGGCTTGTTCTTCAGGAGCTGGGCTTGGCCCCTTAGTTCCAGTCAAAGGAACTCTGAATGCTTCAGCATACCAAGAGATTCTGGAAAATTCCATGCTACCAACTTTGAAGGATGGCCCCTTCCTGTTCCAACATGACAGTGCACCAGTGCACAAAGCAAGGTCCATAAAGACATGGATGAGAGAGTTTGGTGTGGATCAACTTGACTGGCCTGCACAGAGTCCTGACCTCAACCCCATAGAACACCTTTGGGATGAATTAGAGCGGAGACTGAGAGCCAGGCCTTCTCGTCCAACATCAGTGTGTGACCTCACTAACACGCTTCTGGAAGAATGGTCAAAAATTCCCATCAACACACTCCTGAACCTTGTGGAAAGCCTTCCCAGAAGAGTTGAAGCTGTTATAGCTGCAAAGGGTGGACTGATGTCATATCAAACCCTATGGATTAACCCTTAGAGCTCCAGCAGCACAGATCTGAGGCACACCCCTTTGTAAATTGCTTGGTAACTTTTGAACCATAAGTCATAGATACTAACTTGTTTTTTCATGTGAAAGCTCTGTGTTGTGCCTTTCTATGTATGTTCTTCATGCATTCATAGCTCTTACAGAACTTTTTCTAGTGAGCCCAGAACTTGGCTGACTTCCCGGGGTCGTATACAACAAGAAGCGACACAGTTCAGAAAAATGTAAAATATAAAATATTAATAACTTTTGAACCATATGTTGAGACACTCTTTTTGTTCCCCTGAAAGCTGACCATTTTGCCATTCATTTGCTACCCTCGATGTCTCTGTAGCACATAAAGAAGCCGTTCTAGCGAGCCAGGAACTTATGTAACTTTTTGGGGTCTTTAAATGTTAAATCCACGGCGTTTCTACTGCTTAAAGGAACGGCACAAATGAATATAACTGCAAAAAAGCGCATTGACTTGTCTTGTATTTATTTAGATATTTTGAAAATCATTAGTCACAGAATGTTTATTACTTCACTGTTTTGTCCCTAAGAGATGGGAGAACAAGTCTATGCTAAGAAAATGTGTAGTCACTATTGTTTACTGTGTTATCAATGAAAATCTTTGAGTTTCAAATTCCGATTTCTTTTTTTATTTTGTCTTCAGAGTCTTAGAACATTTTCATAATTCAAGTGACATTACTGTAGTAGACATATTATTAAAGCCCAGGTTGTCCTGAAAAAAAAAAGATGTATAGAACTTGACTGTGCACCACAGGGTTAATGTTTTACAAGCTTTTGAAGAAAAAAATCCAGGCGAGACATGATGATGAAAAAAATAGCTGTGATCTCTGAGGGTTAAGAATGGGATGTCACTTAAGTTCATATGCCAGTCAAGGCAAGTGAGCAAATACTTTTGGCAATATAGTGAAAGTGTCTTATAATAAAATCCTACACATCAGAGTTAGTGTCACCCACAATGATTTTTACATGACGAAGCAAAGACTAAGTCGAGCTAAAAATAGATCTTTGATAATAAACATTTAGACCAAAGTAAGTTTCGTTTTTGAGGTTTTCATCAGGATGCACAATGATTTGGAATAATAAACTGGCCCTAATAAAAAGATTAGTCAGGATTCACTGCAGTAAATGTTCATTATTGTCGAGGATGAAAGAAAAGGTACAGCTTTTAGGATCCTACATTTTAAAACACTTAAATTCAGATCTCAGAGAGCCAACTCATAAAATAATCTATTTTTAACCATGAAGCTGTTAATAAATACAACTACAGTATTTAACTTTTCAACTTGACATATCCCTCTTTGTTGTCTCTCTTGCTGGAGTTTTTCATTTGGCATCCTGGTCTCTATTCACAATAAACCCACTTGCATTTGTAAGAACGGCTTCATTTCTTTACATCTGCTTAAAATGGCACCACAGAGTCTGTGATGAACTGATGAGTGCGGATTAAATGGCATTACTAACACTCAGTGATTGGCTGCCTGAAGCCTTCCTGATCAGCGATGCTGTACTGCTCATGATCTCCTGTTCGCATCAGGAAGTGGAGGGAAATGTTGACTTTACAGCGTCATTTCCTGATGGCTGGGATGACACAGACAAGCCCAGAGAGCGCAGCTGTTGTTGCTAACTGCTATTAGCCCGCTGTCATCTGTTGGTGAAGGTTGGTGTTGCTTCCGTGTTTTACCTTGTTTACTGCACAGCTTGTTGGACTTATACCCAGCTCCTGACTGTCTGATGTTAAAGAAACTGGAAATATTCTATTGTCTTTGCATTTAGCCTTGCTGGCAGTAGATAAAACACTGATCAGTGATACCGGTTTGAGAACAATCTCAAACTTATTTTGATGTGAGAGGGAGCCGATGCTACTTCATGTTGTTTCAGCAACGGGAATATGAGTATTTATTGCCATATTGAATTACCTGAGCCCAGGCCTAGTGCATATAAGGGCTGTCAGGATTTTCATTAAGGTGGTTCTAACTGATGAAAATAATAAAACTCATTAGGTACCGCTGAGTGCATTTGTCTTTTCCAGACTTTATTTGCAGAGCTCACCTTTGGCATCCCACTGGGAGTTGTGTCACTATGAAGATGAGCTAACCCTCTAGCGATGCTTCCTGCCAAGGCGATGAGCTCCTCCCAGGTCAGTATGTTAGCAGTGAGGAAGTCCTGCAGGTTCCCCAGGCTGTGATAGGCCAAAACAAGCCAGTACTTCCTGAGGGTGTGGCCAGGTGGGCCCCTCTCTTCAGCTGCAAAGAACCGCACCACGTTTTCATGCTCCAGTTTTGGGTCTGTGAAGATGGAGCACTCGTTTCTCCAGGAGGCGTACTCTACAGCAGGAAACACCTTCACTGCCACTGTCTCATAACCGCTAACTCCACCCTTCTCGCCCTCCAGCAGGCATCCTCGCCACACTTCGGCAAAGCGTCCCTTTCCCACCAGAACCTCCAGTTTGATGGGCAGTAGTTCAGCTTCTGGGTCTTCCCAGCTCATGTTGTTGGGAACCTTAGCATTCGAGTCCTCTGTTTCACCTCCAGGAACTGTCCCCCCACCTCCTGCATCACCTCGAGTCCCCAGACCCCCACATGGCAGATCAAAAGCCTGGTAGAGATCGGGGGTGTGCTTGGTAGGCCAGTTAGGGCGTGCAGGAGGGCTTGGTTTGTCTGGACGGCGTGTACGGTAGAAGTAGAAGGCAGCGGTGGCAACTATGGCGACCAGGACTGGGGGGACAAGGCTCACCACCACCACCGGGATCACATCTTTACTCTGCAGCTTGGAGAACCCTGCAAAAAGGGAGAGAACAAGAGGATCGACAAGATTCTCCTCTTCATCTGTTCATTCATCCAGCCACCCATCCAACAATCATTCCATCCATCCATGCATCCATCCATCCATCCATCCATCCATCCATTCATGCGTTCATCCATCCATCCACCCATCCATGCATCCATCCATCCATCCATCCATCCATCCATTCATCAATCCACCCATCTATAAACCATCCATCCATCCATGCATCCATCCATCCATCCATCCATCCATCCATCCACCCATTCATCCATCCACCCATCTATAAACCATCCATCCATCCATGCATTTATCCATCCATCCATCCATCCATGCATCCATCCATCCATCCATCCATCCATGCATTCATCCATCCATCCATCCATCCATCCATCCACCTATTCATCCATCCATCTATAAACCATCCATCCATCCATGCATTTATCCATTCATGCATTCATCTATCCATGCATCCATCCATGCATCCATCCATCCATCCATCCATCCATTCATGCGTTCATCCATCCATCCACCCATCCATGCATCCATCCATCCATCCATCCATCCATCCATCCATTCATCAATCCACCCATCTATAAACCATCCATCCATCCATGCATTCATCCGTGCATCCATCCATCCATCCATCCATCCATCCACCCATTCATCCATCCACCCATCTATAAACCATCCATCCATCCATGCATTTATCCATCCATCCATCCATCCATGCATCCATCCATCCATCCATCCATCCATGCATTCATCCATCCATCCATCCATCCATCCATCCACCTATTCATCCATCCATCTATAAACCATCCATCCATCCATGCATTTATCCATCCATGCATTCATCTATCCATGCATCCATCCATGCATCCATCCATCCATCCATGCATCCATCCATTAATCCATCCATCCATCCATCCATTTATCCATCCATGCATCCATCCATCCATCCATCCATCCATTTATACATCCATCCATCCATCCATCCATTTATCCATCCATGCATCCATCCATCCATCCATCCATCTATTCATGCATCCATGCATCCATCCATCCAACTATCCATCCATCCATTTATCCATCCATGCATCCATCCAGCCATTTATCCATCCATGCATCCATCCATCCATTTATCCATCCATGCATCCATCCATCCATCCATCCATCCATCCATCCATTTATCCATTCATGCATCCATCCATCCATTTATCCATCCATGCATCCATCCATCCATCCATTTATTCATCCATCCATCCATCCATCCATCCATCCATCCATCCATCCAACCATCCATCCATTCATCCATCCATCCATCCATCCATCCATCCATCCAACCATCCATCCATCCATCAATCCATCCATCCATCCTCTCACCATTGGCTCCTTTGTCAAAGATGAGTATGTCATTGCACTCGTGGTCTCCATGACAACCACAGACCATCATAGCTCCTTCGTCTGTGGGCTGTTGGGTCATGTGACACTCTCTGGAGGTAAAGTTCAGAAGCAGGCGGGGGTCCACACCCTCTAGTGGCAGGGAGGGGTTGTGACACATTGTGTGAACTGTCATGGTGTCGTTGGTTTTTCTCCTGGAATACAAAACAGGAAGTTAATGGAGAAATCTGAGGCCAGATTTATGAACTATTTACAGCACATGTAATCACCAAGATACAAAATACAGCTGTGAAAAAGTATTTGTCCCTTCCTGATTTGTTATATTCTGCATATTTGTCACACTTAAATGTTTCAGACCATCAAACTAATTTTAATATTCGACTAAGATAACCTGAGTAAATACAAAAGTCAGTTTTTAAATGATGATTTCATTTATCAAGGAAAAAAAATCCATCCAAACCTACCTGACTCCATGTGAAAAAGTCGTTACCACCCTTGTTAAATCATGAATTAACTATCCACGCCCAGAGGTGTCACTGACATCCATCAGTCTAAAGGCTTACAAAGACATTTCTAAAGCTTTGGGACACCAGATAACCACACTGAGAGCCATTTTCCACAAATGGAGAAAACTGTGAACAGTGGTGAACCCTCCCAGGAGTGGCCGGCCTTCCAACATGACTCCAAGAGACTGTGCAACAATGGCATCATGGGAGAGTTTTATGACCAAAACCACTGCTGACAATGGAACACAAAGACTCGTCTCACATTTGACTACAAACATCCTGATGATCCCCAAGACTTCTGGGAAATATTCTATGGACTGACCAGACAGAAGAGGAACTTTCTGGAAGGTGTGCATCCCGTACATCTGGAGTCAAACAGCATTTCATCAGGTGAACTTCAGATCAACAGTCAGACTAGGTGGTGATACTGTGATGGTCTGGACCAGGACCTGGACCACTAGAACCATACATTCTGCCTTTTAGCAGAAAATCCTGAAGGAGAATGTCTGGCCATCAGTTCATGACCTCAAGATCAAGCACACTTGGGTTATGGAGCAGGACCATGATCCCAAACACACCAGCAAGTCAACCTCTGAATGGACTAAAAACTAAATGAAGGTTCTGGAGTGGTCTAGTCAAAGTCTGGACTTAAACCTGACTGAGATGATGTGGCGTGGCCTTAAACAGGCTGTTCATGCTGGAAAACCCTCCAATGTGGCTGAATGAAAACAATTCTGTAGAGAAGAATGGGACAACATTCCTCCACAGTGATGTTAGAGACTTACTGACAGTTATCACAAACACTTGCTTCAGTTGTTGCTGCCAAGGATGGAACAACCAGTTATTAGGTTTAGAGGGGGGTGACTGTTTCACAGAGGACCAGGTAGGTTTGGGTGGATTTACCCTCATAAATGAAATCATCAATCAATGTTTTTGTAACGCTGACAACACACTAGAAGATTTCAGGCACTAGATTTTATCAGGTTAATCTGACTGGTACCATAGGTTTAGGTGGAGCTCTCTCTCTGAAGAGTCATTCGGGGATCCTGAGGGTAGACCAGCTAAGACCTGATGATCTTCTGTCTATCTAGAGTCACCCTCAGGAGGGTTTAGTTACTGGGAAATAACTCTGGTTTCTCTGGTTGTTGGCTGAAGTGATGGCTGAGTAGAGTTGCGTTCACAATCGTTGCCTCTGTCTATGAGTCTGCAGACAGTCTGAACTGCTTCTGTTCAACTTTGACCTGAATTAACCAGCTTTTTCCTCTTCCTTCTTTCTTCTCCACTCACTCCTTCTTATCACTGGTTTCCTGCAGCTATCTGGGAGGGGCTGTGAGCCCGACATGAACAGGAAATGAGAGGGGAGCAGCGAGGGGGATCCCAGCGTCGCTCTGCTATCCAAACAAAAGCACGACTCAGCAGAAAGTTTCAGACCCAGAAGGAGAAAGTGATGCCAGCGAATCTTTGAAGCTCTGGAGGGTCTGCGTGCTCTCATCAGCACAAAACGACCGTGTGAACCTTTGAATTCACTATGAAAAATCACTGTCACATGTTTTATTTCTGCAGCAGTAGCAAACAGAGAGGAATGACTCTAGGATGTTTCACAGCGCTGATCAACAACATGTTGGAGCAGCTTAGCTGTTCTGTGGTGGACTGCTGGCTCAGGGATCCAGCTGAAGGAAAACAAGGAGTGCACAGGAGATTTCAGCATTTCTGTGGGACACCAGAGGCTGCAGGACATAGCGGTTTTATTTCTGCTCTTCAGTTAGGCAAGAACGAGGAGACTGACTGGGCGAGATGCTAAATCATCTTTAGAAAGAGCAGTAAATCAGGACTATCAGACATGCGTCAGATGTTTGAGGATAATGTAGAGCAGCTTCTAGCCCCAGGGATCAGAACGACTTCCTCCATGAGAAGTTACGACCCAAATTTCTCAAAATGTTCCACCAATCAAACATCTTTGTTAAAAACATGTCATTTGGACTTTAGATGGACCATCACAGTGGTTCCCTAGCAGCCTCACATAAAAGAGATACTCTATATGGACAAAAGTATTTGTCCACACCTATTTATTATTTAACTCAGGTGTTTCAGTCAGACCCACAGGTGTACAACATCCTCACCTATCCATGCAGTCTCAAACATCAGGGTCTGGGCTAGACCCCTTATCTCCAGTGAAGGCTAATCTTAATACTTAAGTAGACCAAGGCATGCTACACAATGCTATGCTTCCACCTGTGTGGCAACAGTTTGGAGAAGGCCCTTTTCTATTCCAACATGACTCCAGCCCAGAGCACAAAGAAGGACTACAGAGACATGGTTTGGTGAGTTCAGAGGGAGAACCTGTTACTATTGTTATGATTGTGGTTTGAACAGAAATAAGACAACGACTCACACCCTTCAGCGCAGTTTGGGGGCAGAAAATGTGGAATATGTGGAACATGAAGTGTTTTAATATAAAGAGAGAGAAAAGCCAACATGGTGATAGTGTAAGGACAGGATGGGGTCATACTGACCATATAGCGATGCAGATCTCCTCAGTGACGGTGCAAAAGGAGGACAGGCTGCAGTTACTGGAGCAGACGCTGTCTTTACACACCGGACTGGACGACTCGCACCACTTACACAGATTGAAGCTCAGGTGGCTGAAAGAGTGGACGACAGCGAGAGGACCTGCAGGGCGAGACAGAGAGGAGCAATGTTAAGAAGAAGAGATACTTTTCTTTGTCATGGCTTGAATGGTCGGCTCAGCCATAAACAGCACAAACTTTAGCCTTTAGCTTTGCTCTGTGCACAAATCACCTCCAGCCCCCATCAGGGGATTTCATCTGCAAACGACCTGAGAGACTCCTGCTTCATTATGATACGCTCGGACCAGAGCCAAGTCCCTAACGTGAAACCAGCCTTAGACTCATCATCATTTGACTCGTGCAGTGACAATGGGGGCGATGGAGAAAGGCAGGGTGGGAAGTAACAGAGTACAAGTGCTTAGGTACTTTTTCTGGTGTCTGAACTTTTCTTGAGTTTTTATTTTTCTGATGACTTTTAACTTTTTCTCCCTAAACTTGAACACAAATATCAGAAATTTCTGCTCCTTACATTGTCTGAAAGGCTCACAGCTTGTTTAAAGGAGACATATTATACTAAGTCATATTTTAACACTTGCATACAATGCTACAATGTTGAGGATCCTTTCTAAACCATACCGATTTCATTTTATCAAGAGACACGCGTCTTTCCGTAAACCCTGCAAACGAGATTACCGGCCTCTCTGAACAGCTGGTTCTCAGCCACGCCCCCTCCCCGGCGCTGTATACACCGCTGCTGTTGTTTGGATTCTTGCTCTCGTGTGGATTTATTCTGGTCAGCATGTCTTCTAAACTGATTGGTGTTTTTTTGGTTGTGACGATAAATCTACTCTGTATGTGCTCCCGAAGGAAGAAAGCAGCAGAAAGCAGTGGGAATTGTCTCATGGAGCCGACCGCCCGCAAACTTTTTTCCCTGCACTCGTCACTTCACGACGATTGTTTCGTCAATAAAGGACAGTGAGACGCTGGATTTGTGTCTAATCTGCTGCTAAAACATGGAGCTGTTCCCTCTGTAAAGATCGCCCAGGGAGGCTTAGAACCACAAGCTGTAAGTCACTTTATAACATTACTTTAAAACCAGCCATGGGTCAGTGGGAAGCTAATGTGTGCTAAACTTTGTCATCAGTTCTTCATAACTATCCGCCCTTTTACCCAAAACTATGCTGTGAAACGTTGTGTACCTTTACAGTACTAAGTCTTGACTTGTGCTGATTAAAAGCCCGATGAGTAAACTAAGCAAAACTCGGTGATCAATGGGCCGAGAAAACAGTTCGGCCCATTGTTCAGCCCCCAGGAAGCTTTGACCAAGCTGGCCAATCAGAGAACGGTAAGGTCACGGACATCTCTGAGTCTTAAAGAGACAGGACTGAAACGGAGCGTTTTCATCAGTAGGCGAGATCTGCTGAAAATAGGGGTTTCCTATCGCCAGCATAAGATAAGTGAGGAGTTTTTTAAACTGCACATCATAAATAACTATTCTAAAGGTGTCCCAAAATGACATACTTAGAAGGAAAAAGGGGTAAAATATGTCTCCTTTAAAGCTAAACGGGCCAATGAAGGCTTGAATGTAGCTCAGTCTGAAGCTGAAGAAAGTAGCTCAGTTTGTAGCTGAAGAATGTAGCTCAGTCTGTAGATGAAGAATGTAGCTCAGTCTGAAACTGAAAAACGTAGCTCAGTTTGTAGCTGAAAAATGTAGCTCGGTCCATAGCTGAAGAATGTAGCTTAGTCTAAAGCTGAAGAATGTAGCTTAGTCTAAAGCTGAAGAATGTAGCTCAGTCTGAAGCTGCAGAATGTAGCTCAGTCTGTAGCTGAAGAACGTAGCTCAGTCTGAAGCTGAAGAACGTAGCTCTGTCTGTAGTTGAAGAACATAGCTCAGTCTGTAGCTAAAGAATGTAGCTCAGTCTGTAGCTGAAGAACGTAGCTCAGTCTGAAGTTGAAGAATGTAGCTCAGTCTGTAGCTGAAGAACGTAGCTCAGTCTGAATCTGAAGAACATAGCTCAGTATAAGGCTAAGGAATGTAGATCAGTTTGTAGCTGAAAAATGTAGCTTAGTCTAAAGCTGAAGAATGTAGCTCAGTCTGAAGCTGCAGAATGTAGCTCAGTCTGTAGCTGAAGAACGTAGCTCAGTCTGAAGCTGAAGAACGTAGCTCTGTCTGTAGCTGAAGAACATAGCTCAGAATATAGCTAAAGAATGTAGATCAGTCTGTAGCTGAAAAATGTAGCTTAGTCTGTTTATGAAGAACGTTGCTCAGTTTGTAGCTGAAAAATGTAGCTTAGTCTTTTTCTGAAGAACGTTGCTCAGTCTGAAGTTGAAGAACGTAGCTCAGTCTATAGCTAAAGAATGTAGCTCAGTCTATAGCTAAAGAATGTAGCTCAGTTTGTAGCTGAAGAATGTAGCTCAGTCTGTAGATGAAGAATGTAGCTCAGTCTGAAGCTGAAAAACGTAGCTCAGTTTGTAGCTGAAAAATGTAGCTCGGTCCATAGCTGAAGAACGTAGCTTAGTCTATAGCTAAAGAATGTAGCTCAGTCTGAAGCTGAAGAATGTAGCTCAGTCTGAAGCTGAAGAACGTAGCTCTGTCTGTAGCTGAAGAACATAGCTCAGAATATAGCTAAAGAATGTAGATCAGTCTGTAGCTGAAAAATGTAGCTTAGTCTGTTTATGAAGAACGTTGCTCAGTTTGTAGCTGAAAAATGTAGCTTAGTCTTTTTCTGAAGAACGTTGCTCAGTCTGAAGTTGAAGAACGTAGCTCAGTCTATAGCTAAAGAATGTAGCTCAGTCTATAGCTAAAGAACGTAGCTCAGTCTGTAGTTTAAGAACGTAGCTCAGTCTATAGCTAAAGAATGTAGCTCAGTCTATAGCTGAAGAATGTAGCTCAGTCTGAAGCTGAAGAATGTAGCTCAGTCTGTAGTTTAAGAACATAGCTCAGTCTGAAGCTGAAGAAAGAAGCTCAGTCTGTGGCTGAAGAACGTAGCTCAGTCTGAAGATGAAGAACGTAGCTCAGTCTGAAGCTGAAGAACTCTGAAGAATGTAGCTCAGTCTGTAGATGAAGAACGTAGCTCAGTCTGTAGCTGAAGAATGTAGCTCAGTCTGAAGCTAAGGAATGTAGCTCAGTCTGTAGCTGAAATCTGTAGCTCAGGCTGTAGCTAAAGAATGTAGCTCAGTTTGAAGCTGAAGAATGTAGCTCAGTCTGTAGCTAAAGAATGTAGCTCAGGCTGTAGCTGAAAAATGTAGCTTAGTCTGTTTATGAAGAACGTTGCTCAGTTTGTAGCTGAAAAATGTAGCTTAGTCTTTTTCTGAAGAACGTTGCTCAGTCTGAAGTTGAAGAACGTAGCTCAGTCTATAGCTAAAGAATGTAGCTCAGTCTATAGCTAAAGAACATAGCTCAGTCTGAAGTTGAAGAACGTAGCTCAGTCTATAGCTAAAGAATGTAGCTCAGTCTATAACTGAAGAATGTAGCTCAGTTTGTAGCTGAAGAATGTAGCTCAGTCTGTAGATGAAGAATGTAGCTCAGTCTGAAGCTAAAGAATGTAGCTCAGGCTGTAGCTGAAAAATGTAGCTTAGTCTGTTTATGAAGAACGTTGCTCAGTATGTAGCTGAAAAATGTAGCTTAGTCTTTTTCTGAAGAACGTTGCTCAGTCTGAAGTTGAAGAACGTAGCTCAGTCTATAGCTAAAGAATGTAGCTCAGTCTATAGCTAAAGAACATAGCTCAGTCTGTAGTTTAAGAACGTAGCTTAGTCTAAAGCTAAAGAATGTAGCTCAGTCTGAAGCTGAAGAATGTAACTCAGTCTGTAGCTGAAGAACGTAGCTCAGTCTGAAGCTGAAGAAAGAAGCTCAGTCTGTAGCTGAAGAACGTAGCTCAGTCTGAAGATGAAGAACGTAGCTCAGTCTGAAGCTGAAGAACTCTGAAGAACGTAGCTCAGTCTGTAGATGAAGAATGTAGCTCAGTCTGTAGCTGAAGAATGTAGCTCAGTCTGAAGCTGAAGAATGTAGCTCAGTCTGTAGCTGAAATCTGTAGCTCAGGCTGTAGCTAAAGAATGTAGCTCAGTCTGAAGCTTAAGAATGTAGCTCAGTCTGTAGCTAAAGAATGTAGCTCAGTCTGTAGCTGAAGACCGTAGCTCAGTCTGAATCTGAAGAACATAGCTCAGTATATAGCTAAGGAATGTAGATCAGTTTGTAGCTGAAAAATGTAGCTTAGTCTGTTTCTGAAGAACGTAGCTCAGTCTGAAGTTGAAGAACGTAGCTCAGTCTATAGCTAAAGAATGTAGCTCAGTCTATAGCTAAAGAATGTAGCTCAGTCTGTAGCTAAAGAATGTAGCTCAGTCTATAGCTAAAGAATGTAGCTCAGTCTATAGCTAAAGAATGTAGTTCAGTTTGTAGTTTAAGAACGTAGCTCAGTCTATAGCTAAAGAATGTAGCTCAGTCTATAGCTAAAGAATGTAGCTTAGTCTGTAGCTGAAGAACGTAGCTCAGTGTGTAGTTGAACAATGTAGCTCAGTCTATAGCTAAAGAATGTAGCTCATTTTGTAGTTTAAGAACGTAGCTCAGTCTGTAGCTAAAGAATGTAGCTCAGTCTATAGCTAAAGAATGTAGCTCAGTCTATAGCTAAAGAATGTAGCTCAGTCTGTAGCTGAAGAACGTAGCTCAGTCTATAGCTATGAATGTAGCTCAGTCTGTAGTTGAAGAGTGTAGCTCAGTCTGTAGCTGAAGAACGTAGCTCAGTTTGTAGTTGAACAATGTAGCTCAGTCTGTAGCTAAAGAATGTAGCTCAGTCTATAGCTAAAGAATGTAGCTCAGTCTGTAGCTGAAGAATGTAGCTCAGTCTGTAGCTAAAGAATGTAGCTCAGTCTGTAGTTGAAGAACATAGCTCAGTCTGTAGCTAAAGAATGTAGCTCAGTCTGTAGCTGAAGAACATATTTCAGTCTGAAGTTGAAGAATGTAGCTCAGTCTGTAGCTAAAGAATGTAGCTCAGTCTGTAGCTGAAGAACGTAGCTCAGTCTGAATCTGAAGAACATAGCTCAGTATAAGGCTAAGGAATGTAGATCAGTTTGTAGCTGAAAAATGTAGCTTAGTCTGTTTTTGAAGAAAGTTGCTCAGTCTGAAGTTGAAGAACGTAGCTTAGTTTGTAGCTGAAAAATGTAGCTTAGTCTGTTTATGAAGAACGTTGCTCAGTCTGAAGTTGAAGAACGTAGCTCAGTCTATAGCTAAAGAATGTAGCTCAGTCTGTAGCTAAAGAATGTAGCTCAGTCTATAGCTAAAGAATGTAGCTCAGTCTATAGCTAAAGAATGTAGTTCAGTTTGTAGTTTAAGAACGTAGCTCAGTCTATAGCTAAAGAATGTAGCTCAGTCTATAGCTAAAGAATGTAGCTTAGTCTGTAGCTGAAGAACATAGCTCAGTGTGTAGTTGAACAATGTAGCTCAGTCTATAGCTAAAGAATGTAGCTCAGTCTATAGCTAAAGAATGTAGCTTAGTCTGTAGCTGAAGAATGTAGATCAGTCTGTAGCTTAAGAATGTAGCTCAGTCTGTAGCTGAAGAACGTAGCTCAGTCTATAGCTAAAGAATGTAGCTCAGTCTGTAGCTAAAGAATGTAGCTTAGTCTGTAGCTGAAGAATGTAGATCAGTCTGTAGCTAAAGAATGTAGCTCAGTCTGTAGCTAAAGAATGTAGCTCAGTCTGTAGCTGAAGAATGTAGCTCAGTCTGTAGCTAAAGAATGTAGCTCAGTCTGTAGCTGAAGAACGTAGCTCAGTCTGTAGTTGAAGAACGTTGCTCAGTCTGTAGCTTTAGAACTTTGCTCAGTCTCTACCTGAAGCTTTGGTACTCTTCTGGTTTGTTTTTCAAAGTAAAATCCCGATCCGTGTTTGTGGTGAGACTACTGTTTTCACACCATGCTTTAATTTTGAAATTTTACCAGAAAACTTCTTCTTTGGTTGCAGTAACTTGCAAAGTTGTGTCTGTTTTCTCTGCAACTGTGCTTTACGTTGGTTTTACTCTATGTAAGATCTTTGAATGCAGCATCTGCTCCTGTACATGCCAGTTTTAGTGTGACATAGATCTTTGCCTAAAACCCGTATAACTGAAACCAGCTCTGTACAGGTGAGACATCCAGCCTGTAGAATCCATGAGAGTACCAAAGATGTTTAAAATGAACATTTTATCATTGTCAGAATTACTGTTGTACTTGAAAACATTTCAGAGCCTGTACTATTTTACTTTTACTTGAGTAAAGGAGTCGAATCAGTACTTCTACTTGAGTACTTTTGCCACCTCTGTGTCCCTTTAACTCTCATGATGATCAGACACGCTGGCATGAATCTTCTCTTAATATAAAAGCAGAGCAGCAAAAATTCAATAGAAATTCTGTGTTCTCTTTTAATGGGCTTTCTTTGTGTGCATTCATGGTATGTTTGTGTATTTATCTGTGTGTTTATGTGTAGCATGCTCCGTCTACATCATAACAGGAGCGGTGATCAAATCCAGGAATGCCAGGGAGACCAGAAACTGGAGCTGCATGAAGATCTGCACCAACAACAGTACAGATCCACACAGACTAACCTGACCACACTGAACCATGATCACAATGACTGTACACACACAGGAGTGGACACACACTACACAACACTTCATCAAGTCACACATACGCACACTAAAACACACACTGAAACACACACTGAAACACACACTGAAACACACACTTAAACACTCACTTAAACACTCACTGAAACACACGCATACGCACACACACATAAAAGCACACACAGAGCTGAAGTTGTTCCAGATGTTTCTTCCAAACGGAGCGAAGACAAAGAAGAGAGAGAGAGAGAGAGAGAGAGAGAGAGGGAATGGGGGGGTAGGTCGGGGTGTGTCAGCAGCAAAATGCTCTGTTTGATTATCATCACAACCTGTGTGTGTTACTGCTGATGTGTGTGTTACTGCTGATGTGTGTGTGTTTTGTGTGTGTGTGTGTAAGTACATCCATGCATTAGTGAGTTAGAGACAGTAGAGAGGCTGAATGTGAGTTGTGTGTTTTTACTGCAGTTTAACACCAGTTTGTGTTTAGATGCTGGAACTCTGTGCATTTGTGTATCGGTGTGTGTGTGTGCATGTGTGTTTGTGTGTATTTGTGTGCCTCCAGAAATAAATTGAAGCCAGAAGTGTGCTGCATTCAGAGCCAAGTTAGCATCCAGTGCTCCGCCCTTAAAGGCTCATGGGAAATCCAAGCAGTCCACGCTGCTAGGAGGAGGCCTTCACATCTGAGCAGCTGCTTTATTTTACACAAGACGAGCCATGGTACTTCACACAAGACGTGGAAATCCCAGTAAAGACAGAAATTAAAAGAAATCATGTAAAAAGTGAATAAAACAGCCAATAAATCACAAAAAGATCAAAACAAAGACATAAATACAGAGAACAGCTCGAACAGCAGATCAAATATGAGATACATGAATTAGATCCAGTCCTGGGGTTGAATTCTTCCAGAGGTAAACAAATAACATCATTAGGCTCCTCCCTCCAGCACCACGAGCCAATCACATTTACAGAAACTCCACAATGACATGGACATCCAGCTCACACACGACCTATGAAAACTATTCACCCCTCTTTTTTACCCTTTTATCGATTTTTTAAAATCAATCGTGGCCAACGTTATTTTTTGACAGAAAAAAAACTCTTTAATGTCAAAGTGAAAACAGATTTCTACAAAGTAATGTTAATTAAATAAAAACATGTAATGTAAAATATAAATGAGTGACTGCATAAATATTCACCTCTTTTAAAGTGTCTGACCAGCAGAGGTCCAGACAGTTGGTGCTAGTAGTCTCACAGTTAGTGAGATGAGGATTATGAAGGAATATGTCACATGTGTAAATCTGCCTAGATCAGACCGTCCTCACAAACCAAGTGGGCGTGCAAGAAGGAGACTAGTGAGAGAGGACACCAAGACACCTATGACTACTCTGAAGGAGCTCCAAGCTTCAGCAGCTGAGATGGAGAGACTCTGCAGACAACAACTGTTGGCCGGGTTCTTCACCAGTCAGAGCTTTATGGGAGAGTGGCAAAGAGAAAGACACTGTTGAAGAAAACTCAGATTCCATCTGGACTAGAGTTCACCAGAAGGACTGTGGGAGACTCCATGGTCAAGAGGAAGACAGTTCTTTGGTCTGATGAGACCAGAATGGAGCTTTGAGACCATCAGACAAGACGCCAAACACTGACATCACCACAAACACACCATCCCCGCTGTGGAGCACACTGGTGGCAGCATCATGCTGTGGGGATGCTTCTCAGCAGCATCATGCTGTGGGGATGTTTCTCAGCAGCATCATGCTGTGGGGATGTTTCTCAGCAGCATCATGCTGTGGGGATGCTTCTCAGCAGCATCATGCTGTGGGGATGCTTCTCAGCAGCATCATGCTGTGGGGATGTTTCTCAGCAGCATCATGCTATTGGAATGCTTCTCAGCAGCATTACGCTGTGGGGACACCTCTCAGCAGCATCATGCTGTGAGAATGCTTCTAGGCAGCATCATGCTGTGAGAATGCTTCTAGGCAGCATCGTGCTGCGGGGAGGCTTCTCACCAGCATCGTGCTGCGGGGATGCTTCTCAGCAGACGGCCCTGGAAGGCTTGTAAAGGCAGAGGGTAAAATGAATGGGGCAGAATCTAAGAACATCCTGAAGGACAATCTTCTTCAGTCTGAAAGAGATCTACAGCTCAGAGAAGATTTATTTTCCAGACATACAGTGAGCCGAACAATACAGAGAAAACTACACAGAAATGGTTAAAGACAACGAGGGGAATGTTCTGGAGTGGCTAAGTCAAAGCCTAGACCTCAATCCAACAGAGAATCTGTGTCTGGACTTTAAAGGTCTGTTCACAGCTGATCCCTGATCAACCTGACAGAGCTTGAGCAGTTTGTCAAAGAAGAATGGAGTAAAATTCCAGAGTCCAGATGTTTGATCCTGACTGGGACCTATCCACACAGACTCAGAGCTGTAAGGTCTAGTCCCCAGGCAGACAGTTATGTTTAAAACAAAGCTTTCAGTCACTCTTTTCTAACTCAGCAGATGGGATGGGAGTCAGTCTATGTGAGTTAGGTCTGACTCCATCAGGAGCAGGGAAATAATCCCACTGATGACAAACATATGAGTAATATTTGGACAAATGTTAGCAGTGGTAAGCCTTGGAACAGGCAGCAGCCCCTGATCACCGAAGGAGGGGGGATAAAATCATCAGCCAGCCTGAAGTTTGAACAAGTAAACCAAAGAGTTAAAGTTCAGATGACTCTTTATGTGTGTGTGTGTGCGTGTGTGTGTGTAGGGGTGTGTGTGTGTCAGAACAGAGCAGAG
Organism: Cheilinus undulatus; assembly: GCF_018320785.1. NCBI lineage: Eukaryota > Metazoa > Chordata > Actinopteri > Labriformes > Labridae > Cheilinus > Cheilinus undulatus. Next base: position 1,476,828 of record NC_054879.1, on the reverse strand, counting down.
ATTATCAGAAACCACATCCTCAGCTGTGGGCCGGACTGAGGGACTGTGTTCAGACCATCAGACCATCAGCACGACACCTCAGTATCTACATTAGCACCAAGAAAACACACTTTAACTACACACACACTCTAACAACACACACTTTAACTACACACACTCAACCACACACACATTTAACCACACACACATTTATCCACACACATACACACTTCCTGTCAGTGCCAGTCTCTCTCCGCTCCAGTGTCTTCAGACGGAGCCAGGGCTCCGGCGAGCGTTGGTGTGTCTCAGAGAGACTCGCTCTTTGTTGGATGTGAGATAATGGGTTTCTTTTTAATCACACACTCTGTTCATTCATGAGACTCTAATTCAGTCTGAGAGAGAAACACTCACTGTGAGAGAGTCGTGGCACAGAAACTCTAAATAAACAGAAACGTAATGAACAGGACTGAGGCTCTAACGTTTAGCCTCTATAATGACTGCCTCCATCATCACGGTCACAGGGGTTAAAGGTCAAATCAAACACCTTTCACCTTCCTGATTCATCAGCAGTAGTTGTCCGCAGCATTTATGGGAAACAACGATGTGGAACATTTCTACTACCAGGGATTTTTAAATAAGTGCTTTCTCCAGATCAAAAGGACCATGATGCACTGCAACTTTAAATAATGATAACGGATTGTTTTCATAATGTTCGAACCTTGCTGATGCTTCAGTATGCATTCTGGGAGGTGTGCCTCTAGAAAATCTCTTTGAAGGGCCATGTCGCTCTAAACCGGCCGGAGCCCCCCACCCCTCCAAAGACAGGCCATTTCCACTGAGCAGCCCGGGTCAGTGTGGTACAGCACGGCACTCCTGTTGTTGTGTTTCTATTTTCAAACGTTGGAAAGAGTCCCAGATAACTGACCCGTACTGTCCTACTTTTTGGCACCCTTCCGTGGGTGCCAGGCTAACCTATCTGTCCCAGAGAGGTGGAGCTACTCACATTAGAGGGTTTTCACTGACGTCACATTCAACAACACCACTGCTGCAATGCTCCATGAGGAGTGGGTGAAGACCAGGGTCCTGGTCTTTGGTCTGAACAGGGCTGTAAGGGTTTAAGCTTTGGCTTCTGTGTGTCAGAACTATCCCAGCGGGTGTTTACACCTTCCTGTAGTCTGGAAGGAAATCTTTAACTGGGGATTAAAGAGAGGAGATTTGACCAAATAGTTTGGAGGATAATCTGAAGAACGCCTGCTGCATGTTTCCATCCTGTTGTATTTACATGAATCCTCTGGTTGATGGAGATAAACAGCTGCTCAGTGACAGATAAATGACAGAACTATGGTGTCTGTGAAAGGGTACTGTTAGCTCCAAGTGATTAGCTCTAATGTGGACTCAGATTTCTGTAGAAAACTCTATCAGCAGCTTTCTCTGGAACATTTCTATCACCATGTTTTTGTCCATCCTCAGACATCTGGCGGCCATACTGGCTGTCCTCAGGCCTGTGAACAGCTGATGTTTTCTGACTGCAGTGGTGGAAGTGAGTAGATCTGGTTTCCTCGGACCACAGTCAACCCTGTGGATTCTTTTCCATAAAACTTGGTACAGCTCTTCCTGTCTGGTTTAAATTGATCTTGAGCTTCAAATAAGAAGGCTGGACTGTGGTCAGTGAAATGTAAGTGTCATGAGAGCAGGCAGTCATAAATACAATCATGGCCTTTGACCTTTGACCTCCAAAATCAAATCTGTTCATCCCTGAGTCAGAGGACATGGATGTGAAGTTTAAAGATCTGTCAAGGGTCCAGATCCACTGAGTCAGTCCAGGAAGCTTAGACAAACCGTTGAGCTCTGCCCCCCTTCGTTGACCTGAGGAGTCCTTTCAGTCAGACTCCGTGATGCTCTTCACTCCTCAGTGGAGCAGCGCTTTAGTGTCATTTGATGGATGGAGAGAAGCTGTTTGAACTCTTTGAGCTGTTTGAAAGTGAACTCCAGGTCGGGCTTTGTGCTACATCTCCATCATTCTGAGATTCACCAGTAAACTCCTCTGGAGTGGACCACTTTTGGATCCAGACCTCCTTCACCAGGCTCCAACTAGAACCAAACCAAGCAGCTGTTAGTCCATGAAAAATCCTGATTCAGCATCAGTTTACTCTCTGCCGTTGGTTTAAAGGGACATCTCTGGAGTTTTGCAGTTAGGTTTTATAAAGTACTCAGCAGTATAACAGTTACACTGATATTACTAGTTACAGTAGTTATGGTGAATAAAGTTAACAGAGGCATTATCCTGCAGTGATTTCAGAGACCGCTGCACCTACAAACAGGACGGAGAAACTAGGCTATACAGCAGGCCTATTCAATCAGAACATGCGGCCCAGAACCAACCCCCAAGTGGCCCAATCTGTGGTCATGCCAGAGATGCAGAGGGCAACCTGTTTCACAAGTTTTCATAAATTCCTGCAGTATTTCAAACCTTTCAAGTTTGTCCTTTTCAAGTGTAGCTACAACAGCTCTGTTGTTGTGTTTTTACGCACTTTTTTTGGTGTGCTTTTGTCATGTAGCCAAATTTAAAAGGGAGACTATGGATAAAGAAGTGCATGTTTTTCATTAAATTGATCTGTATTGGTTTGAAATTTGACGTTAACAGCTGTTTACTGGGTGCCAAGCATGTCTGGCCCAGCTACATTCTTTATTTTAAAATTTGGCCCAGTTGAATTTGTAATTAAAAACCCTGCTATATGGCTTAGTTTTAGGTGAATTTTAGGTACAAATGGGCCAAAAACAATGTTGGCCACGTGGTACGCTATATTGAAAACTTATACGTATTTTTTTTTCAGACAGAGAGCACGTACCAGCTACGAGTTCTTCCTCCTCCATGTATCTGATCAGCTGATGGGTCTGTTAGCTTCCACAGAGAAAACAACAGCTCACTAAAACTAGTCATTCCAGCTCAGTTTTCCTCCCTAACTGCCGACAGTGTTTCAGTAGCTCATCTATTTATCATAAATTTACTTGGATAACAAAGTTCATCAGGGTTGGTTTCTGCAATTCATCTGTAGAAAGCTGAAGAAGGTCTCTAAAGCTCCAGTGTTCTCCATCAAATTCTATCAACGATGGGTTTTAGTCAGCTTTGGCCCCCTAATCTCAAACATGACCGTCATTATTAAAGTACATCTATAATGACTGGTTGAGGTATGCTACACAACAATAGTATGGAGATGTTACAATGTGGATGGGCACACTGAACCAAACCAAAAAGCAACGTTAGATGAGCATAATATGCACAAACATCAGGATGCCAGAAAATAAAATGAGGACAACATTAAAGGAACATGACAATTGGGAAAAGAAAATGAGAGAGAGAGAGAAATGTGGCAAAAAGTGGCAAAAATGGCCATAAAAGCAGTAAGCAAGTGTCATAAAGGGCAGAAAGTAAATCAGTGGAAAAAGAGTGGCAAATAATAGCCACAGGGGCCAAAACCCTTACAACTGTTCTTAGAGTGACAAATAAGGGCAAAAGAGCAAAAATGGGTTAGATGAGAAAAAAATAAAAGTGAAAAATAGAAGGAAAAGTGTTGGAAAGGCTAGAAGTAGAACAAAAAAATGATTTCAAAATTAAAATCCAAAATGAGGAAACTGTAAGCAAGGATGCTAGCATCAATGCTACTGCTAAAAACACACATGGCTGGATATTTCAGGGCCATTCTCTGGGTTTATCATTCGATAGGGCTCTCTTTATCAGGGCCATTCTCTGGGCCATTCTCTGGGTTTATCAGGGCCATCTCTGGGGTCATTTTAGGCCATTCTCTGGGCTTTCTATTAACCAGGCCCATTCTCTGGGTTTATCAGGGTCCATTCTCTGGGTTTATCAGGGCCCATTCTCTGGGTTTATCAGGGTCCATTCTCTGGGTTTATCAGGGTCCATTCTCTGGGTTTATCAGGGTCCATTCTCTGGGTTTATCAGGGCCCATTCTCTGGGTTTATCAGGGTCCATTCTCTGGGTTTATCAGGGTCCATTCTCTGGATTAACCAGGGGCCATCCTCTGGGTTTATCAGGGGCCATTCTCTGGGTTTATCAGGGGCCATTCTCTGGGTTTATGAGGGGCCATTCTCTGGGTTTATCAGGGGCCATTCTCTGGATTAACCAGGGCCCATTCTCTGGGTTTATCAGGGGCCATTCTCTGGATTAACCAGGGCCCATTCTCTGGGTTTATCAGGGGCCATTCTCTGGGTTTATCAGGGGCCATTCTCTGGATTAACCAGGGCCCATTCTCTGGGTTTATCAGGGGCCATTCTCTGAGTTTATCATGGGCCATTCTCTGGATTAACCAGGGCCCATTCTCTGGGTTTATCAGGGTCCATTCTCTGGGTTTATCAGGGGCCATTCTCTGGGTTTATCAGGGGCCTTTCTCTGGATTAACCAGGGCCCATTCTCTGGGTTTATCAGGGGCCATTCTCTGGATTAACCAGGGCCCATTCTCTGGGTTTATCATGGGCCATTCTCTGGGTTTATCAGGGCCCATTCTCTGGGTTTATCAGGGTCCATTCTCTGGGTTTATCAGGGGCCATTCTCTGGGTTTATCAGGGTCCATTCTCTGGGTTTATCAGGGGCCATTCTCTGGGTTTATCAGGGTCCATTCTCTGGGTTTATCAGGGCCCATTCTCTGGGTTTATCAGGGTCCATTCTCTGGGTTTATCAGGGGCCATTCTCTGGGTTTATCAGGGGCCATTCTCTGGGTTTATCAGGGGCCATTCTCTGGGTTTATCAGGGGCCATTCTCTGGGTTTATCAGGGGCCATTCTCTGGGTTTATCAGGGGCCATTCTCTGGGTTTATCAGGGGCCATTCTCTGGGTTTATCAGGGGCCATTCTCTGAGTTTATCAGGGTCCATTCTCTGGGTTTATCAGGGGCCATTCTCTGGGTTTATCAGGGGCCATTCTCTGGGTTTATCAGGGTCCATTCTCTGGGTTTATCAGGGGCCATTCTCTGGGTTTATCAGGGGCCATTCTCTGGGTTTATCAGGGCCCATTCTCTGGGTTTATCAGGGGCCATTCTCTGAGTTTATCATGGGCCATTCTCTGGGTTTATCAGGGGCCATTCTCTGGATTAACCAGGGCCCATTCTCTGGGTTTATCAGGGGCCATTCTCTGGGTTTATCAGGGGCCATTCTCTGGGTTTATCAGGGGCCATTCTCTGGATTAACCAGAGCCCATTCTCTGGGTTTATCAGGGGCCATTCTCTGGATTAACCAGGGCCCATTCTCTGGGTTTATCATGGGCCATTCTCTGGGTTTATCAGGGCCCATTCTCTGGGTTTATCAGGGGCCATTCTCTGGATTAACCAGGGCCCATTCTCTGGGTTTATCATGGGCCATTATCTGGGTTTATCAGGGGCCATTCTCTGGATTAACCAGGGCCCATTCTCTGGGTTTATCAGGGGCCATTCTCTGGGTTTATCAGGGGCCACTCTCTGGATTTATCAGGGGCCATTCTCTGGGTTTATCAGGGTCCATTCTCTGGGTTTATCAGGGTCCATTCTCTGGGTTTATCAGGGGCCATTCTCTGGGTTTATCAGGGTCCATTCTCTGGGTTTATCAGGGTCCATTCTCTGGGTTTATCAGGGGCCATTCTCTGGATTAACCAGGGCCCATTCTCTGGGTTTATCATGGGCCATTCTCTGGGTTTATCAGGGGCCATTCTCTGGGTTTATCAGGGGCCATTCTCTGGGTTTATCAGGGTCCATTCTCTGGGTTTATCAGGGTCCATTCTCTGGGTTTATCAGGGGCCATTCTCTGGGTTTATCAGGGTCCATTCTCTGGGTTTATCAGGGGCCATTCACTGGGTTTATCAGGGCCCATTCTTTGGGTTTTTCAGGGGCCATTCTCTGGATTTACCATGGCCCCTTCTCTGGGTTTATCAGGGGCCATTCTCTGGGTTTATCAGGGGCCATTCTCTGGAATAACCAGGGCCCATTCTCTGGGTTTATCAGGGGCCATTCTCTGGGTTTATCAGGGGCCATTCTCTGGATTAACCAGGGGCCATTCTCTGGGTTTATCAGGGGCCATTCTCTGGATTAACCAGGGCCCATTCTCTGGGTTTATCAGGGGCCATTCTCTGGGTTTATCAGGGGCCATTCTCCGGATTAACCAGGGCCCATTCTCTGGGTTTATCAGGGGCCATTCTCTGGGTTTATAAGGGTCCATTCTATGAGTTTATCAGGGGCCATTCTCTGGATTAACCAGGACCCATTCTCTGGGTTTATCAGGGGCCATTCTCTGGATTAACCAGGGCCCATTTTCTGGGTTTATCAGGGGCCATTCTCTGGATTAACCAGGGCCCATTCTCTGGGTTAATCAGGGGCCATTCTCTGGATTAACCAGGGCCCATTCTCTGGGTTAATCAGGGGCCATTCTCTGGATTAACCAGGGCCCATTCTCTGGGTTTATCAGGGCCCATTCTCTGGGTTTATCAGGGCCCATTCTCTGGGTTTATCAGGGGCCATTCTCTGGGTTTATCAGGGTCCATTCTCTGGGTTTATCAGGGTCCATTTTTTGGGTTTATCAGGGTCCATTCTCTGGGGTTATCAGGGTCCATTTTTTGGGTTTATCAGGGTCCATTCTCTGGGGATATCAGGGTCCATTCTTTGGGTTTATCAGGGTCCATTCTCTGGGTTTATCAGGGTCCATTCTCTGGGTTTATCAGGGTCCATTCTTTGGGTCTATCAGGGTCCATTCTCTGGGTTTATCAGGGACAATTCTCTGGGTTTATCAGGGTCCATTCTCTGGGTCTATCAGGGTCCATTCTCTGGGTTTATCGGGGTCCATTCTCTGGGTTTATCAGGGGTCCATTCTCTGGGTTTATCGGGGTCCATTCTCTGGGTTTATCGGGGTCCATTCTCTGGGTTTATCGGGGTCCATTCTCTGGGTTTATCGGGGTCCATTCTCTGGGTTTATCAGGGGTCCATTCTCTGGGTTTATCAGGGGTCCATTCTCTGGGTTTATCAGGGTCCATTCTCTGGGTTTATCAGGGGTCCATTCTCTGGGTTTATCAGGGGTCCATTCTCTGGGTTTATCAGGGTCCATTCTCTGGGTTTATCAGGGGTCCATTCTCTGGGTTTATCAGGGGTCCATTCTCTGGGTTTATCAGGGGTCCATTCTCTGGGTTTATCAGGGGTCCATTCTCTGGGTTTATCAGGGTCCATTCTCTGGGTTTATCGGGGTCCATTCTCTGGGTCTATCGGGGTCCATTCTCTGGGTTTATCAGGGGCCCCGATGACTCTATGGGCAGCTGTGTACCTGCCTACGTGTTGATGCTCAGACTACCATTGACATACATGGACATCTCAAACACATAATGCCTCCTGTCTTGGCTATTGCCAGTATACTCTGAATGAAGAACACTAATATCTGATTGGCAAACTTCTGATCTAAATTGCATACTAAGTGAACTGTAAAAGGAGTTTTTAAAGTGATATTTATTAAGCTCTTTTAAAAGATGAAACCTGCAAGATTTCAATTCTCTCATTAAACTACATGAAGTAACCGTGGTTATTTAACAACACGTAGCTGTGAAAGTCTGTCAGCATGTACGGTGAAACATCTTCTAAATGAAGCTGAAAGTTTTTGGTACTTGTGTTGATTTGAAACCAGGACTTTTACTGGTGCTGTACTACATTTAAGTTGTGGCATCATAAAGAAATACCCAGTGACACTGAGAATACTTCTGTGGTTGGACTTTAGGAAGTATTCTTACTTATACTTTGGCTATAAGAAGCTGAGAATACTGCAGTACCCTAACCAGGCAGGATTTAGATGGTTCACTACTTTTACTTGCATTGAAGCTTTAAAAACGCTGTATTGTTAGTTTAATCTAATAAAGGATCAGATGACTTCTTGTATGAGAGCAGATTTTCCAAAACAAACCCCCTCCTCCATCCACCCTTCCCTCTAGAGCTCCACAAACAGCCCTAAGACTCGGACAGAGAGCAGGCAGAGAACGGACTCACTCACCGGTCGTGAGGAGGAGCAGGAACCCGGTCCAAAGAGTCCAGAACTGAGCCATCATCCTCAAACCTAAGGGGAACGGTCTGTCAGTCCGTCTGCTGCTCCGTCTGTTGGTCTAAGGCTCCAGTGTCAAAGAGAGAGAGGGGCCAGATGTTTTTCATCCAGATGTGGTTAAGGCCCGCCTCCTGCTGATCTCTCTCTCTCTCTCTCTCTCTCTCTCTCTCTCTCTCCTGACGTGTCTGCTGCTCTCAGAGAGACCAGAGGGAAGGACCTACAGTTCAGGAAAGTCTAAAAATCTACAGAGCAAAGATGACAAAGGCAGGATTAGTGGGGGTAGCAGTAGCTCGGCTGGGAACCAGAGGGTTGCCAACTCAAGTCAGACCAAGTCTGAATTCGTCTGGTGGCTGGAGAGGTGTCAGATCACCTCATGAGTGCCGCCATGGTGCCCTTGAGCAAGGCACTGAACCCCTAGCTGCTCAGGCAGCGCCCCCTTGTGGGCAGCGGTGCTCACTGGAGTATTGCTGCACATCCTCAGGACCCTGCTGGTGCAGCCCATATGAGGGTGGCAAGTTCAGGAATTTCCTCCTTCAGGTGTCAAAGTAAATAAAATCTCCTTTATTTTTAAAGAAAGTAAATTTAGAGCCAGGGCCATTGATTGATTACTATTTAAACCATTACTGGTTGATTCCATGTTAGAATTTGAGTCAGGAATCAGTTTCCTCAGTGTGTTTTCAGTGCCGTGCAGGGGTGGATCTTAGGGTGGCCACTCAGATTCCAGAGGGGTCCTGGTTGGTCCCAGCTACCACTGGTCAGGATGAAGATGGCGTTCTGTCAGCAGAGAAGGGAAACGCTGATGGCTCTTCTCCACATTCAGACACAAAAAGGAAGCTGACCGGTGTTAAAGCAGTGGTGATGATGAAGATGATTCATGCTGCTGTTTACTGCTGTAATTGCTCTGTCTTTATCCATCGGGGCATTATGGATATATACATTTAAACAACAAAAGATTACAGAATAAGGGGACAGAAAAAGCACAGAAACAGCAACGTTTTAGTAAACATTACATTATTAACACTTTGAAACACCCAGGTTTATGTCAATAATAGTAACTTTCTCACAGTTAGTGTCTGAAATATTTGCATCCCTTTGTTGCCTGTAAGAATATGGTCAGATTATTATTCTGTCCTCTCAGAGTTAGCACACCTCATCTGGAAAGTCACCAGTAGGGAGGGGTGGCCCTTTAAACTAAACTGGTCATACTGGTTTGATGCTGTGCTGCCGCCTGGTGGACACAATCTGTAATATTCACTGAAAATAGCTCCTGAATTTTATCTTTCCTATTAATTTACATTAAACGTCATGATAATTTATGTACATGTGTCCTTTATTCGCTTAATGTTTTAAAAAGCACATTTTAGTCATTGTTAACTGAAAAGAGCTGTAAATGTATTAAAATGAGTTTACTTTGTAAGAAACTGGTCGGAAGTCACGTGATTTTATCTTCTCACCACAGAAATCTACACGTAGATGATGCTGGCAAGGCCCTTTCCGTGATTTTAATGTTCATAACTGAAATGTGAAATGATTTTCTATTGTTTTAATTTTTACAATTTTTAGACGTCTTTTAGTGATCCAGGATACTGGATTATTAAAAATACAGGGGTTTTCACTTTTCACCACAGTAACCTCTGATAAGATACGTCACATTTGATAAAAAAAAAGTCTACATTTCTCTGGAACAAGTATCCTGGATCGTTAGTACATGACTGATGTTAGCAGTTATGGAGACAAATATAACATCTAGTCATATTTTATTGAGTTATCAACATTTAACTGAAAATACCCCTCCTTCCGTCATACGCTTACATTCACGTCAGCCACCCCTCTCCAAGATGGCGCCTGCACAGTCATCTCTGTGAGCAGTAGTGGCCCAGAGGGCTTCTAGGTTGACATTTCTATAGTTTAAAAAAGTCAACCACGTGACTGCAAAATGAGATTTGTTTCAGGAGCAAACAGAAACTTCAACTTCATAACTGAACTCTGATTTCACCTCATCAGCTGACAGCACCGGAGTGTTCGGGTTAACGGCAGCAGGTTATCTTAAACCGTCTTATCGGTGTTTATTTCCGCCGTTATCAGCGGGTTTACAGTCCGACAGAGAGCTGCTGTCAGCGGGATCTCCGCTGGACGTTGGACCCAGAGCTGAGGATCCTTAAGGAGGTTTACTCCCGTCTCTGTCCCGGGTCAGAGCCTTTGTTTTTGGGTCTGAGTCTGATCCCCAACATGAAGAGGAGACTTCTCCTGGTGTCAAACTCAACCCTGCACGGCAGCGGATACCTGGACCACTGTCAGACCAACATCTCAGACTTCTTCAAGAAGTAAGTCTAAAACCACACCATATCAGACTTTGTAGAGCTTAAAATCAGACCAACATCTCAAACCTTCAGCAGCAACAGCAGACCCAGGTGTGCTTAAAAAATAATAATTTAGTATTTCCTCACCTAAAGCAAACATTTCTGTAATGACCATGTTAAAGTATGACACTCTAATCACGGCTCTTTTGCTCAAGTTGGTTTTTATTCCACGTATTTAAGTCATGATGCAGATCTGCTTTACTGTTAACAATCAGACTCCACAGAGGTTGTCTTTGACAAAAGTACGTTTGAACATCATGATTATTTTCTTGATTTTATTGAGATCATGATTACTGAACAGGATTAAAGTCTGCATCACTTGCATTTATTAACTCCTACCTTCTGAACACTTTAACATTCATACTTTAGAAAACAATCAATGAAAACAGATGACTGAAATGAAATATTTAATAATGATAGATAACATTAACAAATACATGAAATAAACAAACCGTGTTGTTGAGGTAATACTGATGAACTCAAGTGACCAGAGCAACAAACACTCAACTATACACACACACAACCAATGGACCAAACAAGCACCAACCAACCAGCCAACTACAGTAATCAATCAATCAATCAATCAATCAGTCAGTCAATCCAGAAGGCTTACCAATCAACCAACTATAGTAAATAATCGATCAGTCAATCAATGTTCAGTCTGTCAATCAAACAGCTAATCAACCAGCCATCTACAACAAATAATCAACCATCCAGTCATCAATCAATCAATCAATCAATCAACAGCCCACCAATCAATCAAATGGCAACCCAACCAACCAACCGGAAAACCACCCAAAAAACTGACAACCCAAACAGGTGACCAACCAGCCAACAAACCAACAAACTGGTAATTTAGACAGCTGACCCACCAACCAACCAACTGGCAACCCAGACAGCTAATCAGTCAAACAACCAACAAATCAATCAGCCAGTCAAACAAGTAAACAACCAACCAATCAAACAAGTGAACAAAAAATAACCAACCAACCAATTTATCAACCAAGCACTGATCCAGTCAACCAACCAACCAACAACTAAACAACCACCAACCAATCAATAAGTCAATCAATCAACCAAACAGCCAACTGACCAATCATTCAACCAACCAATCAAACAATTACATTATCCATCAATCAATCAACCAACTAGTCAACCTAGCCCTCCAGCAAACCAATCTGTGGCCTAACCAACTAACCAGCCAACCGTCTCACTGATCTGTGAAATACTTAGTTGTTTTATTATTTTGTCTTATTTGTAGGGTAAATGTGATGTAAAATATGAAATAATTTTATTCTAGATGGTGATGTTTCTCTGTAAAGCATAAAATAATAACTTTATCTGACAGTGTGAGGTCAGATCTGGACTTCACAGTGATTATTAAAGATATGAGTTTCATTTTGATGTATGAAGGCTGCTTATTGACTGACTTTGTGTTTCAGAGATGTGAAGAGGGTCCTCTTCGTTCCCTACGCTCTCCACGACAGAGACGCCTACACCAAGACTGCCAGGGACAAGTTCAGGACTCTGGGTACCAACATTTTAACCACTTCATAAACAGATCCAGTCTGGTCCTATTATGTGTATGCAGGTCCTGGATTATTCAAATATTCCTGTCTGATTTTTAAATGTTTTTACTTATGATTTTTGGGATTTTCCTTCATTGTGGTCTTTGAACAGGTTTCATGTTTTGTAATTTTATGCAGGTTTATAACATTTTCTGTGTGTTCATCACACATTTTGATCTTTTATACTCTGACTGCAGATTGGTGTCACTATAAATAAAAAATGACATCATGTACATTAAGGATCATTTACTGTTGTAATGATCAGTGTTTATTCTAAAATTGGTTTATTATCCTCCCGATAACTCTGGTCTGTGTTTGTCTCATTCAGGCTATGAGGTTGACGGTATCCACGAGGCGTCGGACCCTGTGGAAGCCGTCAGAAAGGCGGAGGCCATTTTTATTGGTGAGAGGACCGAGCATCTTTAGTGTTTGACTTCTATTTGCTCCCCCTTATTTCCTCAGCCTGTTCCCTCCTCTAACCTGTGTCAGCTTGTCGTCTCTCTCAGCTGTAATCAGACGTTATCATTGTGACTATTCCATTTCAGGAGGAGGAAACACTTTCCGTCTGTTGAAGAGTCTCTATGACAACAAGGTGGTGTCAGAGATCAGGAGGAGGGTGCTGGAGGTGACGATACACTTGTATTATCAGTTATATTTACAGATACTGGGACTAGAAGATTTATCTAACAGTCCCACCCCCTCCTCAGGACGGAATCCCCTACATGGGCTCGAGCGCTGGCACCAACGTGGCGACCGTCAGCATCAACACCACTAACGACATGCCCATCGTCTACCCCCCCTCCTTCTCCGCCATCGGCCTTGTCCCCTTCAACATCAACCCACACTACCTGGACACCAACCCCAACAGCCGCCACATGGGGGTCAGTACTACACCCTCAGACTAACATGGTGTCTGTTAGCGACCTGTCAAATGAGAAAATCAGAGGGAGGGCGGGGCGTTTCTGTAGATATTTATCTGTAAACTGCAGCAGGATGGACGTCATTTTAACCTTCCTCTGATGGATCTTTCACCAGTACCGCCCACGCCTGCAAAAACTAAACATTCACACCAGCGTTCACAGTATCTGGGGTTCAGTTAAAAGGGATTAGATTATCACTGAAAAGTCAAGAGCAAATCTGAACATTCAGAGAGCGTGGCTTATTGGTTTTGGGCTCAGATTCAAACCTGCCTTTGCTCTAAACTTCCTCCTTGTTCTCTGTCAGTGCTCTGAATGCCTGCTTGCTCCCTCTCTCTGCGGTGCTTTTAGTAATAAGAGAAAATTTGAAACCGGACTTTAACATGTAGTGGAGTATTTATAAAGCATGGTTTATAGACTCTAATGAAATCCAGGGTGTGTATTCCTCCCTCAGTCCTCTCTGAGCTTTGTAATCTGATAACGTGGATCTTTACAGCTCCGATAAAGATGCAGTAAAACCTGAACAACTCTTTGTTCTGCTGAAACCTCGCAGACTAAAGGTGATGTGTACCTCTCTCTGGTTGGTTGTTAGTCCTCCATATCAGTCTCAGTGTTAATCAGTGACATTCAATCCTGACATTAGTGCTCTCAGGGTGAATATCATCAGTAGTGTTCATTCATTTAAAGCTCTATTTTTCCTCTCATGCTCTTCTCCTCTTGTCTAAAGGAAGTGATCCAACATGTGAAAACTGCTGAGCTTTTAAAAAGAAACGCTGAGTCAGCACACAGATACTGTTTGTCTTTATGACGTCTGCAGTATTAGAGGATTTATTCATCTCTGACAGTGGTTTTTAAACTTCTATGTTAACACTGAGGATCTAACCATGCCCATAACCCTGGAGCAACAGCTGCTAGCAGGTTACTGTAGCTAAAGCTACAGTAACCTGCTAGCAGCTGTGTTACAAGACGATGCCCACATCACTGCAGACCCCTGACGCCTGTTTGTACGTGGGCACATTCCCATCACATTCCCATCATGCATCTGGACTTCCCTGAGGTGCACCACAGCCACTGGTCTATGACAAGCCTTGTAGAGTTCAGTTCTTTGTGTTTGCTTTTTTCATGTCTTTATTTCTGCGTATTTTCATGTCTCCATGGCAGCAGCTGAGGTTGAAGGTGTGGTGTTTCTGGGTCGTCTGTCTGGGCTGATCTAATAGTGATTCATTCAACTTTGCACAATTTGCTCAAGCCCAAGGAGACAGATTGATCACAACTGGACATTTCTTTATTAAATGAAGAGCAAAGAGACACACTGAAGACTTTTTTGTTGGAAAATAGGTTTTTGCTCTTCTCCTCTGTCTGTTATCCCAGTATTAGTGATCAGATAGATCAGTTAGCAGGATGAGTTCACCCTGGAGCTGCACATACTATGTCACATCCATCTTTGCTTTGATTGGCTCGTAATGAATGAGCCAGACAGAACGTTTGTCCAATCACCCTCTGAGGTTTTTCTATCCTTCCTGACATATATCCCACAACGGCCATAAACCAGGGGATCTCCGTTAGCCCTATCATAAGCATCAGCTGTTCTTCCTGGGCTAGGGGGTCAAGGACAGGGTTCCAGTCTTTGTTTTTACGTCTCTGTCTGCATATTTTACCGTCGGTCTTTACATAAAAAAGACGAGCTCTTGAAAGTCCCTTCTTGTTTTTTTTTTTTTAGATATATTTTTGCAGAGAGGGCAGTGGAGAGATTAGAAAACAAGGACAGGAGTGAGGGAGAGACGTGGGACAGGAGCCCCAGGCTAGACTTGAGCCCTGGCCGCCCGCATACCTGAGACACCCAGCCTCTCTTTTTAAATGCCTCATCCTGTTTCTAGATTTTCCCCATGCTCTAGGCTGCCCTGCTCCTCAATCCATCAGTATTCTCATGTCTGTAATCATGCTGCTGTTTTTATTTTCCAGGAGACCAGAGAGCAGAGGATCACCCAGTTCCACGAAGAACCCGACACTCCCAGTGTTCTGGTGAGAACCACCTTTAGTTCTCATTTTTACCTGCTGGTTAAACGTGTTCACAGTCAGAGACAGGAAACTGTCGATGGAGCTAACGTTAGCTAGACGTGGCTCTGATCGACTTTATCGACCTTCAGGGGGATCTTTTTTCACAATCCAATCTGTCAGCCAGTTTACCTGCAGTTAGAAAACACAAACTTTGGACTGAATGGTGCTAAATGGGAGAGAGACACCTGGATGATGTGGTTGTAGAACTGTAAGAAAGGCTGACAGTAAAGTCCAGGTTAAGGTGAGGGTGTACCTGATGTCAGCAGGTTAACAGTACTTTGGTGTTTCAGGGTCTGAGAGAGGGCTCCATGCTGCTGGTGGAGGGAAACAAAGCCACGCTGCTGGGAACAACCCGGGCCAGACTCTTCACCAGGTAAGACCTCAGAACTGCTCACCTGAGAGATCTCTGAGTCCAGCTCTAACCGTGATAGGGTTTCTGTGTTTTAGAGGGAAGCCTGCAGTGGAGTATGACCCAGGAAGTGACCTCAGCTTCCTGCTGAGTCAGTGACCAATCAGAGTGCAGCAACTACCAGTGTCACCAACATCATGTCACCGTTGTGGACGACTTTTATCGGACGATCATGTATGTGGAAGCAGAATAAATATTTTTGAAGAAAAATCCTCAGAGCTCTTTTTTTTTCCTGCTTAAATTTTAAACTTTTAGACTATCAAGGTTTGAAAGGTTACTGGAGTTTAGATAAAGTGTTTGTTGTTATGATTAAAAACAGCTGTGAATAAAAGTTGTTTTAAGGTTGAGAAAAACAATAAATCTGATGGTATTTTCACATAAAAATGAATAAAATAATGGATATTATGTTCTCTCTTTAGAAGAAAATCTAAATCGAGGGTTTCTGTTATGGCTCATCATGTCCACATTTCCATGAGGAAATTCTTCAATATGATGGAATGTTTTTGGGAAATTAGTTTATAATGTTTTTTGTTTTTTCCTTTAATTTGTCATCCATCACTAGGTTGCTATCACCAAACATGATCCTGGCTGTTTACAGTATAACATTTTTAAATTAGTCAGTGGAATAACTTTTAATGCATCAGCATTAATAATATAATATCCCAAAGAGCTAAGGTGCTGGAAAAGCTTGAAACGCCTTGAAAGTGCTTGATAAATGTGCTTAAATTTGACCTGCTTCTACAGCATGAACCCTCCATTTAACCCATTAATATTCTTAGTTTCTATCTGCAGCTCAAAAAGAAGAAACAGAGTCTAAAATGTGACCAGACGGGTTTATTTCAGCTCAGTGAATCCATCGCCGTATCAAACAGTTAAATTTAATTTCTGGGTGAAAGAATACATACATCATAAAATAGTTTCAGGCTTTTTGTCATGGCATACAGACAGAAAGTGGTGTTAAATATCAAAGTGAAATAACAGCAGGCAGGCAGCAGGACTGATGACACATCAGATCTGATTGGATCAGTTTCACTGATCTTGAATAAACCCAGGACATTTTAAACTGAATGGGCGTCAGTCCAGGACACCTAAAGAATTATCCAAAATCTGAACAGTGTGGAGAGAAATGTGTTCACTGAGGATCAATCTGATATTGTTCAGAAGAAATCTGCATGACTGAGCTCCTAACCTTCTCATTATTAGCCTTCATAGCTGGACAGAGAAGTATTTAGTTTGTTACGAACTCTAAAGAGCTCTATCTGGTGTTTAACATGTTAGGGCTTCAGTAAAAAGACTGCCTGCTGTGGTGAGAACTCAGATTTTAAACCATGAAGACAAACTTGTTGAATCTCTCCAGTAACAGCTGAATATATGGAAAATAAACTCTTAAAAACTAACCTGCATTTCCACAAACCCTGTCTGCACTACGTTCTCTCCTGTAGTCCAGAGTGGACCACAGCCTGTTCTAGTCCATCTCTGGATTAAGACCACAGGATGTGGAACACTCAGTCTATTTGAACAAAGCTTGTTGCCAGCATGAATAAATCCACGTTAGAGCTCAGATCAGACCCCGTAATTCTAGTCCGACCCTACCTGAGCTCATCCTGGTCTGTCCTGTTAGTTGTGCTAGAGAACCAAGCACAATTTAAAGCCAACATTTTTAATGCTTCTGTGCTGAGTGCCAGAAAAGGATCAAGTGGGCAAAGGTGCACACTGGAGCAAAACCGTGGTGAAGATGGAACAGGATGGACAGGGATCTGTGGAAACTGCAGGTTTAAAGCTCTAGTTTGTCTAACTTGATTGTTTCTTCTTAAAAACATGAAAAATAAAAGAAAAATAATATTTCCAGTCATTCTAAATCCAGATTTTCATGATTTAAAGGAAAAGTTTGACATTTTAACTGCATTCCTCATTCTATATTTAAGCCAAGAGATACTGAACACAATATTAAAATGAAATAGTGACACCTTGTGGTAGCAGATGGTATTACATGAACAACATAAAGCAGTGAATAACATGAAAAATGACATAGCAAGCTAACCTAGGAGTGCTGTGGAGTTATTAATATGATTACTATATTATAAATGATCACCAACCTTTTACATTAACTCAGGATGTAAACCCAATATGGGTGAATTCATAGCAAAGATTCTATTTTATATATTCACACTCTCTCATTCTCTTCATCACACAGACATAAAAACAGCGACCAAAGCTTTGATTTATGACTCTGAAAAGTTCTAAATACTTTAAAAAAATCATTTAATGTCAAAGAAGCCTCAGTGCAGGGCGGGAAAGACAAACAGTAACCAACTGACTGTTTATTAAGCCCCTCCCCTTCATTGCTGTTGCTATGGCTGCCAGTCTAGAACAGCTTACGAACTACGCTACCCACAGTCCTCTACTTGTCTCCTGCATTTTAACCGTCAGGTTTTCCTTACAGAGCACATTTGTGGAAGTGAACGAAGACATATTAGGACCACTTTGAAAACATTTAAAAACTTAGAAACTTAGAAAATAATATTACATTTTTAAGTTTAAAGTCTAAACTTTACATGAAAAAAAGTAGAAGTTTCAAGTTTGAAAAATCACAAATTTACCAGAGCCAAATGTTGAATTTTAGAGAGCATACAGCTGAAATAACTGAAGAAAATTAAACCAGATGAAGCTGCTGTCCTGCACTCTAATCAGATTATCCTTTAAACTGGGACTAATCAATAAGAAATACTTGGTTTTTTTTTATCCCAGAATGATTATCATTGCTATCTGGACTAAGAAGAGACTATCGTCTATCCAACCACGATAATAAAGCTCTGTTAAATTTACAACTTTATAATGACAAAAATCTTAAACTTTAAAAAATTGAAGTTTTTGAGTTCATAAACTCACAGCTTTCTCAGTTCCAATTTTTTTTCTATTCTCTACAACTGTGTAAATGCAGAGCCTGTATAATTCCACCACCAGGGGGCTCTCAATCAAAACAATATGACCGATACGACCGATTTTGATGCGAGGACTCTGTCCTGTCACCTCATAGGCATCCTTACTGAACGGACAGCTGACATTTTTATTCATAACTTTCTCACAATGAGGGAGTTTCACTGAAAAGTGCACTTCCATGTTCACGCTGGAAGCATTGATAAAATGCACATGCGAAATCTTTCTAAACTCTAATGTTGGCTGTGAATCAGTGACCTCAGCTTCACGAGTTTTATGATGAAAACTATTTTAAAGAGAAACATCTCCTCTATCTCCTTGGCTTCATGAAACAACTGTTTAGTTTCCCCTATGGCTGTTTGAAACATCACAACACTAAAAGAATTGTGGGTAATAGCGTTCTGTGGCGTACAGTCTAATAGCCACTAACAGGACGGGAGCATTAGGGGTGCAGGAGGGAGAGCTGGGGCACCCCGTGGTCTTTTAGCTGTTTGGGTGAACACCTGGTTAAAGGGCCGGAGGGCAGAGGTACAGGTACCGGGGAGTGAATGACACTCTTTTGCTTTTTTATGTTCAACAGTAACGAGTGTCCAGGCAGCTGGTTGGGTTAGTTTATGGATTAAAAATATTAAAATAAGGATTTTCTGAAATGTTGATAGAGGATCTGAAAGTTGGAATTCCCCTCTAAAACCAGAACAGCCCATCAGAGACTGACAGATAGCTGTGATTGGCCATCAGTGAAAGGAGGAGGAGCTTAGCAAACTGTTGACTAAACATCAGAATCATAAATTCAAGAACTTTCATTGATTTTCCAGCCAAACATTATTTTCCATCCAGAATAAAAACCTCTGTTCAAACATTATTTTACCGTGTTGAAATGAGCCGGACCATCTTGTGTTTTTAACATCGTTGTTTTTGTAGAAAAATACCAAAAATAAAATCAAACAAAGCAGAAACAAATGAAACCAGCTTCCCAATGAACAAACAAAGAAAATAAAAAATATTTCAGGGTAAATATATTACTGTAACACTTCTCATCAACCCAAATCAAAGAAAATCAAACCCACTTTATTCAGAATAAAAAACAAACATAGAAAAAGGGACACTGCGGTCCTCATTATCGCTGATATCAAAGATTGAAAGATCAGATTTATTATTGCTGAATTTTTATTGCTGTTGAACAAACATTTAATCATGTCATTCTAACAGGGATGCTGTTTTAGATATTATAGGCTGTGGCTTTTCTTACTATCATAGGCCTAAATTTAAATAATCATGTGTGCTTTAGCAGAATTATTTCACTTTTTCAGTGTTTGTGTTCTTCTTTTCTGTTTTTTTTAAATTCAGTATGTACATTTCATGCTTAGGAGTGTTGCAGTGGCCCCGCAAGGCCATTTTTATAAAAGTCAAGCAGCTCCCATTTAGCCTAAAATAAACAAAATATAATCATTTATCAGCAGTTTTGGACATTTTTGATAATTTTGGATTTGGACAAAAATGTGCAAATTAAAAATTAGGCCATACTCCTCCTATTCTGTTGCAGAGAATTCTTCAAATCTCTGAGGGTCACTTGACTTCTCATGATAGCTCTAACTTCTCATGGTGGAATGACCTCAAAGTTTTGGCCCATGAACCCTCAGAGATCTAAGTTAAAGGAATAGTTCATCATGTTCCTCAAGGCTCTGGGCACAGCTGTGTTTTTGTTCAAATTCAGAGCATGTAGGGCCCAAAATGGACTAGTACCAGTACGGTTAACACTAAAAGTTTGAATTATTCCTTTAATTTAAATCACCTGACCTCTGAGAGTTTCATGCGTGACTCAGTCTGTTTGGCACAAACATAACCCGACTAATAAAAGAACAGAATAAAGGTAGAAAACTTTCACCTGTACCATTTCCTCCCATCCAACAGTGAATACAGTGACTCTGTCTAAGCGGCCGTGTTACCCTGAATAGTTCTGTACAACAGTGGGGGGGGGGGCGCTACTCCTCACTTTGACCACTAGGCGTCAGTGTTTCCGTTCTCCTCCGGCTGAAGCTGCTCCTTCTCTGTGCAGTCCTCCTGGGGGGGTCGGACACGCTTAAAGAAACCCAGCTGAGGAAGAAGAGAAGAAGACATGGATGAAGGTTAAAACTCATTTTTATAATACCTTACACTCGGTCGAAGATCAGTGACAGGGAACAAGAATACAGTCAACATTGGGTTATCAGCATATCTGAAATTCAAACTTTGCGCTCTAGAAACCTGTGTGATACATGAGCGACAAAAACTAAAGTCTGTCAGACCAGCTCTTCTTCTAAATCATCAAAAATCACAAACTCCTGCTCTGAGTCTCAGATGGCTTTCACATTAGGGGCCCAGTCCTAGATCCGAGTGCACTTGAGCCTAAAGTCCGGTTCGTTTTGGTAGTTTGAATGCAAACAAACTGCACCCGGGCCCACTTGGGGAGGTGGTCCCGGGCCCAATTCAAGTGGGCTCTGGCTCGGTTCAGATAAGATGTGAATGCAACTGCGCCCGGATATGGGACAGAGCGCCATATCAGCTTTATGACGTCATTGTAAAAACTAAACTTCTTTCCAAAGAACGGCACTTTGTTCACATTTTTCCTCAATCAAGTGCAGATCATTAGAATCCAGTCAATAAATGGTCTGTTGTGACTCACCTTACAGATGGACACAAGTTGGTGTCAGTGAGAGGAGGTGCAAAGGCAATAAAAGTCTCCTGTCACCTCAAAAACCGCTGTATCTGCACAGCGCAAGCCGATTTAATCCTCTGAGATGTAGCAGATGTACAGATACAAAGAGTGAAGTTGCCGGAATCTTCAAAAGTGATTCTAAATCATCCATGGCTGCAGGATGGACTTTTTGAAGGGGCAAAACAAATACAATTCGCTCAGGTCATGACCCCAGTGGTTGCCATGGTAGCTTCTTCTTCTTTCTCCTCCTTGGCGGGGTTGTAAATCAGCTACGTGCATACCGCCACCTGCTGTTTCAGACTGAGTAAATATGCAAGTGGACCCGGGCACGGTTCGAACATATAGTGTGAAAGCAAGCCAGCGGGGGAAAGGGGGAGGGGGAGGAATCGTGCCCCTGTGCGGTTCTAAACAACTGGGCCTAATGTGAAAGCGCCCTCAGTCAGGTTTAAGTCCAGACTTTGACTAGACCATTCCAGAACCTTCATTTAGTTTTTAGTCCATTCAGAGGTGGACTTGCTGGTGTGTTTAGGATCATGGTCCTGCTCCATAACCCAGGTGTGCTTGAGCTTGGGGTCATGAACTGATGGCTGGACATTCTCTGATAGAGAGCAGAATTCATGGTTCTAGTGGTCCAGGTCCTGGTCCAGACCATTACACTACCACCACCATGTCTGAATCTTGGTCTGATGTTCTTCTGATGAAATGCTGTGTTAGTTTGACTCCAGATGAACGGGACGCACACCTTCCAGAAAGTTCCTCTTCTGTCTGGTCAGTCCACAGAATATTTCCCCAGAAGTCTTGGGGATCATCAGGATGTTTTTAGATGAGCCTTTGTGTTCTTTTTGCTCAGCAGTGGTTTTGACCTTGGAAATCTCCCATGATGCCATTGTTGCCCAGTCTCTTTCTGATTGTTGAATCATGAACTCTGACCTTAACTGAGACAGTGAGACCTGCAGGTCTTTAGATGTTGTTCTGGGTTCTTCTGGGAGCTCCTGGATGAGTGGTTGTTGCACTCTTGGAGTCATGTTGGTAGGCCGGCCACTCCTGGGAAGGTTCACCACTATTCATAGTTTTCTCCATTCGTGGATAATGGCTCTCAGTATGGTTGGCTGGAGTTCCAGAGCCTTTCAGACTGATAGATGTCAGTGACTTTGTTTCTTATTTGTTCTTGAGTTTCTTTAGATGGTTCCATGATGTGTCAGAGATCTTTTAGCCTGCTTCTCTTTGTCTGACAGGTTCTAATTATTGAAGGGATTTATTCATTCAACAAGTCTGGCAGTATTCAGGTCTAGGTGTGGATAGTCAAACTGAACTCAGCTTTACTAAAAATGTGGTTAATCAGAGATAATTCATGATTTAACAAGGGGGGTGATGACTTTTTTTTACATAGGGCAAGGTAGGTTTAGATGGATTTTT
Organism: Cheilinus undulatus; assembly: GCF_018320785.1. Taxonomy (NCBI): domain Eukaryota; kingdom Metazoa; phylum Chordata; class Actinopteri; order Labriformes; family Labridae; genus Cheilinus; species Cheilinus undulatus. The sequence continues at coordinate 1,454,436 of NC_054879.1, read as the reverse complement.
CTCTAAATAAATGAAATCATCATTTAAAAACAGACTTTTGTATTTACTCAGCTTATCTTTGTCTTATATTACAATTTGTCTGATGATCTCAAACATTTACATCTGACAAATATGCAACAACAACAAAGAAATCGATACAGGAACATAAAGACGTGTGCCTGGTGGTATAACAGCGTTATCTTTAATGACTAAAACTATAAAGGTTAAAAATGACAATAGTGTGACTAAAATTAAAGGACATTTAAATCTGAAGACTGAGACTAAACTAAGAATAGGTGTTGACAGCAGGGCGGAGGGGAGAGTAAAAATCAGGACCTGGAACAGCACCAAACATTCATGCCTAATGTTAAAACATACTGAGAGCTAATTGGCTGGCCTGAGTGACATCACTTGAGGATTTTAACCACCTTACTTAGCTCTGACTGTAAACCCTGAGTCTTCAGAGGAGACCAGGTCTTTATTTCTACTGTTACGGCTCATCATGTTTGTGTCTCACCTTGTACATGATGAAGATGAGCAGAGCGAGAAGCAGCAGACCGGCCAACACCGCCAGAGCCACGACCCAACCGGGGACTGACTGAATAGGCTCCGCCACCCACATGACGGATACGCTCACCTGAAAACAGACACGCCATTAACACTGATATGAAGCTTTATATGACCAGAAACAGGAAGTGGATGAGTCTGATTCTCACTGTGGTGCTGTTGGACGGCAGCTCAGACACCAAGTTCTTGTACGGCATCTCGATGACGCTGAAGGACGCCGTCGATCGAATCACATAGGAACGATTCTGATTCTCCGTCTGATGAAATAAACACCAGTCATGACAGCAGAAATAATTCCCTTTACACCACAGGAAACATGTCATGAAGGACACTCGGACATTTAAATCCACGGTACAGTGGAGCGACAGTTAAAGGCGCTGTTAGGAAAAAAAACCAGAGACCCCCCCAGGACCACACCATTGGTGTTTTTGTTTGTGTTTGTTGTTTACCCGTAGGAAGTTGTTGACGGTCAGTCTGGAGTAGATGAACAGGATAGCGTTCTTCCTCCTCTCTAGTCGACCCACCTGACAGCGGATACGCTGACAGTCTGCTGTAGAGCAGTCCTGCAGTCACACACACACACACAAACATCGATTAACACCATAAATCCTGTTGTCATCAAAGTTGAACTTCAACTGAGATGAGTCTGACCGCTAAATTTCCACATCCTTCATCTGTGCAGCGATCTGCAAATAAAATCGCACGCTGTTCGCTCTCCAGCGAGTCCCAAAAGCTTCCCCCTGCTCTGCTCAATATAAGCACTAGATCTATTACACAACACTTGACTAGAGATCATAGCCAGTGCATGTAGAAATGTTCTGATGATAATTGTAGCGTAAACGTCCATTTAGAGCTAACTTTACTCCATTCCCTTTCATTCCTAATGGCTGCTTCTACTACCAGACCCACATCAGGCATTCCAGCCTCATCAGGACCACCAGACTGCAAACAGTCTCCACTGAAGTGAACGACGAATCGACCCCAGAGAGGCTACGTAATCTGCTGCTTCACACTATTCCCATGTATACTGGCAGTCATCCTGTGAACTAGTGTCTATCCAGTGGATGACGGCGTCAGAGCAAAACCGCCGCATGCTGGATGACAGTGCAGGTGGAGTATGTGGAAATTCAGGGTGAACACACTGATTTTAATTTATAGTTTGTGAGTCTGTGTACCAGTGTATGCAGGTCGGTCTGCGAGTCTCTAGTCAACTCCAGCTCTCTCCTTTTGCGGACCTGGTTTGCATTTCGTCCCTCCGCCTCTCGCTCTCCGGGAGGAACCACGGTGGTGTTCTTTTCTGAGGACGGGTTCTAACACACAAAATACACACAGAGAAACACACACCATTGTTTATTTTCCGGACAAACAGCTGAAAAGGCGAAGTCAAAGGTAAAGCTGTCAATACCATGTGTTATTAAGGACACAACCCATTTATTTTAATGATCGACAGAATCAAAAGGTCCACCACTTTACTCATTTTTAGACAGATTTCCGATTAAAGCTGCTGCATGACAGCAGAAGTGCCCTGATGAAGATATGTTTCTGATGGAGTTGCACCATTTAGACAATATTCAGGCTGTTTTCTGTTTTTGGAGTTAAAAGAGGAAGCATTGCCCCCACCAACGAAGGGTCATGTGATGAAGTCAGGTGTGTGGTAATGTGATTGTTCTCTCACCGACAGGTTTGAGGGGTTGATCCTGATGTCCGTGGTGCAGTTCATCGGCCCCTCAGTGGAGAAGTCCATGATGTAGAGCAGGGAGTCGTTCTTGTAGTGATACGGAAACTCCACCTCCAGAGACGCCTTACTGAACGTACTCGGCCCGCTGTTCAGCAGCTGAAAACATCAAAACACCTGATAATTACAGCCAACATGAAGGTCTATGGTCCTGCAGGGACCTGGTCCACATGAAGCAGAGACCTGGTCCACATGGAGCAGAGACCTGGTCCACATGGAGCAGAGACCTGGTCCACATGGAGCAGAGACCTGGCCCACATGGAGCAGAGATCTGCCCCACATCCAGCAGAGACCTGACCCACATGAAGCAGAGACCTAGTCAACATGGAGAAGAGACCTGGTCCACATGGAGCTGAGACCTGGTCCACATGAAGCAGAGACCTAGTCCACATGGAGAAGAGACCTGGTCCACATGAAGCAGAGACCTAGTCCACATGGAGAAGAGACCTGGTCCACATGGAGCAGAGACCTGGCCCACATGGAGCAGAGACCTGGCCCACATGGAGCAGAGACCTGGCCCACATGGAGCAGAGACCTAGTCAACATGGAGAAGAGACCTGGTCCACATGGAGCAGAGACCTGGTCCACATGAAGCAGAGACCTAGTCCACATGGAGAAGAGACCTGGTCCACATGAAGCAGAGACCTGGCCCACATGGAGAAGAGACCTGGTCCACATGGAGAAGAGACCTGGCCCACATGGAGCAGAGACGTAATCAATGTGAAGCAGAGACCTAGTCCAACTGTAGCAGAGACCTGGTCCCATTGGAGAAGAGACCTGGCCTACATGAAGCAAAGACCTGGTCCCCATGAAGCAAAGACCTGGTCCACATGGAGCAGAGACCTGGCCCACATGGAGCAGAGACCTGGCCCACATGGAGCAGAGACCTGGCCCACATGAGGCAGAGACCTAGTCAACATGGAGAAGAGACCTGGTCCACATGGAGCAGAGACCTGGCCCACATGAACGGAGACCTGGTCCACATGGAGCAGAGACCTGGTCCACATGGAGAAGAGACCTAATCAACATGGAGAAGAGACCTGGTCCACATGAAGCAGAGACCTGGTCCACATGGAGCAGAGATCTGGTCCCAAGGAGGAGAGACCTAGTCCACATGGAGCACAGACCTAGTTCACATGAAGCAGAGACCTGGTCCACATGGAGCAGAGACCTAGTTCACATGGAGCAGAGACCTGGCCCATATCAGGCAGGGACCTGGTCCACATGAAGCAGAGACCTGGTCCACATGGAGCAGAGACCTGGTCCACTTGGAGAAGAGCCTTAGTTCACATGGAGCAGAGACTTGGTCCACATGGTGCAGAGACCTGGTCGGTAGAAAGCAGAGACCTAATCCACGTGGAGCAGAGACCTGGTCCACATGGAGCAGAGACCTGGTTCACATGGAGCAGAGCCCCAGTCCACATGGAGCAGACCTGGTCCACATGGAGCAGAGACCTAGACCACATGGAGCCTGCGACCTGGTCCACATGGTGCAGAGACCTGGTCCAAAGGAGCAGAGACCTGGTCCACATGGAGCAGAGACCTGGTCCAAAGGAGCAGAGACCTGGTCCAACTGTAGCAGAGACCTGGTCCACATGGAGCAGAGACATAGTCCATATGGAGAAGAGAGCTGGTCCACATGGAGCAGAGCCCTAGTTGGTATGAAGCAGAGACCTAATCCACGTGGAGCTGAGATCTGGTCCACATCAGGCAGGGCCCTAGTCGACATGAAGCAGAGACCTGGTCCACAATGGAGTAGAGACCTGGTCCACATGGAGCAGAGATCTGGTCCACATGGAGCAGAGATCTGGTCCCAAGGAGCAGAGACCCGGTCCACATGGAGCAGAGATCTGGTCCCAAGGAGCAGAGACCTGGCCCACATGGAGCAGAGACGTAATCAATGTGAAGCAGAGACCTAGTCCAACTGTAGCAGAGACCTGGTCCCATTGGAGAAGAGAACTGGCCTACATGAAGCAAAGACCTGGTCCACATGAAGCAAAGACCTGGTCCAAATGGAGAAGAGACCTGGCCCACATGGAGCAGAGACCTGGCCCACATGGAGCAGAGACCTGGCCCACATGAGGCAGAGACCTAGTCAACATGGAGAAGAGACCTGGTCCACATGGAGCAGAGACCTGGCCCACATGAACAGAGACCTGGTCCACATGGAGCAGAGACCTGGTCCACATGGAGAAGAGACCTAGTCAACATGGAGAAGAGACCTGGTCCACATGAAGCAGAGACCTGGTCCACATGGAGCAGAGATCTGGTCCCAAGGAGCAGAGACCTTGTCCACATGGAGCAGAGACCTAGTTCACATGAAGCAGAGACCTGGTCCACATGGAGCAGAGACCTAGTTCACATGGAGCAGAGACCTGGCCCATATCAGGCAGGGACCTGGTCCACATGAAGCAGAGACCAGGTCCACATGGAGCAGAGACATGGTCCACTTGGAGAAGAGCCTTAGTTCACATGGTGCAGAGACCTGGTCGGTAGAAAGCAGAGACCTGGTCCACGTGGAGCAGAGACCTGGTCCACGTGGAGCAGAGACCTGGTTGGTATGAAGCAGAGACCTAATCCACATGGAGCAGATACCTGGCCCACATCAGGCAGGGCCCTAGTCCAGATGTAGCAGAGACCTGGTCCACATGGAGCAGAGACCTGGTCCACATGGAGCAACGACCCAGTCCACATAGAGCAGAGACCTGGTCCACATGGAGCAGAGACCTAGTTCACATGGAGAAGAGACCTGGTCCACATGGAGCACAGACCTAGTCCATATGGAGAAGAGAGCTGGTCCACATGGAGCAGAGCCCTGGTTGGTATGAAGCAGAGACCTAATCCACGTGGAGCTGAGACCTGGTCCACATCAGGCAGGGCCCTAGTCGACATGAAGCAGAGACCTGGTCCACATGGAGTAGAGACCTGGTCCACATGGAGCAGAGACCTGGTCCACATGGAGCAGAGATCTGGTCCCAAGGAGCAGAGACCCGGTCCACATGGAGCAGAGATCTGGTCCCAAGGAGCAGAGACCTGGTCCACATGGAGCAGAGACCTGGTTCACATGGAGCAGAGCCCCAGTCCACATGGAGCAGACCTGGTCCACATGGAGCAGAGACCTAGACCACATGGAGCCTGCGACCTGGTCCACATGGTGCAGGGACCTGGTCCAAAGGAGCAGAGACCTGGTCCACATGGAGCAGAGACCTGGTCCAAAGGAGCAGAGACCTGGTCCAACTGTAGCAGAGACCTGGTCCACATGGAGCAGAGACCTGGTCCCAAGGAGCAGAGACCTGGTCCACATGGAGCAGAGACCTGGTCCACATGGAGCAGAGACCTGGTCCACATGGAGAAGAGACCTAGTCCACATGGAGCAGAGCCCTTGTTCACATGGAGCAGAGTCCTGGTCCACATGGAGCAGAGACCTGGTCCACATGGTGCAGAGACCTGGTCCACACGGAGCAGAGCCCTGGTCCCAAGGAGCAGAGACCTGGTCCACATGGAGAAGAGACCTAGACCACACGGAGCAGAGACCTTGTCGGTATGAAGCAGAGACCTAATCCACATTGAGCAGAGACCTGGCCCACATCAGGCAGGGACCTAGTCCACGTGGAGCAGAGACCTGGTCCACATGGGGCAGAGACCTGGTCCACATCGTGCAGAGCCCTGGTCCACATGAAGCAGAGACCTGGTCCATGCAGACCAGAGACCTGGTCCACATGGAGCAGAGACCTGGTCCATGCAGACCAGAGACCTGGTCCACATGGGGCAGAGACCTGGTCCACATCGTGCAGAGCCCTGGTCCACATGAAGCAGAGACCTGGTCCATGCAGACCAGAGACCTGGTCCACATGGGGCAGAGACCTGGTCCACATCGTGCAGAGCCCTGGTCCACATGAAGCAGAGACCTGGTCCATGCAGACCAGAGACCTGGTCCACATGAAGCAGAGACCTGGTCCATGCAGACCAGAGACCTGGTCCACATGAAGCAGAGACCTGGTCCATGCAGACCAGAGACCTGGCCTACATGGAGCATGGGTCACAGGAGCGGTGGTTTAGTAAAAGTGTCTTCTGTGCCTGTTCCTTAACGACTGTTAAACCTCACACTGACTGTGATGTAGGAGCGAGGAGACCAATGAGGTTTTTTTAATGTTTAAATCTGAACAGGAAGGATAACAGAGGGAAAGTTTTATCATGATCATCAGCTGGTAGCCGTTTCATCCAAGTACGAACTGAACCATGACACCCCTCATAACGAATGGAGTGAAACTGATGTGTTATGGTGGTAACGCTAGTTTTTAATGTCTCCTTGGAGCTGTAACTTTAGTGCTGTGTATAGAAACAGAGCAGTAGGAGTAGATTTTTAATCATTATAGTTATAGAGCTGTCTGTATGAATGATGCATTCATGTACCTCGTAAACGTGGATGATCTCTGGCCCCACGTCGTCTCCGCTCACAGGAGGATCTTTGGGTTTCCAGTTAGCGATGGGAAGAAGAACCTGAGTGGGAGAGGACGACCTGCACACAAACAGATCATACACTAATGACTTTTCTCCGTAACCCTTTGGTATCTGAAAAAATCAAATACCTACAACAGGAATACTAAAAAGAGGAGAAAAATAAACTAACTAACTGACGGCCGGGGCCATCAGAACTACACCGGGATCAATAGAAGGAGGTGTGTGATGAATCAGTGTAGGCGTGTGTATTAGTGTTACCCTCTGATGGAGACTTTAGCCAGGACGGCCAGTTTGGTGACGCTGGACACTCGAGGACTTGTGTTGTTGAACTGATTCGAGCTGAAAAGAAAAAAAACAAACATCAGTGATAACCACTAACCTGACATGCCAGATGGATTTGTTTCACATATTTAGCTGGGAAAGCTTCAATAGCAAACGTTTGAGAAAAGGCAGAGGCTGTGAAAAAAACCTCAGAGTGTGATTGGGTGAACGTTCTGTCTGTCACATCTCTAGGGGCCAATTAGAGCAACAAAACAAGTGACGTAGCCGCTATCGAGCTGCACGTGTGCAGCTACTGAGGAATAACGCGAAACATGGCGACTGCAGACATGTCAGTACTCGATTTTGTCATTTTTGAAAAGAAAACAACTCACTGCTGTTCTTTGTTCTTTTAATGAAGAAATGTCATCAAGTTCTGATAAAACGGGTGCAAGGTTAGATAACCACAGCACGATTATCAAATCAAAACACATTACAGGCCTGTTTCTCTCCTTCCTCAGTTGACCTATGGCTAAGTCCCGCCCTCAAACGCGATGAGCCAATCACAGTGCGTAGACCACTCCAATACACTCAGACATCGGCTGCCTGGATGTCCATTGAAATGAATGGGAGAAGGTCCGTTTTCGTCCGGTTTTATGAGTTTTTTTTGAGATTTTAGGTTTAAAAATGTTTAAACGGTGTTCATGGGGCACATGCGACTCCAACACAAGGTATCCTGAGAGGCTGAGCGACGGAGTGTATTTTTTACCCATTCCTGGGCCACATCTAAACAGAGAACAGTGTCTTCTTTGGATAAAAGTTTTGCAGTAGACCACAACATCAACTCAACATGGATAAAGTTAGCAACATCTGTTCTAAGGTAAGCCAACATCGTATTTGAGGCAACATATTGTCACTTTGCAGGAAAGAAATATAAAGTTATCTTTAATATCGCTAACGTTGGCTAAAGTTAGCCTATCGTTAGCCTAACGTTAGCTCCTAGCTGCATTGTTCGTTGTGTGAAGTTGTTTGTTGGGAGTTCGTTGGTATTTTTTTGTTGTAGTTTTTGTACTTTGGTGATCATACATCATTGTTAGCTGTTGTCCAAAGGGCTCTAGTTGAACTAATGTTAACTTCGGGAGCTTAGCTTCATGAACTTATCTGTGATTGCTGAGATAACAAAGGTTGGCAAACGTTATGCTGAATGATTCAGTGTAAATATTGTAGCACCAAACTACCAGAGAGACACTCTTGGTAAAGATGGTAAAAAAGGCCGTTATATTTTTGTCATATTATGAGCCAAAACCTTAACTTCAGTGCCACTTTCATGCTGATCCTCTGTCTTGTGGTCTGAGATTGTGATGGCAACGAGATGCAGTTTATCACGTTTGCACTGGGACCTGTAAATGTTGGCTTGTAACTGAACCTTTTTATCGACCATCAATGGCCTCCAGTGAAATGTCTCCTACTGTGAAAACTGCAATAGCGTCTGTCAGTGAATGATCATTGTTTGTCCGAGTGAGTGGAGGGGGCGTGGCTTAGCCATAGGTCAATTCTCTAAAATTCTAGAGAAACTCTTTAACAACAGATGACTCAACAACTGTCAATATGGATTCAGATCGAACCACTCAACATGACCCGCTTTAACAGAACTCATAGAAACCATTACAGAGTCCAGAGATAAAAAAGCAATAAGCAGCAGGAGAGTTCATTGACTTGAAAAAAGCATCTGATACCATTAACCAGGACATACTGATTTATAAATCAGAACAGTCTGGGATCAGGGGGACAGTTTTGAATTGGGTGAAAGTTATAATAAGAGTTATTTAGGAGGCAGGCAGCAATATGTGAAGATGGGAGACTGTTCATCAGGATGCCTGGATATTGTGTGTGGCGTCCACCAGGGGTCAGTGTTGGGACCTAAACTATTAAATCAAAAACAAAAACATTTTTGGTTCTGGTGAGAGTTTATAGCAACTTTTGGATGTTATTACTTCAGAATTCAGTAGAGCAAAAGTATGGTTTGACAAAAAAAATTATCACTAAATCTGAACATTATTATATACACAGATTTGGAAACTATAAAAGACAATCAGGTACAGGTACAAATAGAGGGTAAAAACATTGAAAGAGTAAATTAAATTAAATTCCTGGGAGTCATAATGGGTGACTAAATTAGCTGGAAACCTCACCCTAATCATGTTAAATCCAAACTGTCTCATAGCATATCAGTCCTGGCAAAAGCAAAGCCTGTTCTATGTCAAAAATCCCTCCACATTCTGTATAATTCACTAGTTCTACCTTATTTAGATCACTGTACAGAGGCATGGGGAAACACCTACAACACCTCACTACAACCACTCTCATTCTGCAGAAAAGAGCGGTGAGAATCATTTATAATATTTGTGCACACACCAATGGCTTTTTTTAAAATCCAACACATTTTCTGACGTGGTGAAGCACAAAACGGCTCAACTATTATACAAGGCGAGGAATTATCTGCAGAAAATGTTTTATTCAGCAGAGGGAGGTTATAATTTAGAATTTAAGGGGGAAGTCAAATCTAGTGATCTAGTATCTAGTATTTTTTTCAAAATGTTTTTTAAGTTGCAAGGTTGTAATAGTTTTGGAATTTTCATTAGTTTTTATTTTTATTTTGTTTTCACTTTCTTTTTTCAATTTCAGTTTAGTTTTTATTAGTTTTGACTGCTGGTTTGTTAGTTTAGTTTTTATTTTTCAAAAATGCTTCATTTTATTAGTTTTAGTGTTAGATTTCAAAAAGTTTAATAACATTGATATCATGTTAAGATCCTTTTGGATGACTGGTTTAAATCCCGGTTTAGTTTACTTTCATATTTTACTATGTTTCATTGTGATGCACAAAGTTGTCTGCATGATATCGGTACCAGCAGATACGACTTAAATATCTGTAGTGGAAGAAATCAACATTCCTGCTAATACAGCCTTCATCAGCCTTGAATATTATCAAAACTCTGTAGTCAACCACATCCTTGGCACTGTGTTTGAAGTTCAACTATTCAGCATCTGAAAGTGTTTATTTTGTTTTTTTTCTCCTGTCTTAAACTAACTGACTTCCTGTTAGGATGAAGAGCTGCTTTTAGAGGTAGACCAGAGATTACAACATGAACTTTTAACCACAGCAAAAGTGGATTGTTCTGGATCTTAAAGGAAATGAAGGAACAGCAGAATGTAATTGTTTGATAAGACAAAGCCCACATGACCTCTGACCTGTCTGTAAGTTTTTAGAATGACATGAGACATTAAGGGGCAGTGGTGGACTTATTTTACATCCAAAATGAACTGAAGGGGACGAGAAAGCTTCTTATTGCAGTTAAAAAAATAATTTACTATTATGGACTTTAAAATCTAATGTGATACATCTCTAATACTTCATTTTTCTCACATCTCTGTGATGTTATTAGCTTTAGCAGATCATAACGAGGCAGTCCTGTTGATTTAAGTCTATGAAATAACAGTGTGACAGGTTTGTTCCTGCTGTTCTAGAAGCAGCCACTAGATGGTGCTGTTGTCTGCCATTAGCCATAGGGGTCTGTTACACTGATGACCTTACATTTCACAGTTTTGGATTCTTTCTTTTTTATCCTGTTGAGTTCAGAAACAACAAAAGTCTTGTGTTTTAAAATCTGTATCCCTATCTCTAAGAATTCATGTTAACACTGCAGAACACGGCGTCCTGCTGACAGCTGCTCTTTTTAAGGAGTAGAAGAAGTCTGAGCTGTCAGTGAAAGCAGCTGAAACCCATCATTAACATACCTCATTCTCTCTCTCACCCACACAAACATCACACTCAACAGTGTGTGTAAAACACGGTTGTCAGTTTTTATTTATATAAAGGAACAATATGTTGAAGATTTGCACCAAAATGAATGCAAAAAATACAAAATGACTGAGGCTATGTCAAATCTTTGAAATATTTCTGGAAGTGAACTTTTATGGAGATGCAATAAAGACATCATTCCATCAGGTTAATTTACTACACAAGAACCAATGTTTTAGTTTCATGGACGAATTTCACTGCATGAGGGTGAAAAGCTGTTAAAAGTAGGAACGTGTGTGGTTTAATTTGTTATCAAATTAGCCAATGCATTTACAAGTCAGTTAAACTAATTACCCATCATTCTTTGTAAACATGGATTCTATAATGCCCCTTTAAACTGTTGATGAGCCTCCCGCCACTAGAGGCCCCTGTAGCATCAGTTTTAGCTGGTGCCTTCCCATCTGAGCCTTCACAGGTCATAAATATGAGAAGCTTAGCAGTTAGCGTGTAGTAGGAGCAGCGTAGTATGGATGTGTTTTTAAGTGATAAATGTGAATTAAGCGGCATGTAGGCTGTCAAGGATTGAACTGCCCTTATAAATAACTACTCAACCAAAGTGAAAAGAGGCCACACATCAAGGGATGATATTCATCTGCAAAGAGGAACTAAGGCTAGCAGTGCTAGCTCTTAATGTTAGCTACACTCTACAGAATAGATCACGCTCACTGTTTGTAGGTATGTTCTTCTCTTGGACTAGTCGGTTAAAGGTAATTTAGCTGGATGGAGAATTAGACGCCTAAGAACATCCGTAGTTAAAAGGGCAATAAAGGAGACTTGGTGGTTTCCTGTTTATGGAGTCACGTTTTTGTTGAAAAGAGTAAAAAAAAACCCAAAACAAAACAAAAAAAAAAAACAACATAAACAATGAAGCAGTGGCTGTGGGCGGAGCTGTGTTTGACCTTACCTGACAATCTGTAGGTCAAACTTCACTGACGTGTCCTCCTCTGACAGCTGGTGAACGCTGAACCTCAGCTCAGCCTTTATCTGACCAATCAGAAAGCAGAAAGACAAGAGAGAATAAATCAGAAAGCATGGAGGCAGCAGACCAATCAGAGGGCAGGAAGAAAAAAAGAGAGCCAATCAGAGAAAGGGGGACAGCAGAGGGCCAATCACAGAGCAGGAAGAAGGCAGAGAGCCAGTCAGAGAGCAGGGAGACAGCAGAGGGCCAATCAGAGGGCAGGGAGACGGCAGGGGGCCAATCAGAGAGAAGTAAGGAAGGAGCTTGCCAATCAAAGAGAGGGGAGGCTGCAAAGGGCCAATCAGAGGGCAGGGAGACGGCAGAGAGCCAATCAGAGGGCAGGGAGACAGCAGAGAGCCAATCAGAGAGCAGGGAGACAGCCGAGAGCCAGTCAGAGGGCAAGGAGAGAACAGGGGGCCAATCAGGGGGCAGGGAGAGAACAGTGGGCCAATCAGAGGGCAGGGAGAGAACAGGGGTCAATCAGAGGACAAGGAGAGAACAGGGAGCCAATCAGAGGGCAGGGAGAGAACAGGGGGCCAATCAGAGGGCAGTGAGAGAACAGGGGCTTAATCAGAGGGCAGGGAGAGAACAGGGGGTCAATCAGAGGGCAGGGAGACAGCAAATGGCAAATCAGAGGGCAGGGAGAGAACAGGGGGTCAATCAGAGGGCAGGGAGACAGCAGAGGGCCAATCAGAGGGCAGGGAGACAGCAGAGGGCCAATCAGAGGGCAGGGAAACAGCAGAGAGCCTGTCAGAGGCCAGGGAGAGAACAGGGGGCCAATCAGAGGGCAGTGAGAGAACAGGGGTCAATCAGAGAGCAGGGAGACAGCAGAGAGCCAGTCAGAGGGCAGAGAGAGAACAGGGAGTCAATCAGAGGGCAGGGAGAGAACAGGGGGTCAATCAGAGGGCAGGGAGAGAACAGGGGGTCAATCATAGGGCAGGGAGAGAACAGGGGGTCAATCAGAGGGCAGGGAGACAGCAAATGACAAATCAGAGGGCAGGGAGACGGCAGGGTGCCATCAGAGGGCAGGGAGACAGCAGAGGGCGAATCAGAGGGCAGGGAGACAGCAGAGGGCGAATCAGAGGGCAGGGAGACAGCAGAGGGCCAATCAGAGAGCAGGGAGACAGCAGAGAGCCATTCGGAGAGCAGGGAGAACACAGGGGGCCAATCAGAGGGCAGGGAGAGAACAGGGGGCCAATCAGAGGGCAGGGAGAGAACAGGGGGTCAATCAGAGGGCAGGGATGCAGCAGAGGGCAGGGAGACAGCAGAGGGCCAATCAGAGAGCAGGGAGACAGCAGAGAGCCAGTCAGAGGGCAGGGAGAGAACCGGGGGCCAATCAGAGGGCAGAGAGAGAACAGGGGGCCAATCAGAGGGCAGGGAGAGAACAGGGGACCAATCAGAGGCCAGGGACAGAACAGGGGGCCAATCAGAGGGCAGGGAAACAGCAGAGAGCCTGTCAGAGGCCAGGGAGAGAACAGGGGGCCAATCAGAGGGCAGTGAGAGAACAGGGGTCAATCAGAGAGCAGGGAGACAGCAGAGAGCCAGTCAGAGGGCAGGGAGAGAACCGGGGGCCAATCAGAGGGCAGAGAGAGAACAGGGGGCCAATCAGAGGGCAGGGAGAGAACAGGGGACCAATCAGAGGCCAGGGAGAGAACAGGGGGTCAATCAGAGGGCAGGGAGACAGCAAATGGCAAATCAGAGGGCAGGGAGACAGCAGAGGGCGAATCAGAGGGCAGGGAGACAGCAGAGGGCCAATCAGAGAGCAGGGAGACAGCAGAGAGCCATTCGGAGGGCAGGGAGAGAACAGGGGGCCAATCAGAGGGCAGGGAGAGAACAGGGGGCCAATCAGAGGGCAGGGAGAGAACAGGGGGCCAATCAGAGGGCAGGGAAACAGCAGAGAGCCTGTCAGAGGGCAGGGAGAGAACAGGGGGCCAATCAGAGGGCAGCATGAGAACAGGGGGTCAATCAGAGGGCAGAGAGACAGAAGAGGGCAAATCAGAGGGCAGGGAGACAGCAGAGGGCAAATCAGAGGGCAGGGAGACAGCAGAGGGCAAATCAGAGGGCAGGGAGACAGCAGAGGGCCAATCAGAGGGCAGGGATTAGGAAGACAGACATGAACATCAGGAAGAAGATAGTTTTTCTAAATTAAAATAATCTGAGTGCCTATCCCCATCATGCATCTGTCATTTTTATTTTAATGTAACTGGCATGCAAGACTTTGCATATTTTAAGGTGCAATCATTAGCTCCTATACATATAACCCACCACCACCATCACAACAAACCCACCACACTTTTTCCTTTCAATGGCTGACCTCTGTTCCCATCTTCATGGGGTTTCCCAGGTCACACACCACCATCTTGGTCTGGTTCTCTTTCTTGTAGGCACAGGAGAGTCTGCTCAGGGTCTGAAATAAATAAAAACATCACTTAGATAGAGCCTGAGTGTGTTTGTGAAGAAAGAGATTCCTGCTCCATAAGCAGAAAGCACATCACTAAGTAAGTATCTTTGACTGATCCTTCTCAGCCACAGCTCAGAGGTTTACATCGCTGTTACAGAAGGTCGGAGGTTAAAATCCTGATCAAAGCAGTGTTAATGTCATCGACTAAAACTATGACTAAAAATGTTCATCGACAGCCTTTATTTCTATGACAAAAACTAGACTGAGACTAACAAAAATAGATCTGTGATGACTACAACTGACAAAAGGCACGTTTAGTTACCATCAAGATGACTAAATCTAGACTAAAATGTAATGCAGTTTTTGTCGGACATTCAAAATCTGAGATATTTCTCCTCTTGGCTAAATCTGTCAAAACACAGAGCAGTGAAAGTACGTATGATCTGGCTGGTGACACTGCCCCGGCTACTCGGTCTCATTGGTTGTTGTGGTGTTCTGTCAGAGGCACTACGACATCGAATCATAGATATCAAACATGTTTGATATTTAAGATTTGGGGTTTTGGAGGCTTTGACTCGATTTGAAGTAGTAAAACAATCGTGCTGACACCACACACACAAGGATTATTCAGACAAATTATCGTTTGTGATGAGGCTCCACTCAGGATATGCCCCCACGATTGTCAGGGGAGGCAATTCTGGCCTCAAATCAGGCTTAAAATCCTGTAGTGTGTGTCCAGCCTAAGGCTCTTTGGGACGGTCTTTAAGATGGCGGATCAGAATCTACTTCCAGTTTGACAGAAGACAGAGGACTGATGAATAAGCAACTTGAGATCAAGCTTTTGTCCTGAAGAATTAAATTAGCTGACAGCTCACACAGAAGACACTTCACTGTGGCGTCACTGCTTCCTCTTTCTTGTTCCGTCTGACCTTCACACTTCCTCCTCCTACAAACCACAAACAACTTTAACTCGCTGTCTGCACCACCTTTCATAAAAATATGCAGCACAGTTTGTTTACACCAGAGCAATGAAGAGCAGGGGTTAACTTTAAAGCAAGAATATGGCAAATAAATAAAGCACTGATGCAAAAATTCTATACATAGCTTAGTTTATCATAAAAGGCTTCGGATTTGATGTTACAGATCAACACAGGAGAGTTTGGGACTTTTGACTTTATTAAGGGCCCTCTTGTTAGCTCATTAACTACGACGACTTTTCATTCAACATACTTTTAATGACACAACTAGTTCTGCACACACTCAACTCAACTCAACTCAACTTTATTTATAAAGCACTTTAAAACAACCACAGCTGAAACAAAGTGCTGTACATAAGTAGACAAAACAATGCAGGGATAAAACAATTAAAACAATGAATAGGTATAAACACTAAAATAATCGTTTCATTGTTTTTAAAAAACAATTTAAGAACAATAAAACAATAACTAAAAACAAACCATAAAACACTAAAACAGGAGCAGAGTCTCATGTGGGGTTGAAAGCCAAGGAATAAAAATGGGTTCTATTTCATTCTTCCTGACCGCCAGAGACGGTATGCAATACCTGGATATCATCGCGCTGTGGCGCAAGAGGTCGAGACATAATACCAACAAAGTCACATGTGACCTGGGTGACGAAAGCAATCTGATAAGAAGCCCTGTCACCCAGCAGTCGTCTCCTTTTCATCTTCTCGCCATTACGCGCAGGTCGCGCAGTTTGTTTTGCCAGCTTAGCATCTAGCCGCCTATGCTAGTAGCCTCGTAACCCATCGGTTGGAGCTACGTCCCGTCCTCCAGAGGCTGCATAGCCGGTGTTCATTACCTAACCGGGAGTTTTGCCGCACCTTTGCAGGTAAGTATTATCACCTTTCTCCTGGCTGGTATTACTCTTGTTTACTCTCGTTGCCGTTAGCGTCTCCGCTGTAGCGGCTAACGTTGCTTGTGTTGACTTACTATTTTCGGGTGTCATCGACTCAGCTAAGCTATTACTTCCGAACCTTTTCGACTGACCGGTCTCGCTGAGGTGCTCCCGCCTGACAGCGACAACTGTGTATAAGGTCTGTGGACAGTAGCGGAAAGTGTTCTCACTCCATAGCTACCGTCCAACGTTACTACCGCGATCTGGCTTCCCAAGGCTTGTGACTGAGTGTGATTCGCTCTTGCTGCTTGCTAGACCTACGGTACTAAGTCAGTGATTCCTGGGGGGTGTGTAGCCGAGTGTTTCCGCTCTTGCCCCACACTACCCTGATATTGGAGCTTCTTCTTGCTGACTAACTAGCGTGCCTCTCCCCGCGACCGTAACTGAACGTTCGTGAAGACGGAGGCAGTCGAGCCGGGCTTGACAGCGACCATGTTCTCAGCTTGCAATGCCTGCATGACCCCTCTCAGTGCAGAGGATGGCCATGACACTTGTCCAACATGCCTTGGCGTTGAACATCTAAAGCAGGCGATGACAGACCAGGCCTGCAGTAATTGCAGCTGCATGCCGTTGGCAGACAGGGCCACTAGGCCAGCTAGGTATGAAAATAGCCTAAGCGGGACCCCCTTTTTGAGCTCCAAACGCAAACACAAGTTGAGCTCCACTGTTGCTAAGAAGAAACAGAGACGTGAGGACCCGCTGGCTCTCAAGGTGGACACACTGGCCTCTGAATTTGCCCAGATTAAGGCCCTTCTCCTTAATTTGCAACCTGAGGCCCACCCTCCCGTTGCTACAGTTGCTAGCTCTGTTGCTCCAGTACCACCTCCTATGATCGGTGAGGGTGATAGCTTGTCTTCCCTATCCCCTGTTGCTATTCTGCAAGATGAAGATGTCCTTTCTATTGCAGCTTCAGGGAACTGCTTTAGTGATAAAGAGGGGGGAGAGCAGGAGGATTTGATGAAGGCGCCCTCACACTCTTCAGGAATGGACTCTCTTGAGTCAGATTCCATGAAAGATGCTGACACTGGGCATTCAACAGTTAAAAAAGCCATTCAGCTGGCTATCTCTCAGCTTGGCCTCGATGTTGCCCCTGTTGAGATGGCTCCGGCCAATGCCTTCTTCAAAAATACTCCGCAACAGTCTACCTTCCAAGTGCCTCATTCGGTACCATACATTGAGGAGCTTAAAATATGCTGGCCTGACCCTAAGGCATTCCACCATTTGCCTAGTGACTGCAGGGTTTTGGCCAATTTGAAGGATGCTGCCCAGTGTGGGCTAGACCAAATGCCTGCCATTGATGCATCTATTGCTTCTTTGATAGTCTCCCCAGATGAGGCCCTCTGACCAGATGCCCGCTGCCCGCGCCCACAGTGCAGGATCACTGATGACCTCCTCATCAAGTGCTATGATATAGCAGCTAGGATGGGGTGCATCGGTAACTCCTTATCCCACCTTGTTCTGGCTCTGTCACAGACCCTTCAGACCACCGGAGCTGATGCCCTCACACAGAGCCTGAGTGATGCTTCACTTCAGGCTTTTGCTTTCATGACAAGAGAGCTTGGCAGACTTATGTCCACTTTGACTCTGGCCCGACGCCAAGTTTGGCTGGCCCAGTCCCCCTTATCAGAGGCATGCAGGAAGACCCTACGCACACTACCGGTTGTTCGGGGACAGATGTTTGGGTCTGCAGCCCAAGAGGCCTTGGAGCGCAGTGCTCAAGTTAATAAGGTCAGACAGCAGTTTGCTGATCTATGCCGGGCGCCCCTGCCTAAACCAAGGCATGCCAACAGTTATCGCCCTGTAGCCAGGACTCAGAGTCCTTTGGGGGCTGGACGTTCCTCCCCTCAACAGCGCCATGCTCATCGGACCCCTTCACAGCCTGCCTTTCGAGCACCAAGGGACAGGGGCCCCAAGCATGGGGCCTCTTCTGGCCGACCCCCTAAGCCGCAAAAAGGCTATGGGGGCCGAACCTGACTCCCAAGCCATGGGTGCCAGCCGCTTCTCCCCACAGCACCTCAGCCGCTGAAAGGCCTTTGTTTCAGACCCCTGGGTGTTAATGACTCTCTCCAGGGGATACAGTATTCAGTTCAGACGTCGGCCTCCAAAGTTCAATGGCATCAAGGTGACTGTTGTCAACGACCCTTTGAGGTCTCTGGTTCTAAGACAGGAGATTGCGGCACTTTTAAGGAAAGGCGCCATCGAAACTGTACAAAGTTCTTGTCAGAAGAGTGGTTTCTATTCAGCTTATTTTCTAGTTCCGAAGAAACTAGGCGGGTTTCGCCCCATTCTCGACCTCAGGAAGCTGAACCAGTACATAAAGGTTCTGCGTTTTCATATGCTCCGCACAGCAGATGTTCCCCAGGCTGTGTCAGAGGGAGACTGGTTCACAAGTGTCGATTTGAAGGATGCCTATTTCCATGTGCCAGAGGCACCCAAGCACAGACAGTTCCTCCGCTTTGCATTTGAGGGAGAGGTTTACCAGTTTCGTGTGCTCCCATTCGGGCTTTCGCTTGCTCCTTGGATAATCACAAGGGTCATTGCAGCTGCACTTGCCCCTTTGCAGGCCAAAGGCATGCGAACTCTTCCCTACTTAGACGATTGGCTGGTTTGCGCTCCAACACAGGAGCAGGCGCTTTGCAACACAGAAACCCTTCTGTCCCATGTGTTGGAACTGGGGTTCACGGTGAACTTTGCAAAGAGCTCTTTGATTCCCAGTCAGTGCATCACATTCATCTGCATCGCTTTCAACTCAATGTTGATGAGGGCTACACCCTCCCTCCAGAGGGTGAACGATATCCTCAGCCTTGTCTCTCGTTTTCAGAGGGGCAAGAGAATAACATACAGACTACTGCTCCAGTTACTAGGGAAAATGACAGCAGCAACAACGGTCATCCCTCTAGGCCTCCTCTCGTTACGCCCTTTGCAAATCTGGGTCAACGGGTTGGGTCTCGACCCCAAGAGACACCAAAACAGGACGGTGCTGATATCAGGCCGGTGCCTTCGGGCCCTGGAGCCTTGGAGAGACAGAACTTATCTGTGCTGCGGTGTTCCCCTGGGCTCACTTCTGTCCCGCCGGGAGATAGTAGTGACAGATGCCTCCCTCTCAGGTTGGGGGGCTGTGTGGCACCACAGGACGGTCAGGGGGGACTTGGAGCTCCCATCAGAGGCTCTGGCACATAAACGTGTTGGAACTGCGTGCAGTCCATCAAGCGCTCAGGCATTTTCTCCCCTTCTTGGAAGGCAAACATGTCTTAGTGCGCTCGGACAACACATCTACGGTTTACCATGTGAACCACCAGGGTGGCACCAGGTCCATCAAGTCCCTAAGGGAGGCACAGAGGCTACTGCAGTGGGCATCACCCCACCTTGCGAGCCTCAGAGCTCTGCACCTGCCAGGAGTGCAGAACGAGGCAGCAGACATGCTCTCCCGCGAGAAGCCCCCACCAGGCGAGTGGAGGCTGAATCCTTCAGTGGTTCAGATGATCTGGGAGAGGTACGGCAGAGCAGAGGTCGACTTATTTGCGTCAGAGGCTTCGACGCATTGCCCACTGTGGTTTTCCCTCTCGGAACAGACCAGTCCACTGGGACAGGATGCACTAGCGCATCCCTGGCCAGACTGCCTCCTGTATGCTTTTCCTCCTCTCCCCCTGCTCATGCTGACACTTCACAGGATAGAAAGAAGCAACCATTCCGTGCTGCTGGGAACCCCCATACTGGCCAGGGCGAGTCTGGTTTCCTGTTGTTTGTCGGCTTCTCAACGGAGTGCCCTGGCCTCTCCCACAGAGGCAGGATCTTCTGTCCCAGTTGGAGGGGCGCATTTGGCACCCTCAGCCGAAACGTCACCAACTGCAGGTCTGGCCGCTGAAGGGCCTGGCTCCCTGCTGAGCTCCTGTGAGCAGGCGGTGGTCCGGACAGTACTAAATTCGAGAGCTCCCTCCACTAGGGAACTGAATTCCAACAGATGGAAACTCTTTTCCAGTTGGTGTACAGATCAGCATGAGGATCCAGTGTGTTGCTCTGTTCCTGTATTGCTCGGGTACCTGCAGTTGTTGTTGGATAGAGGTCTCTCCGTCTCAACCATTAAGGTAGATGTTGCTGCTATCTCAGCTCAGCATGTATTTGTGGATGGTCGTAGCGTGGGTTCACATCCTCTGGTGGGTCGCTTCTTGAAGGGTGCGCTGCAGTTGCGGCCTCCCTTTGCCACGCGGGTACCTTCCTGGGATTTGCCTGTTGTCTTAGAGTCCCTTTGCTCCTCACCATTTGAGCCACTGGATCAGGCTGAACTCAGATGGTTATCTGGTAAGACCGCTTTTTTACTCGCTATGGCCTCTGCTAAGCGTGTTGGTGACCTTCACGCCCTCTCTATTTCCAGTGACTGTTTACGTTGGCATTCTGATGGCTCGGGGGTGGCCATGTGGCCCAACCCCTCATTTCTTCCTAAGAGGCTTTCTGCCTTTCATGTCAATAGGCCTATCAACTTGGCAGCTTTCACCCCACAGTCTGGGGTGGAGGAACTGTCCCACGGTGCTGGCCTCCTCTGTCCAGTCCAGGCCTTGAGACAGTACATTCAGGTTTCTGCAGAGTTTCGTAAAACTGATGCACTGTTTGTTTGTCATGGCGGTTCCAGGAAGGGACAAGCCTTGTCTAAACAGAGGCTCTCTAACTGGATTGTTGATACCATCTCCATGGCGTACAGTCTGAGAGGCCTCCAGGTCCCTTCTGTGAAATGTCATTCAACCAGGAGCATGTCTACATCTTGGGCTGCCTTGAAGGGCGTTCCGCTCAATGACATATGTGCTGCAGCTGCTTGGGCGTCATCCAGCACCTTCGCTCGGTTCTATCGGGTCAATGTGGCAGCCCCTCATCCTGTGGCAACAGCAGTCCTGTCTGCTTCTTCAGTTCTTTGCTAAGCAAGGTGAGTGTGTATCCTCGTGACCTTGTTGGTATGGGTCATCCAGGTATAGCATACCGTCTCTGGCGGTCAGGAAGAATGAAATAGAACGAGAGTTACAGCTGTAACTAAGGTTCTATGAATCCTGGATGACCGCCAGAGTTCTCTGTCACTCGGAATCTTGTCGAGAAGATTCTGTAGGAGACGACTGCTGGGTGACAGGGCTTCTTATCAGATTCCTTTCGTCACCCAGGTCACATGTGACTTTGTTGGTATTATGTCTCGACCTCTTGCGCCACAGCGCGATGATATCCAGGTATTGCATACCGTCTCTGGCGGTCATCCAGGATTCATAGAACCTTAGTTACAGCTGTAACTCTCATTTTAAGATGAGTTTTAAAAATGGACAGTTGACAGTTGACAGTGGACTGTTTAATGTGGGAGGGAAGCTCGTTCCACAATTTGGGAGCAGTGACAGAAAAAGCTCTATCCCCCCTGAGCTTCCGTTTTGACCTCGGTACCTCCAGGAGCAGCAGATCAGCTGACCTGAGGCACTGAGTGTAGGGGTGAAGGAGCTCAGAGAGGTAGGATGGGGCCAGACCATTCAAAGATTTAAAAACAAATAAAAGAATCTTAAAATGGACTCTAAAGTGCACAGGCAGCCAGTGGAGGGAGGCCAGGATGGGAGTAATGTGCTCCCTCTTACGTACTCCAGTTAAGAGGCGAGCGGCTGCGTTTTGCACCAACTGGAGACGTGCAAGGGAGGACTGACTGACTCCAAAATAAAGTGCATTACAGTAATCCAGCCGAGATGTGATAAAGGCATGGATTACTGTTTCAAAGTGCTGTTGTGCGAGAAAAGGCTTTACCTTTGCCAACTGTATAATCTGAAAAAAGCTGGACTTCACTACAGAGCTAATTTGATGCTCCAGCTTAAAATCACTGTCCATCTTAAAACCCAAGTTTGACACTGTTGGCTTAAGATAATCAGCTAAAGGACCCAAGTCAACAGGAGAGGATACACAAGGGCCACTGGGACCAAACACCATCACTTCAGCTTTTTTCTCATTAAAATTTAAAAAGTTCAAAGCCAGCCAGGCTTTGATGTCTTCAAGACATGCCAGGAGCGGTGAGAGAGAAAGCATTTTTCTTTTTCAGCGGCACGTATATCTGACTGTCGTCAGCATAGCAATGGAAAGAAATGCCATGCTTTCTCAGGATGGAGCCCAGGGGCACAACAGTGGTCACAACTTTTCCTTCCTTACAGAGAACGCCTTTGTCTCATAATCAGAACAGGATATACCACTTAACACCTCTGATGTGATTTTAGACTTTCTGACACTAATAATGATTCTGCTAGAAACTCTTAATGAATCAAACTTCATCCTGGTGATTATCCAGAATCAAAGAGTCTGTGATTGTGATTGGACAGCAGCTCTGTGTTGGTGATCAGGTGAGGTTACCTGGCTGCGGACGACCCCGGTGAAGTCGGCCTGCTGTGGCGGGTAGACGTGCAGCTCAGCCTCGTAAGCTCCCTCTCCTTTATTCTCAGCAATGATACCCAAGGTCAGAGCGTTATCGTCTCCAATGTAGATCTCCTCACGGTCACTGCAAAAGAAAGAGAGCGGGGGATTAGCTCACAGCGGCACACAGAAATCTAAACCCCACTGAAGCATGTGTAAAAAGTGAAGTGATTGATGGTTGATCTTCTGTGTCTGAGTCTCACCTCTTCACTGACAGCTTCAGGTCAGGTTTACAGATGTTATCGTCTCCACAGTCCAGCAGGATGTGAGCCTGCAGAAGGGCCAGCAGAAAGACGGACAACAAATTACAGAGGTGAAATAAAAAAATGCAACATCAAAATTAAAGAGCAGACGATCAAACTAAGGATGAGTGAAAAGCAGACGGACACTGCAGCGTTACCTGCTTGGTGACGTTGGACGGCGTGGACATGTCGAGGATGGGCAGCAGGCCGGTGTCATCAGCAGCCAGCTGATAGTTCAGGGCGTAATCCATCGCCACTGAGATGGGAGTGATCTTATCCCGAAACTCTCCATCATCCTGAAGAGAGAAGCAGCAGAAACGTTTACTGTGACTCTGAGGAGGAGACGTCAGCTGTTTTCAGTTCATTCCTTCCAGATGTGAGCAGAGTTTTCCTCATGAGAATATCTGATACTCCCTGTTAGAACCATAAGTCAGTGCTGCTATGCTTATAGAAATAAGAAAATGCATAAAGGTTAAAGTGTTACGGGGACAGATGATGAGAGTTTCTTCTTCTGTGGTTTTGAGACTCCTGCTCACCCTCAGGTAGACAAGCTGCTCCTCACAGGAAGGGCCTCTCCCATTGGACACCACCATAGTTTTGGTATAATGAAACGTTTGATCATGCAGGAAGCGGACACGTTTAGTTGATTCCTTCTGCTTCAGGCGATCCAGCTCCAGGTCAATGCGGAAACCTGCAGGGTGACGACCAATCAGAGATGAGATCTCACAGCTGCACCACTACAGACTCAGAGTCTTCACGGAACAAAGATATTAAAGATATGCACATGGCATCAAAGTGGGCAGAGTCTCTGACTCGTATGGGGGTGGGGCCACAGGCCGCCATGACAGTGTGCAGTGCTGTGCCATTAAATGATGAAGATTCAGGAATTAGTTGACCTGACAGGCCAGATGGATTTGTTTCACACACCCATATGGAAAACCTTCAATACTAAGTGTTTGGGAAAGGGCAGAGGATTTGAAAAAAACTCAAGAGTGTGATTGGATGAACGTTCAGTCTGTCACATCTCTACGGGCTAATCAGAGCAACAAAAAACATGATGTAGCCACGACTGAGCTACCGAGGAATAACACGAACCATGGCGACGGTAGACATGTCAGTACACGACTTTTGTTATTTCTGAAGAGAAAACAACTCACTGCTGTTCTTTGTTCTTCTTTTAACAAGAAATGTTGTCAAGTTCTGATATACCTGGCGCTTTAGCAGCAACCACGCTAAGCTCTTCCGCCATAATTGCACCAGTCTCTTGCTGCCGCTTGCTTATGTCACAACTCTGCCACGCCTGAAAGTACTGCCTCTCGTCGCTGATTGGTCCTGTCACTTCCTAACCGGGCCCAAATGGTTCAGACGGGAGCTTTGCAAGATGTATTTGCCAGTGAGAAACACAGAAACGGGCAAATCCATCTGCTTTGCAAGGTTAGAAATTAGTCTGACTGATGATGAAGAGGTGACTCTCTGCTCATCCTCCATCACAGCCTCAATCCTCTCTGTTTACTTCAGCAGCCTGCACAAACGTCTAATCAAGTGTCTCAAGCCTCTCATAGAGATACAGGTGTTAACGTTAGTGTCTGTTACAGACAGAGGCTTCTCCTGGTCCAGTTTTCCAGTTTTGCAGACTGATGACTGCCCTGCACAAACAGTGACACCCATAAAATGACCCAAATATGAAAAAATGGAAACGACAGACAGAGGAGAACCACTGCAGACACTTGTTCTAGTTTATTTATGATTCAGAGGAAATATCTCATTTGCATTAGCCTTACCTCTTTTGAAAATCTGCACTCATTAATGTAAACTACCCTACTGACCTCATGTTACTGCCACTCCATTGCATATTTATACTTTCTGTCCAGTCTGGTTGTTTGGTCTGCACCAGATATCAGCAGACAGCACAGACAAACCAAACCAACTCAGCAAACCCACTCAAGCCCGTTTAAATCAGGGGTGTCAAACTCGGGGGCCAAATCCGGCCCGTGGAACAGTTAAATCTGGCCCGCAAGATGATCTCATATTTCTGTTCTAACTGGTTCATCAGTCTGAGGTCTGCAGATTTCCTCAAGTATAAAAATGTGAACTTATCCTGATGATTTAAGACATCCTTGGTAGTCACAAAATCTGAAAAAGTAAGGAGTAAAAATATTTAGATAAAAGTCAGGAAACAAATTAATTTGTGTTTTAATTTCATATTTTCAATTTTGAATCTCACAATTAGGACTCAAACTTAGGATTTTGACTTTTTACTTCATACTTTGAGCATTTCAACTCATTCTGACTCCTCATATAATATTTTGAGCTTTAAGATTCATAAATCTATTTTTTAAGTCATATTTTGAATTTATTAACCAGTTATATTGTATTCTATCTCATATTTTCAACTCCAAACTTTGACATCATAATCCCATAGTTTGACCTATTAGACACACAATTTAAAATTTTGAAACATATTTTGACTTTTAAATTCATGATAACAAATTTTATTTCATATTTTGACCTTGTTACTCATGATTTTTACTTCTTTCTAATATATTTACCTTAAAAAACCTTTCGTGTTCAATTTCATGTTTTAGCCTTTTCTCAGATTATGAGCCTTTAAACTTATCTTTTTAACCTTTTAAATGTCAAAGTTAAGTTCATCATTTATCATCAGTGCTAAATTTTTGTTTTCATATTTTATTATTGGTGAAACGAGGTTGACAGTTTATGGTTAAGCCCTCAGGTTAGACCTGAATCCAGAATCCGTCCTGCTGTGATTGAGTTTAACACCCCTGTTTTAAATCAAACCATAGAGGTTAGGAATGAAAGCACCCGACAGACATCCGTCTCTTTTGCTCCCTGTTTCAGACCGCCATGTTTCAGAGTGTTGGACACTCAGTTGGCTTAAGAGGCATGGCTTAGTGGTCAAGCGATGTCAGTGCATATCGTCTACAATATAATGAACGATCGTGTGTTAAACCATTAATATAGGAGCGTTAAGGCTAATTTTTATCTCCCTTTAAATCTATCCACTAGAGGTCGCTGTTTCTGACAGACCCCCACCTCTCCTTGGCTGCTGCTCTGTCTGTCCTTCCTGTTCTGTTGTAGATTTCTGTCTCTCTGCTCAGGTGAGCTAACATCATAGAAACCAATTTCAAAGAACTCACTCTAAATTCTGCAATATTTACTCAGAAAGTTCTGGTAAAGTTCCTCCACTTTTCAAATGATTCTTAGAGCATGATTGATCCTGTAGTCTGTTCAGTAAATAAAGTGTGTTTTCCTCTCTGTAATGTTGAAGGATGTGTTGTACTCACTGAGAGTTGGCGGAGCTCTGAGTCCGCTGGCCTTAATACAATACTTCACCCTGAAACTAAACACAGACACACAAACAGTTAGCTGAAGCCTGAATAAGACCGAGAAGAAGTGATTCTCACCAGAGTATCAGGACCCATCGCCTCTTAACGAGGAATCTGGACCTCAAATGAGTTTAGGGGAAAATGCTGTAGTTTGGAGCTTACATGGAGGAAAACATGACTGAAAACAAGCATGTTTAATAAGTAGATCAGCACAGAAGCCCTGGAGGGACATGCATCCAGACATTTCATTTTGCTCTGCTTCCCGTGACGGCATGAACATTTTAGCTGTTTTAAAGATAGTGAGGAATTGCCTCATTATTACGGGACAGAAAACAGCTTTGTTTTCCCTAGAGAAAAGCAGATAAATCAGTCGAGTCCTTTAGAAAAGACCTTTCCCTTTATCATGACAGATGATTAGAATAAATGCACATCCAGCATGCTTAAGGTTTCTGTACATCAGACTTCTATACAGTTTTATTTCCGACCCACTGAAGCTGCAGCTGCAGCTCTGTGGCCTATTTGGGGTCCTGACACACTTGTTGAAAAACACTGAAAAAAATGAATAGATATTTAAGTTAGCAGTTGATAAAATCTCACCAGGAAACTAGTGTGGAGGTTCCAGTCAGTGTGCACGTCTTCTCCTCTGGGTTGATGATCTGAGGCGTCATGTCCAACGTGGCGTTCACGCTGATCACAGGGCGAGCTCTGAAACACATCAAAGTTTCAGTTTAGCCTTATTAGCCGGATAGCTGAAGCCATGTGGAAGCTAGCATGAACCTTTGTGAACAGGTCAGAAGAGGACAGTTAGCACTCATGTAGCTCTCGCTCAACCGTTCATTCACTCATAATGAAACTCATGGACATGGACATGTTAGCCTCAGTTTGACAGGAGAAAAGTTCAAAATGACACAAAACCAGTAAAGATGTTCCTAAGCACATAATTTTCCATCCAATTAAACTAGAGATGCACAAAACTGGATCATTGCTAATATCAGAGATGCTGATATTTATGATTCCAATATGGATACTGATATTTAATAAGTATTTCATGCCCGAAGCGTCAGTCCTTTGTACATAAAAATACAATGTTAAAAATCAAAGAAAGAATAAATATCACAATGTCAGTTCTTTCCAACATCATTTTGCCTTTTCCCATAATGCTTTTACTAAAAAAACACATTCAGATGAAAGCTAAAAATTTGAGGCTTGCTTCTAAAATGTCATCATATTCACACCCATATTTAGGATATTTTTTTACCCCGCTTTCTGATTTCTTATTTTTCTGCATATTTGTTACACAAATTTTAGATCCTCTAACTAATGTTAAAATTAGACACAGATAACCTGAGTAAATACTAAAATCAGGTTTTAAATGATGATTTCATTTATGAGGGTAAGTCCATCCGAACCTACCTGGTCCTCTGTGAAACAGTCATTCCCCCTAAACCTAATAACTGGTTGTTCCATCCTTGGCAGCAACAACTGAAGCAAGCCTGTGATAACTGTCAGTGAGTCTCTAACATCACTGTGGAGGAATGTTGTCCCATTCTTCTCTGCAGAATAGTTTTCATTCAGCCACATACAAGGGTTTTCCAGCATGAACGGCCTGTTTAAGATCACACCACAGCATCTCAGTCAGATTCAAGTCCAGACTTGGACTAGACCACTCCAGAACCTTCATTTAGTTTTTAGTCCATTCAGGGGTGGACTTGCTGGTGTGTTTGGGATCATGGTCCTGCTTCATAACCCAAGTGTGCTTGATCTTGAGGTCATGAACTGATGGCAGAGAAAGGGACGCACACCTTCCAGAAAGTTCCTCTTCTGTCTGGTCAGTCCTCAGAATATTTTCCCAGAAGCCTTGGGGACCATCAGGATGTTTGTAGTCAAATGTGAGACCAGCCTTTGTGTTCTTTTTTGGTCAGCAGTGGTTTTGGCCTTGGAACTCTCCCATGATACCACTGTTGCCCAGTCTCTTTCTGATTGTTGAATTATGAACTCTGACCTTAACTCAGTCAGTGAGGCCTGCAGGTCTGTAAATGTTGTTCTGGGTTCTTCTGGGACCTCCTGGATGAGTGGTCGTTGTGCTCTTGGAGTCATGTTAGTAGGCCGGCCACTCCTGGGAAGGTTCACCACTGTTCACAGTTCTCTCCATTTGTGGATAATGGATCTCAGTGTGGTTCGCTGGAATCCCAAAGCCTTAGCAATGTCTTTGTAACCCTTTCAGACTGATAGATGTCAGAGACTTTGCTTCTCATCTGTTCTTGAATTTCTTTAGATGGCTCCATGATGTGTTAAAGAGATCTTTAAGCCTGCTTCACTCTGTCAGACAGGTTCTAGTTAAGGGACTTACTCATTCAACAGGTCTGGCAGTAATCAGGACTGGGTGTGGATAGTCAAACTGAACTCAGCTTCACTAAAAATGTGGTTGATCACAGTTAATTCATGATTTAACAATGGGGGCACTGAATACTTCACATAGTGCCAGGTAGGTTTGGATGGATTTTTCTCCTAACAAATGAAACAATCATTTAAAAACAGACTCTTTTATGTAAATCAGGAAGAGGGAAACACTTTTTACAGCAATGTATCTGCAGGAATAATGTGGAATTGATTTAATGTAATTTAATCAGCACTTAAAGGGTTAAAATGTTCTACCAGCAGCTGTAAAACAGCAGCTCTTTGATATCAGAGGTGGCCTCGCTCATTACTCTCCTCTCACACAGCAGGAGCACGCTCACACAGACAGGAAGTTACCTGTATAAAACTGCTTTATCAGCTCCGAACACGCCCACTATTAAATCTGAAAGAAACAGAAACAAACGTCAGCTCTGTAACAGCAGCATGTCTCATCCCTGCTGTGGCTCTGGGTGACCCTGTTTATACCTCACAATAACATCTGTTTCAAACATTCAGAAACCAGGTGAGTTCATTTTAGTCCATGTGTCTGCATTAACACTCCATCCTCAGTGGCCTGACATCAGAGCTTTGGGTCGCTCCTCTGGTTCTAACAACAGCCAAAACTTCATCTTTGAGGCTCTTCTACTGCAGCTTGGCATCCCTACATGCTGGCATTCAATCCTTACAACTGTAGTATTTGGTTCATTAGAGCTTGTACATGTTTACATTTAAATTTCAAATCCAAATTTCCATTTTTAGTTTAGATATGTACTGTTTAATTTGTTTACATAGAGAACTAGAAAAGCAATCGGAGAGCGCAGACCTCCGCCATCAGCCCTATCTCCCAATAGTACAGAATCCTTTAAAAAATTCCTGGATCCAGACGGTGATCCGGATCACTCCCAAAATCTAAAAAGTTCTTCCTTATGCCATTTCTGACATTTCCTGAAAATTTCATCAAAATCCGTCAACGACTTTTTGAGTTATGTTGCTAGCTGACGAACAAATGAACAAACAAACGAACAAACAAACGACCAAACCCACCCGATCACATGACCTCCTTGGCGGAGGTAAAAATGCTAACTAGAATCAAAGTCCCTGTTTGTGTGAGAATACTTGACCAATAAAGTGATTCTGATTTTCTTCTCTTACTTTTACATGGCT
The DNA here is from genome assembly GCF_018320785.1 of Cheilinus undulatus. Lineage (NCBI taxonomy): Eukaryota > Metazoa > Chordata > Actinopteri > Labriformes > Labridae > Cheilinus > Cheilinus undulatus. Next base: position 1,424,737 of record NC_054879.1, on the reverse strand, counting down.
AGGTATCCCTACCTGCCATGTGCAGAGAATGAGCTGGCAAGATAAAAGAATGGGGGCAGACATACCCAGTGATACAGTAGTTATATTGACTGGTATGACAGCTGTAGGGGGGTGTTGTTAGCAAACGAGCCCCTTATTAAAGCCCCAGCTCCCACTGAAGTGGCCTTCTTTTTTCCACTCTTCTTCCAAAATAAAGGCAGCAGAAGCCCAGTGGTTGTATTTGCATACTCCACGTGCACACGCTCAGATCTCTAAAAAAAACCCCCACCATTTCCATCACTCTGAGCGAGGTTGGGCAGACATTTTGTTTACTGGCAGAACACAATAGATCACGTCAGCTGGCTGGGACGGTTGTTAACGTGTGCCAGTACGGATGAAGACATCCCAGACCACCTTTGCATGCACTCTTAGCTATCAGACATTTAAGCATTGATGCACATTATTACCACCTGGAGTCTGAATGTCCCAAACAGGGGTTCATGTGAAGACAAATGACCCGTCTGAGAGAAAGTATGTACCTGGGTATCCGTTCTTGTCGATGTCAGTGTTCCCTGTCATGGAGTATCCGAAGCTGGCAGGCATGTAGCTGGATGCCCATTTACCCTGGAGGACCTGAGACACCACAAACATAAATCAGACAGTGAGTGTTTTTACTGGGGTTGACTGTGTGGAGCTTCCTTCCTGTTCACTATTAAAATCCAGGATCCTGGATTTGACATTCTCTGAGAAATGCTGAGATTAAATGATTTTCTATCTCATTTTTGACCGTAGGAAACATGCTTCTGTTTTGTACTTTAGCATAGGTTTACAGCTGAAATACAGGGCTCTGAGGGTTTAGTTAGTCTCCCAGCGATTTTCTCTAAAGGGTACAGACGGGCAGGCATTTGGAGAGTTTTCTTTCCTTCATACTGAGTTCACATGACTCTTTTCAGCTAGAAGACTGTAAGACGCTTAAGTAGCACACCTAGCTACCTTGAGAGCTCCTACCCCTAATGTAACTCTCATGTAAAGGTGAAAGGTCGGTGTGGATTAAGGACCCTGAACTAGAGCATTTAGGATGAGCTGTAAAATTATCAGAGATATTATTTATGGTGTTAAGCTGGACTGATTCATGCTCCACAGACCAAAGCACTCAGACCTTTGACGGTTTACCTTTACACCACTATGTGATGTGTTTACCTGTGAAGGTGTGGGGTCGGGCCCCTGTGGACGGCCATTATGGATGTAGACCAGACCGTAGCGGTCTGGACCGCCATAGGGAGCAGAGATAGCCACGTCTAAAGAAAGAGAGAAGACGGGGTCAGAGACGAGATCTGATTAAGGTGACTGTGTGAGTGTATGTTTGTCTCTCACCCTTGAACCCGTCCATGTCCAGGTCTCCCAGTGCCGCAATGGCGGAGCCGTATCGTGCGTAATCCTCCGAGCCGGTGAGCTGCTGAGGAGGGTGGTAAGAGAAGCCACCTTTACCCAGGTAAACAGACACCTGAGGACACAGAAACACAGGCTGTTAGGCAGATACCACTTAGCATGGTTAACTTATTAAACCATAACACCGGCATAGCAGTGACTCTCTCTTCATCTGTTAATGTTTATAGTTCTGAGAGAGATGTTAAACTTTGATAAATCTGCTCATTTACCTGAATGTTGATGACTGCTCAGTGTTCACCCACAGCTGTTTGTTTGCAAGTTAACGAGCTAATTATGTAATTATGATGCTTTAGAGATGATATGATCTCTTACATAGAGGAATAACTGGAATAGTAATTTAACTTATAAAAATTCCAAGTTTTCATGTTATATCATCTTACAGATGTATTTTTGGCTGTAACTGCAGATCCCTACACCCATCTGTGGTTCTAAAACTCCAGATACTGTTTGCAAGCTGCAATTTAATAACGAAAGAAGAAGAAAGCGGTCAGAGAAAATGCTATAGCAGCGTTGTTTTTTGAAATGCTGGTCATTTTTCAACAATGCTGATCATTTTTCTGGATTTCTTCACACGTTTTCCTTGATTTTCTGAAATTTTGAGGCATCACAAAAAAGTTTATTCCATCTTAAATGAATCAGGAAGTTAAAAAAAGAAGAAGACCACACAAATGAGCAGCTGACCTATCGTCACTGGAGGACTTTTAGAGTGTACCCTGTGATTCATTTCTACTTTAACTGTGACTTTTCACATACAACATGCCGTCTCCATGTCTGGATCTTTTCAGCAGTGGTATGGTGTCAGACTGGGGAAATATCCCACTACTATTATCAGCCATAGGAAATATTTACAGTGGAAACAGGCAGTGGAACAGTTGGATAAAGTCAGAGGAAGTTCAAATATAAAATGTGATATTTGTTTGACGTTTCGGTTTCTTATCTTCGTCTCTGCTTCCTCCTGATGAAGTGACGCTGCAGACAGAAACCACACGTGAAGGACAGTGTGTCCATGTGTGTTTCCTATCTAACTAAAGCTCCTAATTTCCACTGTTCACACGCCTGTCTGCATATATGCATTTTATTCAGAAAGTATTCAGACCCACTACACTTTTTTCAGTTTGCTATGCTGTAGCCTGATTCTAGTCATTTACATTTATTTTTATTCACATCAAACTACTCTCAGTGCCCCAGAATTAGAGAGTGAAGACAGAACTTTAGAAATTCAGCTAATCAATTAGAAATAAAAAACTGATACCTCACATTGACACAAGAACTCAGAGCCTTTCCAACAACGTTGTAAATGTAGCTCAGGTTCCTCCCATTTCTCTGGACTGTTGCTGAGATGTTTCTACACCTGAACTGGAGTCCACCTGTGATAAATTTAATTGATTAACTGTTCTCTTAGGAACCTTCAGAGCAGCAGAGTGTTTCTGTAGCCTTCTCCAGATCTGTGCCTGTCAACAACCCCGTCTCTGCAGCTTATTTGACCTTTGACCCTTGGTTTTTGCCCAATCATTGTCAGCTGTGAGGCCTTCTATAGAAAGGGGCAAGCCTTTAGAATCATGTCCAATCAGTTTAGTTTAGCACAGGTGGACTCCAGTCAAGGTGTAGAAACATCTCAGCAAAGATCAGAGTCATGGAGGAACCTGAGCTAAAGTTACTAAAGGCTATGAATACCGACATCAGTGTGAGACTTCAGGGTTTTTTTCCTAACAAATCAACAAAAAAATCTAAAGTTGTGTTTTCCCTTTGTCATGATTGAGTGTGGATTAATGAGAATAAAAATGAATTTAAATGACTGAAGCTTTAGGCTGAAACAGAACAAAACTGAAAAAAGCGGCAGAAAACTCTCTGGACGAGCTGTATAGACTTTCTTGTTTGAAAGATCTTTTTAACGTTACATTGATTAAGGAGGTTTTACATCAGGGACCTCAGCTCAGACCAGACTACACCAAACCCCAAAGTCTGGGGCATGTGTTCAGCGAGAACACAAGCATACTGTGCTGGGGTTTGAGTCCCGTTAGTCTGTGTAGACTGAGTGTGCAGTTGAGCACAGACAGTGGGAGATGTGAACACAACTGTGCTGCAGAGTCAGGTCTACATGTCTTCTGTGCAGCACGGGCTCATCTCATCCTCTGAACTGTAGGTAGATGTGGAGGTAGGAGGAGTGTCATAATTCCTATAGTCTTAGTAATAGGTTTGTTTCTGTTAGTTGTCGGTGCAAGCTGCTTTTAGATCTGGGGAACTGATACACCAGCTGCAAAGCTAACGCTATGGAAGCAGATGGTATTTTTTGCTTTCCCTCATCAAACTCATCAAATACACAATCCAACAACTCCAAAACGCTCTGGTGGACAAGTTGTGACCTGTACGTTCACCACGCTATGAAATAATCATGGAACGTTATGAGACGGGGATGTTTTAAAGTTAAATGCAAAGCCAGAACTACACTCCAGACATGGCTTCTGCACTGTGTCACTCCGCTTAGTGGTTTACTCAAGAAATAGTTCCGAGTATTTCCTTCATGTGTTGTAATGTTACATAATTATACGTTATTATTTCATAGGGTGGTGAATGTGCAGGTCACAACTTGTCCACGAGAGCGTTTTGGAGTTGTTGGATTGTGTAATTGATGAGTTTGATGAAGGAAAGCAAAAAATACTGTCTGCTTCCATAGTGTTAGCTTTGCAGCTGGTGTATCGGTCCCCCAGATCTAAAAACAGCTTGCACCGACAACTAAAGGAAACAAACCTATTACTAAGACTTTAGGAAGTATGGCAATGGGCGAATTTGCCAAAATGTTGAAGTATCTCTTTAGGATCCTCAGACAGAGCGTGCTGGTTTGATGTTTGGCTTTAATTTCATGTTTTTAATTCTGTTTAGTTGTTGTTCTTGTTTTTCATGCTCTGCCGTCTTTAGGTGTAGTATAGGTGTCACTGTTGTTGGTTTCTTTAGTTCATATTGTTTACTTTTCTTAGAAAATGAACAAAAAAAAATCAAAAACAATCAAAAGCATGTAGCTTTTGGTGCAAAGAAACGTAATTAAATCATAAAAATATGTTTAAAGCTCTAAAACAACACATTTAAAAGATGCTTTTATTAAAAAAAATGAAGCAGAAATCTCAAGGAAATGACAATGAGTCAGAGTAATGTCTTCTAAAGATAAGCATGAAAATGTTTGTGCACAGGTGTTGGTTTCATACCTGTCCCACCTCTCTCAGTCTCCCATCAGACCCTCGGTCCATGAAGAGAGGAGCTCCAATCAGAAGATCCACCATACTGGCACATAAACACAGAAAATACAATAAAAATCAACTTTAAAATCCTAAATTATCTTAAACAGTTTGATTTAGTGGTAGAGGGTTTCAGTGAGTCTGCAGACAGATGACCTGTGGGTATTTTATGATTAACAAACATATTTCCATTATCATGTGTAACTAAAACACCCTGAAGCCTCAGAGACATGCCTCATTCATTCACTTCATCAGAAACACATGGACAGTGTTTGTTTTGAATTGTTTACATCAGCTGTTGTTCTTCTTCTCTTGTTTTTGATTTGGTACATTAATGACATAAATGCCTCCAGCTGTTTTCTCTCTGCAGCTGGGAGGAAAATGTGTCTGGTTTTTAGGACATTATTTACAGTGTGGCATCTAAGAAGCAACTTGAGGGGTGAAAAATGAAGCCAATGCCTCAGTGTAGTGAAGTTTCTTTAGTGCCAACAAGAGGCAGTCTGCAGCAGTGGGTCAGCCTTGGCATCTACATTAAAAATGTTAATTATGTAAAATGTAAATGACGTTAAGATCATCTTAGGAAGGTATAATCATCTACAGCGAGCAACTTTAATACAACTATCCATGCTGCTGTCACAGTCAGCAGGCAGCTGAAGCAACGCTGAGGCCACCACAAGATGGCAGCGCCCACAAATCAGCACCAGGATTCGTCTATCAGCTGAACACACAAGATAGACTGTTTTACATCTCCATGGTGGTGGATTTATGTCACAACCATCTGGGCAACACACCTTAGACAGTGTGTGGGAAGGGCAGAACCTTTAAAAGAATCCTTGGAGGGTGACTGGACGAACATTCAGTTACTTTAATTATGGGCCAATCAGAGCAACAAGACATTTGATGTAGCAGGCGTATATCGTTTTAAAACATGGTACTGAGAAATACCAATACCTTAGAAAAAACACAAATGCAGATACAGACTCACCCGTCATTATTGACATCAGTAGCAGCGACTGAATGGCCAAAGTATGCAGCCATCTGCAGGAGAGAGCAAGGCTATGATCAAATAGGTGGTTTATACTGAGTTTATTAGAGAGATTTAAAAGTCTACATTCTCAAACAAACTGTTATTCTCAACACAGAGGACATAAAAACACATAAACTTCTGTCTAATATAAACATTCCAAATCAGAATTTTTTGGATGAAATCAGACCACATGTCAGACTCTCTGCCAAAGTTTAAAACTGTCCCAGCCCAGCCTGGAACCTGGAGCCAGGTGGAGTCAGGATCCCTTTGGGTGGGTCGGGTCTGGCCAGTTCAGGCTTAATGTCATCTTATCAAACTTAAAGACAGAGCAGTAGAACTCGATTCTACCCTCTCCAAATGGTTCATTTACTAATGCCCTATTAAAGGAGTGGGATTAAATACGTTTATACTTCCTCATGCTTATGTAAACGGAGTTGAAGATGGAAGTAGCTGGTTTAGAGTTTACATGTTCAAAATAAAGACACCAATCAATCAGTCAATCTTTAAAGGTATGATTTTAACATAAAGAGGGAGAAAAGCTGTTAAAAAGTGGCCTGCTAGCCTGATCCTCTCTTTTAGAGAATGGTGATTCAGGGAAGAGGGAGATGGAGGGGAGCGCGACATGCAGTTAGTTCTGTTCTATGTAAGTCAGTTTACTAATGGAGTGTGTGAACAACCCTGCAGACTGTAGTCCGTTAACAGACATCCTCTCTGCTCTAATTATCGTTAACATTAAAGGCCACATGTGTAATACATGCATCTGTGAGCAGACTTCTTCTTATAATATCAGAACGGGTGTTTAATTTTAACTTCCATATGATTTAAAACAGGGGTTCTCAACTGGTGAGTCAGGGCCCAGAATTGGCCGTGAGGCTGTTTATAGTGGGTCGCCAATGTGAGCATAAAGTCTATTATGTATGGAAGCCCTGAGCAGACATGCATCGATATACTTTATTATACTCCTGTTTGCTGTAATAATCGTCAAATTTTGTTTGTTTATAAAAGAGCTTAACTTGTTCATCTCAACACTTTAGGATATGAAGGCTGGTTTAATGTGTTCATTTCTTGAGACCTCTGGAAAGCAACAAAAATGTGCATGAGCTTTAAATAAATGCAAGTCCTCCATAGGTTTCTGTAATGATGCATTTTTAAACAGTTTTTTATGTCCTGTCTTGTTGTTAAATCATGTGTTTGTTTCATTTAATATAAAAACTTTTATGTATTTATTGACATACATTTAAGGGGTTGAAATCTTTGGGACATTTGGGTGGCAATTTCTCATGAAGGAGGAAGTGATGGGTCCTGAGGCTAGACATGCCAAGAACCACTGGAGTAAAATGTTGGGTTGAAATTAGGAGGTGGTGCATGTGAGACTTTGCTTCATTGTTTTTCGGGGTTTTGTTTTACAGCTTGAAGGAGAGAGAAGGAGAGGAAACAGGAAGTAGATAAAAGAGAGGTTGGCGTGTTAAGAGGGCGAGTTATGAGGATGAATAGGAGGTGAGAGAGGACTCTGTCATTATCTCTGATGATAAACCCTCTCCTCCCTGTTTCTACAGACCTCTCTCCCTCTCTCTCTTTTCTCCCTCTGTAAACTGTTTTCACTCTCATTCACATTTCAGACATTATTTAGGAATAACTCAAATAAAAGAGTAATAGTAGCTGATTTAAGTTGGTGTCTAAATTTAGGTTAAATCCAGTCTTTATTGACCAGAGTTGACTACTCAGAGCTCACCTGTGTTCCTGTGAAGTTCACCATAGACTCCATGTTCAGGCCATTAAAGATGTTCACCTGAAACACAGAAAAAGCACAGAAATCATCATTCTGTCACCACTTTCTGGTTTAATGTAGATTAGTGTGACTGCACATTTGCATCTGATGAATGTTATTGTGTTGTGTCATATCCTTTCCTCATATTAAACACACTACTCTACGGTATCATCGATGATTTCCTGTCCTATGGTATGGTACTGTATTGCATCCCATCATATCCTACTGTACAGTATCCAGTGGTATGGTATCTTATTCTATGGTTTAATATCAATGATACTGAATCATATCTTTTACTGTGGTATCTTATATTGAATCATAGCCAATGAAACATCTGATAATGTATGTTAATAAACGGTAGCTTAACATTTGGTATTGTATCATGTGCACATGATAATAGAGTAACACTTACATAACCCAGTGCCTTCTCTCCACGAGGGACTCCAGTTGCGTAATCTGTAGATGAGAGAGGAGACAATATAAAAACAAGATGTTTTACTGGAGCTGCAATGACCTTTTTACCTTTACTGCATGATCAAACAGTTTATTTTTTGGTTTAATTTAATCTAAGGTATGAAAAAACTTGATTATTCAGTCCATAAGTATTAGGTCAGTCTGAGTGCACTCACATGAGGTCATCCTCTCTACTTGAGTGCCTCTGACCCCAGACATTCTGTTTGTTTGACCACTGAGAGCGCTCCATGCCACAGTGCCAGTACACTTCCTTCGGTCCGACACAGATGGAGGATGTTGGCTTTGGCATGGTATGACTGCTTGAGCACAAGTGCAGTGTGCAACATGGTCATGATGTTTACTCAATACGAGCATTTCTCTAGACGAGGGGTTCTCAAATGGTGTGGCGAGGCACACCCTGGTGTGCCTTGGGTATTTGTACAACCACGCATGATTACTTTGACTGTACAACAACTTTAGGTATTTTCTAACTACATATTTTGGATAATTTGGTGTTAAAATTGCTCATAGCAGGTGCAAAAAGTTGTGGATTTGCTACAGCATATAGCTTAAATCAACAACTGTGAATAAGGCAGATATAGCTGAAATGTATGCTGCAAAAACATACATTTTACAGCATAGAAGGCCTAGGTTTGTGTTGTGGATTTAAACAACCATCCATTATTTCTACAACTATACATTAAACATAGATAGAAATAAAGACATGTTAAAGAGGAGACTGTGCATGAATATGGAGATAGTGTGCCTAGAGGTTTTGGCTTGATCTTGGGTGTGCCCTGGGCAAAAAAAAATGTTTGACAATCACTGCTCTAGACAATGGTTTTTAACAGTTGCACAGAGTTTGCTCCCTGTAAACTGCATGTGGCATATGAGGAAGTGATGGCACATCCCAGGCCTGGCTGGGGGGGGGGTTAGGGGTCACAGTACAGGTCAACTGGTTCCAGCACAAGTGGATCGTACGATAAATCTGTCTAAATTGTAGAGCCTAGAAGGAGTTTGTGTATGTTTTGCTCCAAAAATTGTGACTGAACAGCGACCAAGCACTTAGGGTACGGTTCTACACGGTTATCTAACAGAGTCCTAACAGCACGCTCACTGTTCAGATAACATCTGTTAAATATTTTCTTCTCTACTGTTTCATTTCACCTTTCTGTTGTAAAAATACAGGGTCAGGTGCTTTCAGGCCCGTGTAGAAACAGAAGTGTGGGGCTTTGTATCACGACCTTGGATGGCAGATTTACCTCTGTGTTGACAAAGTCAGAGCACAACATGAGAATCCCAGAATCTCACACCTTCTGTGAGCGACTGAGGCCAGGCTCATTTATCCCAGTTTTGTTGTTGTTTTAAACACATAAAAAATGCGAAACGGAACAAAATGAAGAGTTGTTTGGGAGCTGAAAGACTGAGACAAACAAGGCTGGACAGACATAATAAATACAGCCATGCTTTCTGTCTGCTAGCAGAATAGAGCAGATAACATCAGCTGGTATGGGGTCTTTAATGCATGCCTGCATGTAAACCAGTCTAAATGAAGACATACCAGACCATCTCTGTTTGCAGTCTGACCTACTGGATATCAAACCTTTAAGCACTGAGCCAAAGTGTTATGGGTAACAATGCATACAACAACATGGATCTCTGCAAATGCAGGGTAATAAGAGCCCATTTCCACAGCTGACAAATAAAAGGAAAGGCATGCAGAAGTCTTCTGGCTCTGTATTTTCTCACCTTCTTTTCCGTCATCATTGAAGTCTCCAACAGTCACAGAATATCCTGGAAACACAGGCAACAAATCAGTAAAACTATACTAAAATTCTGTCCTTGATGTCTTAAACAGCTATTGTTTGTAATGTTTTTACGATCATGACAAGAATTCTGAGTGAAACTCTCAAATATTTATTAACATACATTTCTGTTAAATGACCAACCAGCTCTGTGCAGAATTATTCAGGTCAGCAAGCAGCCATGTTTAAAGGGCAAATATGACTCAGTGAGGCTGTGTCTGTAGCTGATCTGATTCTGTGATGTAAACCATTTCATGATCAGGAACTTCCAACATGAACACATGTGGACTGTCAGAGTCTGGAGCATGATCAGTGGAACATGTGGAAGTGTTTCTGTGTGAGAGGTTACCCAGGTAACTGTCGTCATAAGCAGCGCTGGCAGACTTTGTAGTCAGCGTGTTCACGTACGAGTTGATGAACTTCTTCTCAAAGCGGGTAAAAATCTCAGAGACGTCGTCAGAAATCAGCTGACCTGAGGAGAGAACCAAAAAGGAGAGAACGCCATTAGAAAGGAAGGATCATGAAACAAAGAGAGAACAAAGGGGGAATATGAGGGAGAACTATGCCTAACCAAGAGGGCTGTACCTCATCCGTACAGTCCAAATACATGAACCTTTACATTAGGATAGTGGATTTTTGCTGTTATACCAATATTAACAACAAAATACCCGATACTGATATGGACCCTGATATCTAAATATACTACAGTCCAACTTTAGTCCTTAAAACACAGTTTAAAGCTTGAGGATGAACAAGTTCTTTAAGCAGGCTTTAAAGTGTAAGGAATGATGATGAATAAAAGAAAGACTTCAGCAGACGTAGGTCTGTTAGACCTGAATAAAACTCCACAAAGTCATTGTTCATACTGACAAACATGAGGGAAAAGAAAAGAAATGAAATGAAAACAAAAGAAATGAAAAGAAAAGAGGGCCAAGGATTAAATAGAGAAGAATAGAAAAAGTTGATGTGATTTAACGTGAGTTTGTTTACAGGCCGGTTCAGAAAAACACCCTCCATCTCTAATTATGGAGCCAAAAACACCGCCACAGAAACACAGTGTTAACAAGATGCTAATCAGTAACAGAGAGAGAGGGCGCAACTGTCGACTCAACAGGAAACAGTAATTAGGCTAACACACCCCAGGAGTGAGAGAGTGAGAGAGACAGAGAGAGAGAGAGAGAGAGAGAGAGGAAGTGTGTGACTGAGTCAGCGGTGTGTCACACCCTCAGACGTCCAGACAAACATGGATAAAAACACATGTATGTGCACATACACACCTATCAGAGACCTGGATTCTACCTGTTCAGGTCTGCAGGTGGTCACAATGACGACATTCATAATAACCTGAAGGTTTAATCTAATCCCAGCATGGGGCTTCTACTCAGGTGTCTGAGTAAAGACAATAACAACTGATGAGGAGTAGAGATGCACCGCTAACTTCATCGGCTAAACTAGACCTGCTCTCTCTGAGGTTTATCTACCAAACAGTCAGTCTTCACAGAGGTTGGACCGGGGTTTGGGCTGAGTCACAGTCGGTTTCTATAAAAGACTGCGATTAAAGGTGGTACCAGGTAATCATTTAGACCTGAAGGAGTCATCCAGAGGCCACAATGACCCAGCAGTGAGTTCATGCTAATCCAGCAGCATCAAAAACCACTGAAAGACCAAAAACACAGAGGAGCAGAGAGATCAAGCAAACATCAGCACGTCATCCCAGCGCTGAGGGAGTAGACTTTAAGGACTGCTTGGGACTTTCTACATGATATATTCTTAAATGTTAGTCTTCTTTCTCTGTAAACAGAAGCAGGATGAGTTGGCTTATCCTATCCTGAAGAAGGAGAGGCGGCTGGAAAACACCAGCAGCATCCAATAATTATAACTGCATGGCTGTGCTACTATCTTTAAAACCTGTCATATGTCAGTCTGGTTTGACACAGCAGGGATCAGAAACCGTCTTTGACTTTGGTGTTGAGCTTTATTTTCTCCTACAAACCCGAGCGCTTGTTCCTTATGTGTCAGCTTGTCTTTCTTTTAATGGTGTCGTTAATCAAAAGCTGCTTCTTGTAAACTAGCCAAACATCTGCTTCTATCTGCTGTAAGCAGACGTTTGGCTCCACCAGGTAAACATGCTGGGTGCAGGATGCCCTAACAGGAAGTCCTCATTCATCTAATGATATTCTGTATGCAGGCTTTGATCAGTGTTAATTTTGGCAGCTATCTTTTAATTTTAGTCTAAGTTTTAGTCTTTAAATGAAATGCATTTAAATTTTAGTCACATTTTAGTCATTTCTATCCTTTTAGTCTTAGTCTAGTTTTAATTGACAAAACTCAAAACATTTTAGTCTTTACTTTTAGTCCAAGCATTTATTTTCTTGCCTAAATCTGGTACCTAATCATGGTAGTGTGTTCTCTGCACTCTGCTAAACCTGGGGTCCCTGCTTTCTACAGCTGAGAGGCAGAATAGATACAGATGCTGTTTTTGACAGATTTTTCCCACGGTGGAGAAATATCACGGATTTAGAATGTCTGATGAAAACTACATTACATTTTAGTCTAGTTTTAATCATCTTGATGAAAACTAACCTTAGTTTTTGTCAGTTTTAGTTATCACAGATCGTTTTTTTGTTAGTCTTAGTCTAGTTTTCGTCACGAAAAAAAGGTTGTCGACGAATATTTTTAGTCATAGTTTTAGTTGATGAAATCAACACTGGCTTCGATGGGTCTGACCCTCAACAGAACTCCAGAGCTCACTGCATCCAAATCTGGATTTAACATTTTATGGAACAAAGAAAGTTGTATATTCCTGTTAAAATGGAAATAAAGTACTGTTTTGTACCGAGGTAGAAATGAAAGAGAATAATGAACAGGGATGCCAGAGTGATCAGGAAGGATTCTGTTGGAGTTTGAGCTGATAAATATTGAATATCAGTTGATTATACTGCTTATATTCTATAGTAGGAAAGAGAGGAGGCATGTGAGGAGATGGAAAGTGCAGCCACTGAATGAGCTTGAGGGGACAGAGATGTTATAGAGAGACATGCATGACAAAGGTCCTGGATTAATCCAAAGCTAGGACTCTATCTAGGAACATTTACGCTAATATAAGAGGTCTCTGAGAGGATTCTTCAGATCTTAGTGAACATGGAACTGAAGATTAAACTCCATACAGGTTGAGATAAAGACTCATTATCCTTTCAAGCCTGTTTGAACCCTGAGGACATCAGCAGCTGCTGTCGTTACACATTGGAGGGAATCCTGTTTATTATTGCCAGATGCTTCAGGGCCCATCTGCTGAACTTCCTCTGATGTCACCACCTCCAGACGGGAACACTCACCCTGCCAGTAGAAGCTGCCCGGTCCTCCCACCACCACTCTGCTCTCCGTCTGAAAACACAAACGCACAGAGAGGAATTATGAGGACTTAAATGCTGACGGGAGTGAGGTGAACATCTGGATCTCTAGAACCACGCTAACGTAAACACAGGCCCTGCCATATAAACAGCATTCTAGGAGGGAGGATCGGCTCCATCATCACCACGGTCACACAGGAAGTGACACTTCTTCCAACTTATCAGCTGACTGCAGTGAGTCTAGCTAAACTCTATAGGGCTGGTTAGGTGGATCTGTCATTCTAGGACATTTCACAGCTTCTAAAAGTGGAGCAGAAGTAGTTTTGTACCACATCACTGGGTGGAAATGCAGAAAAAGTCGACATTTCCCCTTCACACTATCTGATTAAAGTTCAGACACAAGAAGGTCCAGCTGAAGCTTCTGTTGTGTTCTGAATTTAAGACATAATATTGAAGATTATGTGGGATGGAAATCATTCATACACTTCCTGTTCACTTTATTAGGTACAGGAGATTCACTGTTCAACAAAACGAAATCTAATCTGCCAATCACATGGCAGCATTTAGGCACGTAGACATGGTGAAGACGAAATGTTGGCGCTCAAATGGGTCAAAAGAATGGGGAGAAGTTTGGTGTATTTATCATGCTGTTGGTCAGTCAGGAGATGTAAAGATATTCACCTTCAAGAAATCAGCGCTGAACCCGGCCTGGCAGAAACCCTGACCCTCAGGAGACATGGCGTCTGGACAGGAAGACAAACACAGAGACATGCAGGGAAATGTTTGAGAAATCATACATTAAATTCACGATATTTCCCACCCTGTGCATATAACATGTCCATGAAAAAAGAGGAAATAAAGGAATAAAAGAAGATACAATATAAAGAACTGACTGGATCTGCAGGGCGAGTACTCAACCACGGTGTCTCCTTTCTTCATGAAACATGTCCCCACAGGCTCTCTCTCCAACAAACCATGTGTGGACCACTGATACAGAGGAGCACACGCCTGAAAAACACAGAAAAATCAGGTTTCATTTAGTTCAACTTTGAGTTAATGAAAAGAAACTAACCCCCCTGAAAACCCTGAACAGTGATTGGCCGTTTGCCTAGTCCTGGGGTCGGGAACCCATGGCTCCGGGGCCACACACGGCTCTTTTGCCCCTCCCAAGTGGCTCTCTGCAGCTGTGCCAAATTTGGAATAAAGGAAAAAACGTTTCACATTAGACGAATATTTTTTGTAATGCTATTTCGAGATAGTTTTGTATATTTTATAGGGCTGTCAAAATCAACGCGTTAATGCAGATTAATCCATCATCATGATTAATCTGATTAAAAATTTTAACGCAATTAACCCATCTACAGCGCAGAACGACTCAAAATCCCTGAAACCTCTTTGTCCAAGTAGAGTTATCATTGAGCATGCCGCCGCGCATGCGCAAATGATCCGGTAGTGACCAACCAACTCAATATGGAAGACGCTCAGCTAAAGTCTGTTTGCTTATGCAAATTGAAACGCAATTAATATAGATTAAAAATGAATATTTAATCATGATTAATTGAAATTAATCCACAGCAACCCTGTGATGAATCTGATTAAACATTTTAATCATTTGACAGCACTAACATTTTATCCAAAAAATGTAGCTCTTTCATTCTCTTCTAACTTTATTTTCACAAATAGGCCTATTTCATCAACTTAAATATGCATCATATCGTGCCTCTATGGCGGAAAGCATATCGGCGATTTCCTGTCTTGGGAACAAAGGTCTTGTCACAAATAACACCTAAAGCAGGAGTTTTTTGAGCTCATTACATGAGTTAAGTTTTGAATTTCTGAAATCTGGTTTAGAAGCAAGAGGGAATGTCGGAATGTGAAAACGACGATCAACTTTGATACGTTTCATACTAAGCTGGTGCGTCTGTCGGACTAAAGTAGTGTCAGCGGAGAATGTGAACAGTGATAACATTAATAACAGCGTGAAAAACTAAGACAAGTTAACACTAACAGCATCAGTCAGGTAAAGAAAGAAAGAAAGGAGGCCAAGGGATTAATAGAGGGCTGTCTGAGCAAAATAAACAGGTAAGCTCACGTTTTATTGTTATTTTTTACTCTGCTGCTGTGAAGTCGATATTATCATTCAGAAGATTGATACATTTGATGATTATATAAATACCTTTGCTGTTCAATGAATGCAAGGTTGTGTACAAGTGTGCATTCATGCTGTAAAAGATGAGACTGTTGATGTTAAAGCTGAAAATGTCACGTGTGTTAATGTGGCGCTGTCCACGGTGCTGACATCTGTCACTCACAGAGAGGGCGGAAGGCTGTAAACAGCTGATTCTACTCTCATGGATATTTGGAGTGATTATCGTGATTGCTCTGGTTTGTCCTTCTGACTGTGTTGTTGATGAAGTCTGTGAACCAGTGATCGTGGATACTATTGTTTATTGATCATGCCAAAACCTGTCTTTCCTACTGCACACCTGTATGTGACGTAGACAGACAGGAAGCAGCATAGAGGGAGGAGATGAAGAGGAGACGGTTTCATCTGTAGGTGACCAGTAGGCTACTACAATATCCTGCATTAACTCTGTCTGACAGCAGGTGTAAGGAGTGTGTTTTGATGAATAAAGAAGTAATGATACTGATTATATCAGTATCATATCAGTACACGCTTCATTATTCAAGCCCAATGTTGCCAACTCCTCAGTAAAGAAAGTAGCTATTGGCTGTCCTAAAAGTCACCAGAAGTCGCTAAATGATGTCATCGCCTAATTTGCATAATCATGGGTATGCATTTAATTGTAATGGACGCTGTAGGAGAGAGGGAAAACGTCACGAGAGAGACTAAAAGTGAGTAAAAAGATCTTTAAGATGTATAGAACTCCAAATGAACTTGCTCCTGTCAATTCTTGTTTTTATAACATCACAATTCCAACCCTCCTCCTTTATTTGGGCTTGTGACTGGCAAAAAATGACTCGAGAGATACTCCGGCAGGGTAATTTTAATTTTTAGTTAATTATTCTATTAATCATTCTATTTTTTCTTAAAAGTTTAGCTTTCTTACTTTTGGTTTAGTTTTAAGCCTTATGGTCCACTTACAAGCCAACATCAAATTCCAGTGAAACCTTAACATTTTTAACCATAACATTTAAAAATATTTTTTGTATAAAGTCTTCATTAACAACTTTAAATCAACCAATAGAGGCCACAGAAGAAATTGTTAAGGCCCCTTTACAAAGCGATTAATTTGCAGTCTGACATGGGGGTGTGAGCATCTCCTGCTCCGACTGCAGCTGAGACCATAGACTGTAGAGGCAGAGACAGACTGCTGCGAGGACTGTGCTGCCTGTGAGTGCATTGGGACGGGGAGGGGGCGATGGAGAGGAGCAACAACGATACATGCTTTAACGTCGGAGTCTCCAAAAGTCTCCAGTAACACCAGAGAAAGTCGCAAGATTTGTCGCTAGTCCCTTTTTTGAAAAAGAGTCGCTAGAGGGGTCTGAAAACTCGCTAAATATGCAACAAAGTCGCTAAGTTGGCAACACCGTTCAAGCCTTGCTCAGGTGAAAACATAAAACATAAAATGTGTATTTATCAGTAATACAGTGAAAATGAGAGGAAACGTGAACATTTATTTCGCAAGTCAATGTACGGTGTGCGCCCCTAAATTTTCTGCTTGTGCCCCTAAAATTTTAAGTTAGGGGCCACTGTGCTCCTAGTAAAAAACGTCAGTCTGGAGCCCTGCACTAGACCAAAAATTATGATTAAAATTCAAAGTAAGAATAAAATAACTACTAAGTGGAATGTCATCAGTGTCAGAAAACACATCAATGGATGGCCACATACCTTTGCTAAGTCACTTATGTGGATAGACAAAAACTTAACCCTGATTTATGCTTCTGCGTTGTGTCCACGGGGGGTGCGGTTTCAGAGGGGTCATGTCTGAGAGGCTGTGTTGCTCTCCGCTGAACTGGACGACGTCTGTTTTGAATGAAAGAGTGGATGCTTGGGTGTGTGGTTAAAAGCAGTAGTCAATATTACATGTTGTTTGCACATAAGCACAAACCAGAGGTTGCGCTCAACTTTTTTGTTGTCCGTCACTCCTTTAAAATCCCGCTGAATCCATCCTGACAGAAAGCTTCATACTGTGCGTCACAGCGCTGAGACAAGTTGGAGGGATGTAGAACAACTTTTTAATTCAGTCTCTGTTATGACTGCGAGTAGGTTACAAACATATGCCTTGATCTGTTTTTTTCCATGACTGATATCATGGAAACTACGGTGTTAAAGTGAGGTTTCAGAGAGAGAGAGAGAGAGGAGGGTTGGGTGGGGGTGAGCGAGCGAGAGAGGATAAAGCAACAGGCACTGATCTGAATCATCATTCAGCCATTTCTTTGTTATATTTCCATGATTGAAATCCACATGATAAAAGAGCAAACTTTGGTGTTTAAAGTGATGTCTCAGTGGAGAGCAAGCGAGGTGGAAGCAGCGGGAACTGTTTTCAATCATCAGTCACCTTGGACACATACGAAATTGCGCATAAAACCTAACCTGTTAAGAAGGAAACGGGAAATAAATGACAATTTCAGCATCAGTGTGCAGACATGATGATGAACATGAAACAGACTCATTGTGTAAAGACCTCTGCATGTCGACCTGTGTACTGAAACACTTGCAGGCTACAGCAGCCTCTCTGTGCGCTGTCAGCACGGAGACCGACGTTGAGAAAAAGCAACTGCTGGAAATGACGTTTTGAGCGAACCAATCACAGCCCTTGCGGTCCGCATAGACGCGTAGTTAGAATTTTTTGGAGGTGCGCTTCAGGCTACAGCACAAGGGTCCGCATCGACGCAGAGGGCTACGCGCAGCTATGCCGACGCAATGCAGAGGCATAAATCAGGCTTTAGGCTAATTGACTGCATCACCTTCATTGGAAGGTTCAAATGACCGACTGCAACCGTTTTCACCAAACTGCGTTGGTTTTTCCAACCTTAACATACTAAAATGAGCCGTATAACCTTCAGACAAGGGAAGTATACAGAATATTAAAACTACACAGGAGATAAATGTGGTCGATGTACCTCACATGATCAGATAGATGGTTTAAAACAGTATAAAGCGTGTTTTACTCACCAAGATGTGCTCTCCATCTGATCGTACTGATGCTCCGAACCACTGCTTGGACTTAAACTCCATCTTAACTCCACTTGGGTTCGTCCGGTCATCTGGGGACAGACAAAGAGAGAGAGATTGATTATTTATTCTTTAAAATGACCAACCGTGTTTCTGTTTAGAGGTTTAGGGATTGATCATCCATAGCCTGTAGTGATGGAAAACAAGGAAAAATGCCAGTTAAGGTGCCAATTCAATCTAAGCTAAATATGAGGGAGAAAAGCTGTTAAAGAGGCACCGCTAGTCTCTTAGCTGGTGACTAACTGGCCCGCAGTCATTCTGATCAGCATGTAGAAATACTAAGCCACAGTTAGAGAGGACGGATAGGCTGCTGTTAGAGGAGGTAGAGAGTTCTGGTATCAGGTCATCACTGAAGACGGATCGTTGATGCAGAGGGTGGCCGCATGGACTAAAGTGACGTCACTTGGTATCTCAATAAACAAACACTGCGTTTATGCAACATGGCAACATGGAAAAAGCTCAATCTTCACATTTTAAGTAGTGTCGAAGGGAAATGATCACCCTGATCTGAATTCAGAAAGGACTTATTATTGCATTTTTTTATGACAAGCTGTCTTTTCTCCTCTGTCTTCTGAATAAATAACATGAGGGAACCAATTAAAGAGAATCACCCATTCATCGAGGAGAAGCTGCATTATCAGGGTATATCTCCAGATTCTTATGAGTCTTATTACAGGATAAAACAGGATCTTAAGTCAGAGATAAGCCCTGAGCTCACAGATGAACATCAATAATCATTCAAACACACATTTAGCCTCCTGAATAAACACCATAAACTGTTTTTGTCCTCTGTCTCTCAGCCTGCAGAGAGCTGGCTGTAAAAACCCGAGCATGAAAAACCACCAAGCTCTGAGATAAAAGTAGTGGTTTATTTAATACAAATTACACAAATACAGAAGATAGAAGTTTAATACTTCGGCCGGTGTCAGGAGTTATTTGTGGAGCAGACTGAGGAAATGTTGGGGATTTCCCTGTCACATTGGGAAGGTCTGCAGACGTTGGCGAGGACAATCTGAGACATAGAGGGAAGATTTAACTGTGAGAATGACTGATTTTAAAGTTACTTTACTTTTTCCACTATTAATGGCTCTGGTGTCCTACCAAGGTTGCCAGTTTTCCAAAACTCCGGTCCGTTTTGATATCCCAACATCTCTAAAGTGCTTCATTGTGGAATAAACACAGAGTTTCAACCCTAGCAGTTTTAATAAAGGTCACAATGTGGACCAACTATGGTGCCAAGTGTTCGAACCAGCGTCCAACCAGCTGAACAACACCGTAACCATGGTGACAGACTCTGTGTTTACCACAGAGGGCTCTAAATCTCAGCCAAGATGTCCATTAGTGCTGACAGTGACTGACTAAGGTTGTGCGAAATCAGACGGGACTGAGTCACCGTGTTACGCCTGCGATCATCCGTCTGTGGGCGGGGTCAGATTAAAGGTGTCTGGAAACAGGTAATCTAGTGTTTAATGACAGCAGAGCTCTGTTGCAGAATTACACTTACATAAAGTTGGCAGCATCAGCCTGCTCAGAGACAAGGCTGTGTTATTAAACAATCTCTACAGTATAGGAGGAGCAGAGGAATCTACATGAGATGTGTTTGGCCTGTTTACCATGCTAATATTAGCCAAGTCCTTACAGCTACAGAGGAGACCATAGAGACTGATAACCCTGTGGTCAGACTGCATGTTACAGGCATGATTATATCCCAGTACAGCAGTTGTAGGGTTAAGGACCCCTCAGCCATTAAAAATCAATGGTTTTATTAGGGATGCACCATATTATTGCCATTATATCAGTATCAGCAGATATTATCTTGAAAAGTGAATTATTGGCTTTGGTAAAATGTTTTGCAGCTATTTAAAACTGACACCTTCACCGTGAATACTGGCTGTGTAGGACTGAGGTTGTGGAGTTTTAGGCTGTACCTGCAGACCTACGTCAGCTGAAGTCTTCCTTCATCCTCATGATTTAACCTTTAGAGGACTGATGTTTTAGGTCTGAGCTAGAGCTGCACAGTTAATCCAACACTCGCCATGTCAGGCTGTGCAATTACTTAAAAAAGGCTGCAATTATTTTTGTACAAGTAGTACTGTAAAGGTTTCTATTAGGTTTACTGTAGTGACACGACTGACATTTGTAGAAGTTAGGGATGTCCCGATCAGATTTTTTTCACTTCAGATACGATACCGATATTTCAGCCTTGAGTATCGGCCGATACCGATATCAGCATGAATCAAACATACTTTTATTACTTATTTTGTAGTATGGAATGTTAGAAAAGGCTTGATCAAGTGATATTACTCAGAGAACAAGTCAGCAACAGTAGGTACGAGAAAAACTGACCCATTTATTATTAACCAATGGGTTACATACATTTTGACCTTAAACATAAGCACATTCTACAATTAAATAGAATAAATCAAAAATAAATTAGACAAGCTTGTCTATACTGTGTTTCTTTCTGTGAGCATGAATGTGTGGGGACAGGGTGGGAAAAGCAGAAATGCTTATCTTCTTAAAAAAGAATCTCCACATCATGCTCGGACTGCAGAAAGTAGAGATGGAGGAGTAGGAAGGATTCTGTTAGGAATTTAGTTAACTGACTGATTATTATTTGTTTTCTGCTCTTGTTATTAGAGTGAGGTGTTTATTGGGAAATTGGAGCTGTGGACTCTTAACTTTGAGCAGTTGGACAGTAGACAATATTGTGTTTTTTTTCCCCTGCCCTCAGTTGTTCCCACCATATACTGGCAGTAAAAAATAACTGAGGTGAACTTCATTTGTTATTTTGCACTTTAAAAGTATGATTTGTTTTTATTGGATTTATTGAGGTCATTTTTCAGGCTTGTCTAATTTATTTTTGATGTATTCTATTCAATTGTAGAATAAGGTCAAAATTTATGTAACCCATCGGTTAAAAATAGGCTCGAGGTTCAATCAAGCGTTTAAACCTGACATCACTCACCACCACTGATGGGCAGTAACGCGTTAGAAGTAACGTGTTACTGTAATCCGATTACTTTTTTCAAGAAACGAGTAAAGTAAGGGATTACAATTTCAAAAATAGTAATTAGATTACTGTTACTTTCCTGCAAGCAGGCTGCGTTACTGTGTTCCTAAACCGTAATTTCGTTTTGTGAGACTGTCTCGTGAGTCGCGTGACAATGACGTATGAGTGGTGCGGCGTCAGTGGTAAACAACAGAAACGTGTGGTGATCAACAAAAGACAACATGGAGCACAGGAGAGAGCAGGACCACGCAGCGTTTAATGCTTGGAAGTACAGACATTACTTTGAGTTTGACTTGGTAAAAGATGACTAAAACATTAGCGTACGTTGTACACTCTGCATGGGAAGAAAACTTTTATCTACAGCGAAAAATTCCACCTTAAATCTGAGCAAAGCACCTAGCAAGCTGGCATAGGAATGTGAAACTCACTGAAAAACCCCCGGAGACCCCCACTGACATGAACACTGCGGCTACCACATCCAATTCCGAGGGCCCGTCTCCTGCTAAACAGGTGAAAATAGACTTAAGGACTTAGTGCCGCTGATAAGAAGAAGCTTGTCGCTGGCTATATTGTCAAAGACATGTTGCCCATTTCCACTGTAGACTCTGAATCATTCTGATGCATCGTAGAAAAAATACTGACCAAAAGCGGTGTCAAGCTGCCGCAGAGAAAGTCATTTGCAGCATACCTTGGGAGAGAATACGACATAATGGACGCTAATTTGAAGGCTGCACTCAAAGATGTAAACTTGTTTCCACCACTGCTGACATCTGGACGGTAAATAATAAAAGTTTTATGGGTGCAACAGTTCACTGGATTAATCCCACTTTACAGTGCAACAAGGCCGCTCTAGCATGTAAGAGAATTAGAGGCAGGCATTGCTTTATAGCGTACTCAGGTTGTGCATCATGTTTTTGAAAAGTAACTAAGTAAAGTAATTAGTAAAGTAACTAATTACTTTTCAAAATAAGTAATTAGTAAAGTAACTGGATTACTTTCTTGGAGAAGTAATCACTAATAAGTAACTAATTACTATTTCCAAGTAGCTTGGCCAACACTGCTCACCACTGACAGGGGCTCGTCATCGATCTTTTCTGTTATAGCTAATGCCTTTTTGCTGTCCCGTGGGAGTTTATCACGCTTTCCAAATGTTTCGGACAGCGTCAGTTGTTTGAAGGAGCCAGAGCCTTGTTGTTTCTTCGTGGTCTTGTGAAAATTATTTGTGATGCTTCTTCAAATGCCCGATGAGGTTGGTTGTATTAAACTTCCCTGGTTCTTTGCCACTGCGGGGAACTTGTGCATGACAAGTTTTGCACTCAGCTGCAACGTCTTTATCTGACTTTAACAAAAAATACTGCGACACGGCCGGCATCACTCCTACTCCTTGCTATTGTGTTAGTGGTTTGCACCGGTTAGCACTCAAGCACGCTGTTGTTGTGATCATGTGGGCTCTGCATACTGGATCCTGCGGCGCTGCTGGATAGAAGTGCTGGAGCGGAGTCTGGAATGGACTGCTTGTATCGGAGTGCTTAAATCAGAGATTTTAGATGTAATCCGATATAATCCGATAGTAGTTTTTTTGCTGATATCGTACCGCTATCCAATATCAATATCGGATCGGGACACCTCTAGTAGAAGTACTTTCTAATGCTGTCTAATACTTGTATGTTATGAGTTGATAAATAGACATGTCTAAACTCTCATCAGTCTCTGTATTTTCACTGATAACCAAGCAGGCAGACTCATCATACCATTTATAGATTATACCATAAACACAACTGTAATATTGTCCAATATAACTGCACATTATTACTAAATCCCACTAGTCTGAACTCCATCTATATGATGGATATCAGTTTCAGGTAAAATGGATTGGTAATTTGTATTAGGGATGTACAGATGCATGACAATTGGCTGATACCCGCCCTTTTGACAAATATCAGCAAATCACATGTGCATAAATGTTAGCAGCTGATGTTTTTATCTGTTGTGTTGTTTTCAGTTTAATGAAGACATTTAGAAACCAAACAGTGGATTCAGAAAAATGATATATTAGAGGTGCACACGATAGAATTTGTGCCTATATCCAATATGGCAAAATTTACGAATTCATTTTATCTGATACTCATACCAATTAACCTTGCAAAGCAGATATATGATATGCCCGTTTCCGTGTGTCTCACTGGCGAATCCATCTTGCAAAGCTCCCATCTGAACAGTCTGGACCAGGTTAGAAAGTGACAGGACCAATCAGCAACGAGGGGGCAGTACTTTCAGGTGCAGAGGAGTCGTGACGTAAGCAAGCAGCAACAAGAGACCAGTGCAGTTATGGCAGAGGAGATTAGCGTGGATGCTGCTAAAGCACCAGTTTTATCAGAACTTGATGACATTTCTTCTTTAAAAGAAGAACAAAGAACAGCAGTGAGTTGTTTTTTTTTCAAAAACCACAAAAGTCGAGTACTGACATGTCTACAGTCGCCATGGTTCACGTTATGAAGTTCTCTATAGTTCTAGTTCTCTGTAGTTCTCGGTAGGGCATGTCACATGTTTTGTTGCTCTGATTGGCCCGTAAAGATGTGACAGACAGAACATTCATCCAATCACCCTCTGAGTTTTTTTCCAAAGGCCCTGCCCTTTCCCAGTCGCTGTCTATAAGAGGTTTACCAGATGGATGTGTGAAACACATCCATCTGGTGTGTCAGGTTACATATCAATACTTCAAGCCTAAAACCCTAAAATGTACAAATATTAGGTCTCTGAGTCGCATCTTTTCTGCAGAGAAGAGGGAAACGTGATCCGGTAGGAGGCTAATCTGATAATAAAGGCCCAGCATTATCACTGACAGACAGACAGACAGAGGGCTGAGTCACACACAAACACAGGCTGAAGTATTCCCGTTAATTCTGCTCGATGGTCCTGTAAAGCTTTGGCCTGAAATCCTGTAGGTCAGATCAACAACAAAGGCCTCTATTGAGGGGAAAACACACACACAAAGACACACAAACACACACACTTTTACATAAGTAGGCCACTCACAAACAACCCAACAGACAGAAACAACCAGAGAGAGCAGAATTGATCCTCTCACAGAAATACTTTGATTCTTCTTTTTGACGTTGTTTCACTGAAGAAAATAATCAATATAAACAGTAAACAGTGGATATAAAATATTAATATATGAAACCAAAAATAAAAACAGGCATGAAGATAGTAAAGCTTCTGGATTGGTACCGATATCAGTATGCTGATAAATTAATTGGTAAAATGAATAACCTTCATATACTGATACAGATGTGCTGGATATAGGCTGAAATTTACAGCTGATATTTGAGGCCAGCATAGGCCAATATTAACAGCCACTATAGGCCGATATTTACAGCCAATACAGGCCCATATTTACAGCCACTATAGGCCGATGTTTACAGCCAATATAGGCCCATATTTACAGCCACTATAGGCCGATATTTACAGCCAATATAGGCCCATATTTACAGCCACTATAGGCCCATATTTACAGCCACTATAGGCCCATATTTACAGCCACTATAGGCCGATGTTTACAGCCACTATAGGACCATATTTACAGCCACTATAGGCCGATGTTTACAGCCACTATAGGCCCATATTTACAGACACTATAGGCCAATATTTACAGCCAATATAAGCCCATATTTACAGCCACTATAGGCCGGTGTTTACAGCCACTATAGGACCATATTTACAGCCACTATAGGCCGATGTTTACAGCCACTACAGGCCCATATTTACAGCCACTATAGGCCCATATTTACAGACACTATAGGCCAATGTTTACAGCCACTATAGACTGATATTTACAGCCACTATAGGCTGACATTTACAGCCACTAGAGGCCCATATTTACAGCCACTATAGGCTGATATTTACAGCCACTATTGGCTGATATTTACAGCCACTATAGGCTAATATTTACAGCCACTATAGGCCAATATTAACAGCCACTATAGGCCCATATTTATAGCCACTATAGGCCCATATTTACAGCCACTATAGGCCCATATTTACAGCCACTGTAGGCTGATGTTTACAGCCACTATAGGCCCATATTTGCAGCCACTATATGCTGATATTCACAGCCACTATAGGCTGATATTTACAGCCACTATAGGCCTATATTTACAGCCACTATAGGTTAATATTTACAGCCACTATAGGCCCATATTTACAGCCACTGTAGGCCAATGTTTACAGCCACTATAGGCTGATATTTACAGCCACTATAGGCCGATATTTACAGCCACTATAGGCTGATATTTACAGCCACTATAGGCCAATATTTACAGCCACTATAGGCTGATATTTACAGCCACTATAGGCTGATATTTACAGCCAATATAGGCCCATATTTACAGCCACTATAGGCTGAAATTCACAGCCACTATAGGCTGACATTTACAGCCACTATAGGCTGATATTCACAGCCACTATAGGCTGATATTCACAGCCACTATAGGCTGATATTCACAGCCACTATAGGCTGATATTTACAGCCACTATAGGCTGATATTCACAGCCACTATAGGCTGATATTTACAGCCACTATAGGCTGATATTGACAGCCACTATAGGCCAATTTTTACAGCCACTATAGGCCAATATTTACAGCCAATATAGGCTAATATTTACAGCCACTATAGGCCAATATTTACAGCCACTATAGGCTAATATTTACAGCCACTATAGGCCAATATTTACAGCCACAATAGGCTAATATTTACAGCCACTATAGGCCCATATTAACAGCCACTATAGGCCCATATTTACAGCCACTATAGGCCAATATTTACAGCCACTATAGGCTCATATTTACAGCCACTATAGGCCAATATTTACAGCCACTATTGGCCGATATTTACAGCCACTATAGGCCAATATTTACAGCCACTATAGGCCCATATTTACAGCCACTATAGGCCAATGTTTACAGCCACTATAGACTAATATTTACAGCCACTATAGGCCGATATTCACAGCCACTATAGGCTGATATTTACAGCCACTATTGGCTGATATTTACAGCCACTATAGGCTAATATTTACAGCCACTATTGGCTGATATTTACAGCCACTATTGGCCCATATTTACAGACACTATAGGCCAATATTAACAGCCACTATAGGCTGATATTTACAGCCACTATTGGCTGATATTTACAGCCACTATAGGCTAATATTTACAGCCACTATAGGCCAATATTAACAGCCACTATAGGCCCATATTTACAGCCACTATAGGCCCATATTTACAGCCACTATAGGCCCATATTTACAGCCACTGTAGGCTGATGTTTACAGCCACTATAGGCCCATATTAACAGACACTATATGCTGATATTCACAGCAACTGTAGGCTGATATTTACAGCCACTATAGGCCCATATTTACAGCCACTATAGGTTAATATTTACAGCCACTATAGGCCCATATTTACAGCCACTGTAGGCCAATGTTTACAGCCACTATAGGCCCATGTTTACAGCCACTATAGGCTGATATTTACAGCCACTATAGGCTGATATTTACAGCCACTATAGGCCGACATTTACAGCCACTATAGGCTGATATTTACAGCCACTATAGGCCGATATTTACAGCCACTATAGGCCGATATTTACAGCCACTATAGGCTGATATTTACAGCCACTATAGGCCGATATTTACAGCCACTATAGGCCCATATTTACAGCTACTATAGGCCAATGTTTACAGCCACTATAGACTGATATTCACAGCCACTATAGGCCCATATTTACAGCCACTATAGGCTGATATTTACTGCCACTATTGGCTGATATTTACAGCCACTATAGGCTAATATTTACAGCCACTATAGGCCCATATTAACAGCCACTATAGGCCCATATTTACAGCCACTATAGGCCCATATTTACAGCCACTATAGGCCAATATTTACAGCCACTGTAGGCTGATGTTTACAGCCACTATAGGCCCATATTAACAGACACTATATGCTGATATTCACAGCAACTATAGGCCCATATTTACAGCCACTATAGGCCCATATTTACAGCCACTATAGGTTAATATTTACAGCCACTATAGGCCCATATTTACAGCCACTGTAGGCCCATGTTTACAGCCACTATAGGCTGATATTTACAGCCACTATAGGCTGATATTTACAGCCACCATAGGCCGACATTTACAGCCACTATAGGCCGATATTTACAGCCACTATAGGCCGATATTTACAGCCACTATAGGCCGATGTTTACAGCCACTATAGGCTGATATTTACAGCCACTATAGGCCGATATTTACAGCCACTATAGGCCCATATTTACAGCCACTATAGGCTGATATTTACAGCCACTATAGGCCCATATTTACTGCCACTATAGGCCCATATTTACAGCCACTATAGGCTGATATTTACAGCCACTATAGGCCGATATTTACGGCCACTATAGGCTGATATTTACAGCCACTATAGGCTGATATTCACAGCAACTATAGGCTGATATTTACAGCCACTATAGGCTGATATTTACAGCCAGTATAGGCTGATATATACAGCCACTATAGGCTGATATTCACAGCCACTATAGGCTGATATTCACAGCCACTATAGGCTGATATTCACAGCCACTATAGGCCGATATTCACAGCCACTATAGGCTGATATTCACAGCCACTATAGGCTGATATTCACAGCCACTATAGGCTGATGTTTACAGCCACTATAGGCTGATATTCACAGCCACTATAGGCTGATATTTACAGCAACTATAGGCTGATATTTACAGCCACTATAGGCTGATATTTACAGCCAATATAGGCCCATATTTACAGCCACTATAGGCCCATATTTACAGCCACTATAGGCTGATATTCACAGCCACTATAGGCCCGTATTTACAGCCACTATAGGCCCATATTTACAGCCACTATAGGCTGATATTCACAGCCACTGTAGGCCAATATTTACAGCCACTATAGGCTGATATTTACAGCCACTATAGGCTGAAATTCACAGCCACTATAGGCTAATATTTACAGCCACTATAGGCTGATATTCACAGCCACCATAGGCTGATATTTACAGCCACTATATGCCAATATTTACAGCCACTATAGGCTGATATTTACAGCCACTATAGGCTGATATTTACAGCCACTATAGGCTGATATTCAAAGCCACTATAGGCTGATATTCACAGCCACTATAGGCTGATATTCACAGCCACTATAGGCTGATATTTACAGCCACTATAGGCTGATATTTACAGCCACTATAGGCTGATATTTACAGCCACTATAGGCTGATATTTACAGCCACTATAGGCTGATATTCACAGCCACTGTAGGCTGATATTCACAGCCACTATAGGCCAATATTTACAGCCACTATAGGCCAATATTTACAGCAACTATAGGCTGATATTTACAGCCACTATAGGCTGATATTCACAGCCACTATAGGTTGATATTTACAGCCACTATAGGCCCATATTTACAGCCACTATAGGCCGATGTTTACAGCCACTATAGGACCATATTTACAGCCACTATAGGCCGATGTTTACAGCCACTATAGGCCCATATTTACAGACACTATAGGCCAATATTTACAGCCAATATAAGCCCATATTTACAGCCACTATAGGCCGGTGTTTACAGCCACTATAGGACCATATTTACAGCCACTATAGGCCGATGTTTACAGCCACTACAGGCCCATATTTACAGCCACTAGAGGCCCATATTTACAGACACTATAGGCCAATGTTTACAGCCACTATAGACTGATATTTACAGCCACTATAGGCTGACATTTACAGCCACTAGAGGCCCATATTTACAGCCACTATAGGCTGATATTTACAGCCACTATTGGCTGATATTTACAGCCACTATAGTCTAATATTTACAGCCAATATAGGCCAATATTAACAGCCACTATAGGCCCATATTTATAGCCACTATAGGCCCATATTTACAGCCACTATAGGCCCATATTTACAGCCACTGTAGGCTGATGTTTACAGCCACTATAGGCCCATATTTGCAGCCACTATATGCTGATATTCACAGCCACTATAGGCTGATATTTACAGCCACTATAGGCCTATATTTACAGCCACTATAGGCTGATATTTACAGCCACTATAGGCCCATATTGACAGCTACTATAGGCCAATGTTTACAGCCACTATAGGCTGATATTTACAGCCACTATAGGCCGATATTTACAGCCACTATAGGCTGATATTTACAGCCACTATAGGCCAATATTTACAGCCACTATAGGCTGATATTTACAGCCACTATAGGCTGATATTTACAGCCACTATAGGCTGATATTTACAGCCAATATAGGCCCATATTTACAGCCACTATAGGCTGACATTTACAGCCACTATAGGCTGATATTCACAGCCACTATAGGCTGATATTCACAGCCACTATAGGCTGATATTCACAGCCACTATAGGCTGATATTTACAGCCACTATAGGCTGATATTCACAGCCACTATAGGCTGATATTTACAGCCACTATAGGCTGATATTGACAGCCACTATAGGCCAATTTTTACAGCCACTATAGGCCAATATTTACAGCCAATATAGGCTAATATTTACAGCCACTATAGGCCAATATTTACAGCCAATATAGGCTAATATTTACAGCCACTATAGGCCAATATTTACAGCCACTATAGGCTAATATTTACAGCCACTATAGGCCAATATTTACAGCCACAATAGGCTAATATTTACAGCCACTATAGGCCAATATTTACAGCCACTATAGTCAAATATTTACAGCCACTATAGGCCAATTTTTACAGCCACTATAGGCCAATATTTACAGCCAATATAGGCTAATATTTACAGCCACTATAGGCCCATATTGACAGCTACTATAGGCCAATGTTTACAGCCCCTATAGACTGATATTTACAGCCACTATAGGCCGATATTTACAGCCACTATAGGCTGATATTTACAGCCACTATAGGCCGATATTTACAGCCACTATAGGCCCATATTGACAGCTACTATAGGCGCATCTTTACAGCCACTATTGGCGCATATTTACAGCCACTATAGGCCAATATTTAACAGCCACTATAGGCTGATATTTACAGCCACTATTGGCTGATATTTACAGCCACTATAGGCTAATATTTACAGCCACTATAGGCCAATATTAACAGCCACTATAGGCCCATATTTACAGCCACTATAGGCCCATATTTACAGCCACTATAGGCCCATATTTACAGCAACTCTAGGCAGATGTTTACAGCCACTATATGCCCATATTTACAGACACTATATGCAGATATTGACAGCAACTATAGGCTGATATTTACAGCCACTATAGGCCGATATTTACAGCCACTATAGGCTGATATTTACAGCCACTATAGGCCGATATTTACAGCCACTATAGGCCCATATTGACAGCTACTATAGGCCAATGTTTACAGCCCCTATAGACTGATATTTACAGCCACTATAGGCCGATATTCACAGCCACTATAGGCCCATATTTACAGCCACTATAGGCTGATATTTACTGCCACTATTGGCTGATATTTACAGCCACTATAGGCTAATATTTACAGCCACTATAGGCTGATATTTACAGCCACTATAGGCCGATATTTACAGCCACTATAGGCCCATATTGACAGCTACTATAGGCCAATGTTTACAGCCACTATAGGCCGATATTCACAGCCACTATAGGCCCATATTTACAGCCACTATAGGCTGATATTTACTGCCACTATTGGCTGATATTTACAGCCACTATAGGCTAATATTTACAGCCACTATGGGCCCATATTAACAGCCACTGTAGGCCCATATTTACAGCCACTATAGGCCCATATTTACAGCCACTATAGGCCAATATTTACAGCCACTGTAGGCTGATGTTTACAGCCACTATAGGCCCATATTAACAGACACTATATGCTGATATTCACAGCAACTATAGGCCCATATTTACAGCCACTATAGGCCCATATTTACAGCCACTATAGGTTAATATTTACAGCCACTATAGGCCCATATTTACAGCCACTGTAGGCCCATGTTTACAGCCACTATAGGCTGATATTTACAGCCACAATAGGCTGATATTTACAGCCACTATAGGCCGACATTTACAGCCACTATAGGCCGATATTTACAGCCACTATAGGCCGATATTTACAGCCACTATAGGCCGATGTTTACAGCCACTATAGGCCGATATTTACAGCCACTATAGGCCGATATTTACAGCCACTATAGGCCCATATTTACAGCCACTATAGGCTGATATTTACAGCCACTATAGGCCCATATTTACAGCCACTATAGGCCCATATTTACAGCCACTATAGGCTGATATTTACAGCCACTATAGGCTGACATTTACAGCCACTATAGGCTGATATTCACAGCCACTATAGGCTGATATTCACAGCCACTATAGGCTGATATTCACAGCCACTATAGGCTGATATTTACAGCCACTATAGGCTGATATTCACAGCAACTATAGGCTGATATTTACAGCCACTATAGGCTGATATTTACAGCCACTATAGGCCGACATTTACAGCCACTATAGGCCGATATTCACAGCCACTATAGGCTGATATTCACAGCCACTATAGGCTGATATTCACAGCCACTATAGGCTGATGTTTACAGCCACTATAGGCTGATATTCACAGCCACTATAGGCTGATATTTACAGCAACTATAGGCTGATATTTACAGCCACTATAGGCTGATATTTACAGCCAATATAGGCCCATATTTACAGCCACTATAGGCCCATATTTACAGCCACTATAGGCTGATATTCACAGCCACTATAGGCCCATATTTACAGCCACTATAGGCCCATATTTACAGCCACTATAGGCTGATATTCACAGCCACTGTAGGCCAATATTTACAGCCACTATAGGCTGATATTTACAGCCACTATAGGCTGAAATTCACAGCCACTATAGGCCAATATTTACAGCCACTATAGGCTGATATTCACAGCCACTATAGGCTGATATTTACAGCCACTATATGCCAATATTTACAGCCACTATAGGCTGATATTTACAGCCACTATAGGCTGATATTTACAGCCACTATAGGCTGATATTCACAGCCACTATAGGCTGATATTCACAGCCACTATAGGCTGATATTCACAGCCACTATAGGCTGATATTTACAGCCACTATAGGCTGATATTTACAGCCACTATAGGCTGATATTTACAGCCACTATAGGCTGATATTTACAGCCACTATAGGCTGATATTCACAGCCACTGTAGGCTGATATTCACAGCCACTATAGGCCAATATTTACAGCCACTATAGGCCAATATTTACAGCAACTATAGGCTGATATTTACAGCCACTATAGGCTGATATTCACAGCCACTATAGGTTGATATTTACAGCCACTATAGGCTGATATTTACAGCCACTATAGGCTGATATTTACAGCCACTATAGGCTGATATTTACAGCCAATATAGGCTGATATTCACAGCCACTATAGGCTGATATTTACAGCCACTATAGGCTGATGTTTACAGCCAATATAGGCCCATATTTACAGCCACTATAGGCTGATATTCACAGCCACTATAGGCCCATATTTACAGCCACTATAGGCTGATATTTACTGCCACTATTGGCTGATATTTACAGCCACTATAGGCTAATATTTACAGCCACTATAGGCCCATATTAACAGCCACTATAGGCCCATATTTACAGCCACTATAGGCCCATATTTACAGCCACTATAGGCCAATATTTACAGCCACTGCAGGCTGATGTTTACAGCCACTGTAGGCCAATATTTACAGACACTATATGCTGATATTCACAGCAACTATAGGCCCATATTTACAGCCACTATAGGCCCATATTTACAGCCACTATAGGTTAATATTTACAGCCACTATAGGCCCATATTTACAGCCACTATAGGCCCATATTTACAGCCACTATAGGCTGATATTTACAGCCACTATAGGCTGATATTTACAGCCACTATAGGCTGATATTTACAGCCACTATAGGCTGATATTTACAGCCACTATAGGCTGATATTTACAGCCACTATAGGCCGATATTTACAGCCACTATAGGCTGATGTTTACAGCCACTATAGGCTGATATTCACAGCCACTATAGGCTGATATTTACAGCAACTATAGGCTGATATTTACAGCCACTATAGGCT
The DNA here is from genome assembly GCF_018320785.1 of Cheilinus undulatus. Lineage (NCBI taxonomy): Eukaryota > Metazoa > Chordata > Actinopteri > Labriformes > Labridae > Cheilinus > Cheilinus undulatus. The sequence continues at coordinate 1,391,193 of NC_054879.1, read as the reverse complement.
GATATTTACAGCCAATATAGGCCCATATTTACAGCCACTATAGGCCCATATTTACAGCCACTATAGGCTGATATTCACAGCCACTATAGGCCCATATTTACAGCCACTATAGGCCCATATTTACAGCCACTATAGGCTGATATTCACAGCCACTGTAGGCCAATATTTACAGCCACTATAGGCTGATATTTACAGCCACTATAGGCTGATATTCACAGCCACTATAGGCTGATATTTACTGCCACTATAGGCCCATATTTACAGCCACTATAGGCTGATATTTACAGCCACTATATGCCAATATTTACAGCCACTATAGGCTGATATTTACAGCCACTATAGGCTGATATTTACAGCCACTATAGGCTGATATTCACAGCCACTATAGGCTGATATTCACAGCCACTATAGGCTGATATTCACAGCCACTATAGGCTGATATTTACAGCCACTATAGGCTGATATTTACAGCCACTATAGGCTGATATTTACAGCCACTATAGGCTGATATTTACAGCCACTATAGGCTGATATTCACAGCCACTGTAGGCTGATATTCACAGCCACTATAGGCCAATATTTACAGCAACTATAGGCTGATATTTACAGCCACTATAGGCTGATATTCACAGCCACTATAGGTTGATATTTACAGCCACTATAGGCTGATATTTACAGCCACTATAGGCTGATATTTACAGCCACTATAGGCTGATATTTACAGCCACTATAGGCTGATATTTACAGCCAATATAGGCTGATATTCACAGCCACTATAGGCTGATATTTACAGCCACTATAGGCTGATGTTTACAGCCAATATAGGCCCATATTTACAGCCACTATAGGCTGATATTCACAGCCACTATAGGCTGATGTTTACAGCCACTATAGGCTGATATTTACAGCCACTATAGGCCGACATTTACAGCCACTATAGGCTGATATTTACAGCCACTATAGGCTGATGTTTACAGCCACTATAGGCTGATATTTACAGCCACTATAGGCCGACATTTACAGCCACTATAGGCTGATATTTACAGCCACTATAGGCCGATATTTACAGCCACTATAGGCCGATATTTACAGCCACTATAGGCTGATATTTACAGCCACTATAGGCTGATATTTACAGCCACTATAGGCCCATATTGACAGCTACTATAGGCTGTTATTAACAGCAAGTATAGGCTGATATTTACAGCCACTATAGGCGATATTTACAGCCACTATAGGCTGATATTTACAGCCACTATAGGCTGATGTTTACAGCCAATATAGGCCCATATTTACAGCCACTATAGGCTGATATTCACAGCCACTATAGGCTGATATTTACAGCCACTATAGGCCCATATTTACAGCCAATATAGGCCCATATTTACAGCCACTATAGGCTGATATTCACAGCCACTATAGGCTGATGTTTACAGCCACTATAGGCTGATATTTACAGCCACTATAGGCCAATATTTACAGCCACTATAGGCCCATATTTACAGCCACTATAGGCCCATATTTACAGACACTATAGGCCAATATTTACAGCCACTATAGGCTGATATTTACAGCCACTATAGGCCGATAGTTACAGCGACTATAGGCTGATATTCACAGCCACTATAGGCCGATATTGACAGCCACTATAGGCCCATATTTCCAGCTACTATAGGCCTATGTTTACAGCCACTATAGGCTGATATTTACAGCCACTATAGGCCGATATTTACAGCCACTATAGGCTGATATTTACAGCCACTATAGGCCGATATTTACAGCCACTATAGGCCATATTTACAGCCACTATAGGCCGATATTTACAGCCACTATAGGCCGATATTTACAGCCACTATAGGCCGATGTTTACAGCCACTATAGGCCGATATTTACAGCCACTATAGGCCGATATTTACAGCCACTATAGGCCCATATTTACAGCCACTATAGGCTGATATTTACAGCCACTATAGGCCCATATTTACTGCCACTATAGGCCCATATTTACAGCCACTATAGGCTGATATTTACAGCCACTATAGGCCGATATTTACGGCCACTATAGGCTGATATTTACAGCCACTATAGGCTGATATTTACAGCCACTATAGGCCCATATTTACAGCCACTATAGGCTGATATTCACAGCAACTATAGGCTGATATTCACAGCCACTATAGGCTGATATTCACAGCCACTATAGGCTGATATTCACAGCCACTATAGGCTGATATTTACAGCCACTATAGGCCCATATTTACTGCCACTATAGGCCCATATTTACAGCCACTATAGGCTGATATTTACAGCCACTATAGGCCGATATTTACGGCCACTATAGGCTGATATTCACAGCAACTATAGGCCCATATTTACAGCCACTATAGGCTGATGTTTACAGCCAATATAGGCTGATATTTACAGCCACTATAGGCTGATATTCACAGCCACTATAGGTTGATATTTACAGCCACTATAGGCTGATATTTACAGCCACTATAGGCTGATATTTACAGCCAATATAGGCTGATATTCACAGCCACTATAGGCTGATATTTACAGCCACTATAGGCTGATGTTTACAGCCAATATAGGCCCATATTTACAGCCACTATAGGCTGATATTTACAGCAACTATAGGCTGATATTTACAGCCAATATAGGCCCATATTTACAGCCACTATAGGCTGATATTCACAGCCACTATAGGCTGATGTTTACAGCCACTATAGGCCTATATTCACAGCCACTATAGGCTGATATTTACAGCCACTATAGGCTGATATTTACAGCCACTATAGGCCCATATTTACAGTCACTACAGGCTGATATTTACAGTCACTATAGGCTGATATTTACAGCCACTATAGGCCCATATTTACAGTCACTATAGGCTGATATTCACAGCCACTATAGGCCCATATTTACAGCCACAGCTGCTACAGGCAAGTTTTATAGCCACTATAAGCTGATATTTGTTTTAAGCTGATATCTGAGGACAGCGTAGGCCGATATATGCTGCCGGTATAGGCCAATATTAACAGCTGACATTGACTGATATTTACAAACAAAATATTAAGAGGGAAGCTCTGAAAATTATAAGCCAACCTAGGCCAATATTTACAACCATGAAAGGCCAATACTTTCAATCGATATTGGCCACTTTTCACATCTTATTCATGCCAAATTTAACAGTGGTTTACACCAATATTTACAGTTGATATAGCCTGATATCTACAGTTTATACAACCAAATATTTATAGCCTCTAAATGCAGATATATTATAAGTCAACACAGGCCAATATTTAAAGGTGATATGGCCTGATATCCATGACTTTTACAACCTGATGTTTAAACCACAAAAAACGCTAAATTATCAACTAACAGAGGCCGATATTTACAGTCATCAGGGGCTAGTTTTTACAGCTGATATAGACTGATATCCTAGGATGACATGGGCTGATATCAACTGACGATATATGTTGGTATTTAAAACTTACACAGCCAGATATTAACAGCTGACATGAGCCTATATTCAAAGTCACTATAAGCCAGTATTTACATTTATAAAGGTAAATATTAACAGCCAATATAGGCCGATATTTAAAGCTAAATATATTGGTCGTAAATATCACTAGATATGATACCATATCGTGCCTCTAATGTTGTGATAAGATTTAAAGTCAACATTTTTGACAGGACTCAGTGATCGGACTTCTACTCAGTATTTCCCACAGGACATACAGCAGTACAGGTGAGACTTGGCTCATACCTCCATTGGATTATTTTGAGAGTGTTAAAGCTCTTTTATGCTCTGCATTATTGGATTCAAAAGGGTGTGCTAAGAGGCCAGTCTGGTGAGCTGTAAAAACTTACAGTATAACTAAAACCAGACATAAGCTAAGGATACTTTAACACAAGCTAAAGAGGTTATTCTGCATGGATAAGAGCATGGTGTGCTTTAAGAGTTTTGTTTTTTCTTTGGTCAAAAGTGAAAATCAATGCTCTACATTCAAAATGCAGACAGACATGGAAGAAGTATAAATGTGTTGAAATCCACAACCCAACAGAACAAAAAAAGATGGATGAAAATAATTTAGACTTGAACCAGTCGGAACATTTTTATTAGTAGAGACACTAGTAGAGGCAGAATACTGACGAAAAGGTTTGGTTTTCTGTCAGGCCTTTTAGAGTCTACAGACAGCAGCTGAAACATAAACATCCCCTACAAACAGCACTTTAGATTCACCAGGGCCATCTGACACAAATTAACCTTTTATGGACAAAGACAGGCCAGGAGCCAATCACAAGGAAGGCTGACTTCAGGAGTCATCACTGATGCTGGCTTTTTATCATGCTGGGTTGCTGCTGTTAGCCTGAGGAGACAGAAAAGTCTCCATCATTGAGGACTAATGGATAAAACTCCTTCTTAACAGGTCTGAGATGATCCACTCTAGTAGATCAGAGAGTATGTGGGCAGGGCGTTAGGTGAGACCGAAGAGAGTTAGAACTAATAATGTCACAGTCTATCAGTGCAACGCTGCTATCAGCCGATGGTCGTCCCGTTAAAGGGCATCGGCCCCTCAGGGAATAATGTCATGAGCAATGATGGCAGTCGTCGACGTCCATGATGAAGAATAGACAGATCCAAGCTGCATACTGTTGTGAGAGATATGGCTTGAATAGGACCAAAGTAATGACAGACAGCAGTGTTTATTTAATGTTTGTTAACAAACTTTTTTAAGGAGGAAGACGGGACAAGGATTTGCTAAAAATAGATCACTGATGATAAAAACTCTAGGGGTGCACCGATCGATCGGTATCGGTGCCGATTTCCTTAATTTTAGGAGATTGGCAATCGGCCGATCCTTGTAAATAAGATTGATAAGATCGATTTCAGATGCCTCTACCTACTAAAATGTGAAAAATGAAAGACTAAAGGAAATGATATAATTTAGTAGTTTGGACAGCAATGCTCTAAACTTTTCATTTATATTTGAGAGAACTACCTCATGTGCAGTTAGAACAACAAGCTTGTATTGTTTCACAGGTATTGTTCAATGTTTTTCAATAAATTAAGATTGGAACATTGAAGGTGGATGCTGTCAGTTATAAAAAAATTGGTATCGGCCAAAATCGGAATCGGCAGGTCAGGCTTTTAAAAGATCGGTGACCGGCCAGAAAACTGCAATCGGTGCACCCCTAAAAAACTCTGAGGAAAAGTAGATTACTTTCTGTTACAGAGATGAGACGAGAGGAGCTGACAGATTGATCAAAAAGTTAGTTCTTCACTGTATTCTAGTTTATGAAACATTAAACTAAAATGCAGCCAGCCTACCTTTGAATGGTGGAAAAACTCCATCAGCTGTTTAGTAGCATAGACCCCTATTAACTTCTGCTGCTGAACAGTAATCCTCCTCAGCCTTGGTCAGAGTAGCAGTGATAAAAAACCCCACCAAACTCCTTATACTAGGTCCTGTTAGTCAAAAATGTTGATACAAAATTGAAATCTGCGTTAAAATCGGCAAGGCAAATGCTAATTAGCAAGTCCAAAAACTATTACGATTACTATTCTGATGTGTTTAAAGAGGCTCAGACTTTTGGCAATTCAAGAAGGATGACATGAACTTATTGTGATTAGGGCTGGGTATAGCTAAGAACCTCATGATTCAATTCAATTTCGATTCTTTAGGTTGCGATTCAATTCGATAACGATTCGATATTGATCTAAATGCTTTGATGTTGATTCAGTAAGAAGTAGCAATACACAAATGACCTGCTGACAATTTCTAATAATTATTTTCATGCCCATGTGAACATACAGTCGCTAGAAAAAGTATGTGAACCCTTTGAGATTTCTTGGATTTTTATGAGCATTAATTGCTCATAAAATGTGTTCTGATCTTCATCTAATTCACAACAATAGACAAACACAATCTGCTTAAACTAATACCGCAAAAAAAAGGAGAGATTTTTCATGTTTTTATTGAACAAAACATGTAAACATTCACTACTAAGTTCAACTAGCGCAACTCCGTATGTACAGCTCTGAAAGTACCGTCACTCAGTCAGTCAGTCACAGATACAGACCCATATGTAGGGCTGACCAAAAATAAATGGAGGATGTATTGTTTTTTGTTTTTTTTCAAATGCAGCTATACACTAATGAAAAACTTCCAGTAATGTCCCTGGGTTACATGTGCATTACATGCTACATGTATTTTTAACAGTACAGCCAAAGTCATCTGCATCTTTGAGGGCAATAAACAGCAACAAAATAACCTAAAAAAAGAAATAGCATCTAAATTCAGATTGATTCTCCTTATTACTCAGCCAGTTTGCAGGATGGCTCCCTGAGATACTCCTGACAAATTCCGTTAAATAACAACAACAACAACAAACAGACAGATGCTTAATGGAAAAAATCTAGCTATAGTTCAGAGCTTAGAGCTTAAATATGATTTTAAATTTTTGAGACTCAAGATGAACAACAAAAATAAAACTTCAACTGAAGTAGTTCTGATTCTGATTTAAACAACCCAAACTAATTAAGCAACCAAGTTTAATGGGCATTTCACTGTAAACAGCTCTGTAACAACACAGTGACACCCACATCTCCACTGCTGCAGACAGAGCACCGTGCACAGCCAGAGCACTATCCACAGGAGACCTGGCACACAGAAGTCCATCATTACTTTTGCCATGTTTCACACACTGTCACGTAGCACAACATGCATGTTCTTTATCTCTATTTTCCATATCCAAAACATGTTATTAAAAGTGAGAACCGGAGCACTCCTGTGAGTGAGAGCACTCCTTTTTCAGAGTGAAATCCTCATATCCACTGAGACAGTGAGGCTCAACATGCTAACAGGATGAACACTTTATGTCCATATATCCGTGGTGAAGCTAACATGTCCAGCTTTAATGAGGAGCTTCTCTACTTGACTGGAAATGTAGTTTTGCAGTTCAGGTAAGGCTGTAAGCGCCTGCTAGGAATAACGTAGCGGGGCTTTAAATGCATCATTAGCCTGCAGAAGCCCGTATATTCTACCACGCTGAAAGGCTGATGTAAATTCAATGATTTTCCTGTTCAGCTCCTTACCTTTGGATGGTCTCTGCTGTATTCTTTAGCTTTGCTGAACGACTGAAGTAGAGGCTGTCAACGAGTTTTCCCTGGCAGGAAGCTTTGTCATTCTTTAATTTAAGAAAGTCCTTGTAGTTATCAAAATTAATTGAAAACAACATTTAGAGCGTATGACCAACGTAAACCTGCTGTGTCATTTATTTCAATTTTTTCCCCTGGAATTCTCTCTACTAATGCACCACCCCCTTAAAAACAAACTACTGGCTGTGTAGTCATGGGATAGGTAGCCGGGTGTTGTAAGGCATGTAGCCTGCTGTAAACCTAACAGAAAAAGAAGTACTAGTTATGCGCTCGTCCCCATTCAGTCCACTAAAACTCAAACACAGAGCTGACTGTGCAATGTGAGCAGCAAAGTTATTTTTTACTTTTTATACAACAGTATAGAAAAAATGTATTTTGTTAGCAAGAAATACAAGTTGTTGATTTTCTACTTTTCTTAGAAAATTTGACTTTTTACAAAAAAGATTTTCAGAACAAACAGAGGATGAGGTTTGGGGTGGAATAACGATTCATTAATCATAATCAAGGTCAAGAGTTCAGTCAATTATGGTTTTGATTTTTGCCATAATCGCCCATCCCCCGTCACAGTTAAGGACCAGTCAAAAAACTGTAACACCCTTAAAGGTCTGATACCGTTTTGCTGCACACATCCACCAGCCGGTTAGGGTTACGGTTACGGTTAGGGTTAGGGTTAGGGTTAGGGTTAGGCTAGTGCAGCATCTTGGATGTGGCTGCACCTGGACGATAAGAGCACACTCCAGTTGTTCTCCTCTTGCCTTCTCACACCTGCAGGTTGTGACGGTTCGGTCCGGAATGACAACAAAAAGACTGCAGCAGGACATCTCGACCTGATGGATTAGCACCTTAAACATGATGCAGCGCATCTTAGACGAAAAACAATGCCTCTGATTTTGATATCCCCACAACTTTAACTGCACAGCAGTTAGATAAAAACTTTATCACACCTCTCTCTCCAGCTGAACACCTGACAACAGGAAGTCAGCACATCAGACTGATCAGCTGCTGGCATGATTCACCAAAACGTCTTTTACCCAAGGGGCCAGCCTCTTTTTAACACATGGTATTAAAAAGGCAAACTCCACTTTATTATTCTATTTTTCTATGCAGATTTATTGAGGTTAAGAATCTCCTTTACAAAAGTGTCCTGGCCAAGACTGGTAGCTGAACAATTAACTCTACAAAACACAGATCAACCAATCCAGAGTCACAGATCAGAAAGTCAGTAAGTCAAAACATCTACATCCTGTTGCATCCTCCTCCAATGCCTTCAATCTACTTCTAAAACAATTTAAAGAGGTCAGCTCTTCAAGGCAAACATTTTCCTCCAGAAGAGTCCAGGCTTCAGGAGCAGCATACCTGAGAGCCTTTTTACCCTACACATAATCATCACAGGCCGTTAGCCAAAGATTCACGTTAATAGAATCTGATCCATGTGTCTGCATCTCTACCTTGTTAGATCCCGGTACAAGGACTGCTGTTTGATGGAGAAGGCGAGGGGGGAAGGCAGACCTTACAGTGGAGCCACACTGGAGCACTAAAGGGTTAAGATCAGTAATATAAAGAGCTGAAATAGATAAACACAGCCCACGAGGACAGGCTGAGCATCAGCTGATCCTACCAGCGATTAAGGCATCCACAGTTTCTAATCTGAATATTTCAAAATAAAAAAGCATCTTCATCATCCTCACTTCTATGTCTATGAAGAGAAGGTGAAGGAGGAACTCCTCTACACAGTGCGACATCTACAGGCTCCTGTGCCGCTCTGTCTCTGTGTTTGATGGGGGCAGGGCATTGCTGTTGGACTGTGGTGTGTTTGTTATTTCCTGCTTTCATGGCTGAGGTCGCCCACTGAATACCAAACAGGCTCAACACAAAGAAACAAACAGCCTCTCCACTGATCCTCACACAGTCTCAGCACTTTGACACCTCAGATACAGCGTTCTAAAAAGCTCTGTCATTGTAACGTCTGAGAGAACTGAAAACTTTAGATCACTAGTTGGATTTTTAACCAGAAACTTCCACAACAAGAAAACAGAAAGAAAGCACTGTCCCATCATCTCTCCTGTTAAACGTCAGTTCCTGCTGTGGTTTAGTGGACTCTGGAAACCGTCATGCCTCGGTTTGATCCTCTTTCAGTTCTTTTTATTTAAGACTCAGAATCGTTTATTTCATGTGTTTTTATCCCAGGTTACAAAAACATTTCATTCTTGTGTAACTATAAACTGTGAGAAATTCTGACCAATTGGAGGCATTCTCATCATATCTCATATTTTCTGTCTGCTAAAAGTCCCAATGTGAACACAGACTAAACTCAAGGTTATAACGAAACAGTGGAACAACCTGATCCATGATTCAGACCAGAGCAAACGGGCTGTAGAGAGAAAAACACCAGCTATAGAGGTGTGGATGAGTATAAACCCCAAACCTCCAAACATGAGGAACCAAAAAAGACTAAATCAGGCCATCAGCGTGTGAAGGTACAGGAGGATTTACAGCAGAGAGCAGCAGCTTTCTCACTGAACTCTAACTGTGTGTTAGTGATGAGATAATAAAGCTTTAGCTCAGCCGGCTGCTCTTATCTCATGTCAGGACACATTCAGGAATGTTTGTGGAGCTGGAGATGTGTGGGCTCGTCCACAGCTCGACTTCTACTCTCTTCATGTTCCTAAACACCGATTAGAGAGAAGAAAGTGACTGTTCTGAGTTTTTAAAGAACAGAAATGAAGGAGACAGAAGCAGGAGGAGGGTTCAGGGTGGTATCTCATTTGAATTCTTCTTTATCAGTGAGAAGAGCTGGTTCTAAGAGCTGGCTCTTTCTGTGACAGAAACATCTTTGTCGTTAACGCAAAGACATAGAAAGTCAAACTGGCACAAACGAAGAGCTGACCTTTATCACTGAGCTGAGACAAATAATCCAGATCTCTAAAAAGTAGGGATGGGAATCGAGAACCGGCTCCAACTGGCTCAATCTATGGACATCACTGACATTTAATCTTAACGATTAAAAGTCTATCCACTGTCCTCCTATCTCAAATAAAGGCACGATAAAGCAAAAAAATAAATTCTAAAAAAATAAAACAAAAAAACAAACAAAAAATAATAATAAATGACACAAACAGTGGGATGTGCAACGCCTGTCCATCAATGATTTCATGCAAGTGTTATGAATGTGATTTAGACAACCCCAATTAATGAAGTTGAGGTCTCTGCACCCAAACATGAGAAAACTAGAAAACTCAACTATGAGCTGAGCAGTAAACCAGAGGTGAATGAATGGCAGCTGTGTGTACCTGGCATGAAGTGTGGACCTCGACCACAGCGTCCTTCCTCTTTTACCTGACGAGCACAGTCTTCAGCTCCCACGAGCTGCCAGCCCCGTCTGGTTGGTTTCGTCCAGGTTTTGTCTTGTGGTGGAGAGATGGTGGAAACGGTGGTGCCGGTTTAAAAACACACGGGCTAAACTCATGCTAATAGGTGAGCACGGTGTGGGCCAAACTATATGCCTTCACATTTTGTAAGGACAAAGTTCATCAGATGTAAAAGTAAAGACGGGTTCTTTACGGCATCTCTGTCATGGCTCTGCAGCGGCTGCGAATCCCCACTCTCTGTACAGGTTTCCCCAATTCCACAATCAACAGGTCTTCATACACACAGACAGGAAGTGACGTCTCCAACAACGACCTGTGTTGCTGGGATTTGTGGTCCTTATTTCCCAGACTTTACTCAACATATATTTACAACACAGGTGCTGCATCTTTGTTTAATACCAGCTCATAGTTTCAGGGTAAAAGAAAAGTGAGAAAGAGAAAGACCCTAAACCTATCGTAACACAAGGCATGCATGTTTTTCACAAGAAGTGTTACTTTTTAAAATTTTAATGTATTTTTCTACGTGCTGCGATCGAGGATCCAGAGACTGGTTTTCATGTATTTAAAGTTTTTATCTTTCAGAGAAAATGAGCAGTAGTGTTGGTTTCAGAAAACAGTAAACCGCATTACTTCAGCTGAAAAGTGCCGTCATTTTAATAATTACAACTTAAAGATGTTAACGGTGGTCGGTCCAGATCCTCAGCTGATAGAATCTGTTAATAGAAATGTTCTCAGTCATAACGGTGCATTAACAAAGACACAAGACTATTACAGTAGATACAGTAGATTCAGTTAGTGATGAATCTAATCTGAACCCCCCTCCATACGCCTTCCTCTGGCCTTAGAGGAAAACTAAGACCTTACATTTCAGCAGAGCAACCAGACGGTAAACTAATATCTAAGATAACAGTGATAAAGGATTATGTTTTATAGATGTATATATAACACCGTGAGGTCTTATTAACAGTTTACAGGAGATAGACCAAAAAGTTGTGAATCACTGATATTTATCTAGGGTTGGGCAGTTATGGCAAAAATCTCAGTCACAATTAATGAAACTTTTTACCTTGATTACGGTTAATGAATGATTATTCCACCCCCAAACTCTGACTCTATTTGTTCTATAAATATTTGCATAATTTAAAACAAATAACTGAAAGGAACACACAAATAAACAACGGGATGGTGTCACATGACTGCAACTACTTCTTCTCTTGGGTTTTCCCAGCAGGATACGTGCCCTGAGACACCTGGCTTCCTGTCACATGACTACACAGCCAGTAGTTTGTTTTTAAGGTGGTGATGCTTTAGTGGAGAGAGAATTATTGAAATAATTGACATGGCAGGTTTATGTCAATTAAAAGCACCAAATGTCCGTTTGGATTAGTTTTGGATTAATTGCCCAGCTCTATATTTATCACAGATTAACTAAAGTAGCCTTTCAAAATTAAGCATTTCTATTTGGTTTAATACAGCATTTATTTTGGTGAGCACTTCATGAAGTGAACGTATATCTGACGTTATAACAGTTTATACCACAGAATATGACAGCTGAGAGATGTAGCATGAGAGTTTGTCACGCCAAAAATAACATGAAGCTTTAACTCGGGTTAAAATGTACTAGATTAAGTCAGAAGTCCTGGGTACATCGATCCTATTTGAAAATACGACCCCAATATAACACCAGATTGTTGACAGATTTAACAACCACTGATTAACGAAGTAAAATAATGATGGCATCACTGAAGCACAGAGAAACAGCTGATCTAAAGCTTCATAATCACAAAACCTCAAATTAATTCACTTTCACATTCATTAAGGAACCAGTCCAGAGTGTACCCCGCCTCTCGCCCAATGACAGCTGGGATAGGCTCCACCCCCCATGACCCCGAATGGGATAAGCGGTATAAAAAAATGGTGGGATAGATGGATCCATCAAGGATGAACCAGGCTGAAGTGAGTCTTCAGGCTCTGCTTCATGTTCTCAAAACCAGGTTGGTATGATGTCAGGCCCACATGTGTGGGGACAGTACAGATCTCTGTGAAGTCCCTAATTTAGGCTGAGATGAGCCTGTTTCTCCCCTGACAGTCATGTTGAGTGGTCATTAGGAATGGGCGATATCCTATCGTTTGCGATATACCGCGAAAAAAAAAAAATTCCACGATGAGAAAACGGCATTCAACGATAATAACCATAAACTATGACTGATCGCGCATACGTACGTCATCAACTGCGACACACTCGTAACCTTGTTATGCAGAGACATAACAAACATGGCCGAAGGCGGAGTTGAAACAGAGGGTGAGTTTGTTAAACGAGGAGCTACCTCCATTATCTGGAAATGGTTTGGTCAGAGGAAATCAGACGAGGAGCAGACAACGGTAATTTGCACAGTGTGCTTTATTCTACAATCCCCTATTCCTACAGCCGCGCAAATACACACGGCCCCACCATTTACTCGAGGAAATAACGGAGCGCTTAGTCTAATATTTAGAAATATATGAGTACTAAACTCACATCTCATGTATATTTTCTATAAGGTTAGCATAATGTAACATTTACAACAACACAGAATGTACATAAAATGATAGATAACATGGTGCATGTTCATTTTTTATCAGCGCTGTGGGTTTTGTCTTTTAATTAAAGAGCACAGGTGTGTGTCTTTAGTACACACCTCACAGACAGACACAGAAGTGTATGGTGGAGGGACAGATAAACATTAAAGCACCACACTGTATGCACTATATCTGAAAATGTGAGCATTACTACTACGACCACATTATAAGCTTCAGTCTAATTATACATCATGGACTGAATCAAACTTAGTTAAAAAATAATGTATCAAATTAACTTGTTTTTATTAATTTAACAACAAGAGTTTTAACTTGGACTTGCATTAAGTGACTTATCTGTGTAAAAACAAACATGGTGGAGCCTGGCAGCTCTGCCTCCAGAACTTAAAAGAGGATATCAGACTGTATTTTACATTTAAACACTAAAGATAGAGGCAAACTGGACTTATCCAGGATGGGCCACATGAGGTCAAATAGTGCTGTAAATACTTCGAGTTTGGGGTCAATTTTTAACGCTAACACTAAAATTTTTAATAATCTGCCAAGTTGGAACATTCTTTGTACTATTTCCAACTAAATTTCTCTTTGAATCTCTTAAAAGTAGAAGCAACATAGTTTTGTTTTTTTTACTAAAATATCCCAACATGAATTGATATCTATTTATTTATATAACTAAAGATATAATGATAAATCTTTATTTATTTGTAGCTGGTGTAGTAAAGCAGCCAATTTGATACATTTTACCTAGCCACAATGACTGTATTGAATGGTGCTAATTTTTTTAATCATGACTAATATCGTTATCGCAATAAATACAGCAAAATATTGTGATACATTTTTTTGTCCATATCGCCCATCCCTAGCAGTCATGTTGCTCCACCCTTTGGGGACAGATCAGTAAGCGTGGTGATCCTAAAGAAGGGTGCCAAAAAGAGTCACAGTATATGCTGTTATGTTATTTGATATTTGGGACCTCTTTCCAACTTTTTTTAAGATTAATTTTTGGGCTTTTTGTGCTTTTATTAAATAGAGGAGGACAGTGGATGGAGTCAGAGGCGGGGTCAAGGGTGGGGGAGGGACATGTGGTGGGGGGCCTCGGGCTGGATTCGAACCCAGGCCGCCCGCGTACGGGGGGAGCGCCTTTAACCACTAGGCCACCTGCTCTCCCTCTTTCCAACTTTGGGTAATGGAAACAAGCAAACATGTACCAATCTGCACCAACCTGACCCAGACTGCTTGACGGAAAAACCTGACCTGACCTTGACCTAAAACTGCTTTCAGAACACACACAGATGACTCAACACAACGCATCAAGAATCACTGTTGGTAGCCGAATGGCCAAACCTACATAAATCCTGCTGTGTTGTTTAAATAGAGTGTGAGATCCTCACAAACTAAAATGAAGCTCCTTTAATAAATTGGCCTAAAGAGCTTAATGTCATTAGGAAAGATCAAATCATTTACACTTGATTAGCCTGATGAGCAGATCAATCTAAGTCAAACCAGAACACCTTCATCACAGCGGAGCCTCAGCCTGTTTCTGATCTCAGAGATAGACTCAGACATCTCTCTCTTTCAACCCTACAGGAGCGTGCTGCTGGGCTGCTTTAAAGCTCTGTGTGCGGTTTGCTTCTTCATCTGAAAAACTGAAATCAGATAATCAGCAGCTGGGAGCAGTTCATTTGAGAGGTGTTCTTTCAAAACACGTCTGATCCTCTACTGATTCACCAGCCGCCCACACGTGTCCAACCCTCCGATGATTACAGGCATCCACAGATAGGACGCTCATAATGAGCTCCTTATAAGGTTTGATCTTCTGCAGGCAGTAATTTCACAAGAACAGAGATCAATGATTAGAAAGAGATGTTTTAGAGTCAAGAATAAGTCCAACAGATCCTCAAGTCTCAGTAAAAACAGGAGGAGAGGAGACACTTTTAAAAAGTCAACAAAATCAAGTTTGCTTCTTCCTCGCAGATCAAATGATTGATAGCTGAAAAATAAAAGAATAAATAAAATAACCCCCATTAAGTTTAATTTTTCCTTTAATCCCACATGTTACCACACATTCAGCTATGTGATCGCCTTGTTTCTGTCCATAGATAAATGTATTTCAGTCAGAGCTGTGTTCATGTGGCTGCAGCAGCAGTTTACAGATTTACACTCTGAATAAATCTTATTCCTGGCACAGAGTGGACATTCTCCCATAATACCCACGACTGGGCTTGTTGTGGTTCATTCAGCACAGCAGCTGAGGCAGGACAGATTAACCTATTAGGGGCCGCTGGGTAAAAATGTCCCATAGAGCCTCTACTGACCCCCATCCCATCCCCAGCAGTCTGAACCCTGATACCTCAGAGAAACCCAAAAACACACCAGGAGAAGGAAACAGCTCCGAGCTCTGATTCTCCCTCCCATCAAGACATTAGCCCGCTGTCTGAATAAAAGGAAAACAGAGGGGGGTTTTGGTACCTGTGTTGTCAAACAGCAGCTCCTGGCAGGAAGAAGAAGAAGCCCAGGGACAGCTGTACACCACCCCTCGCTCCACGACGCTGCTGGGAGATGATGTGTTCGCCCGAGGAGCGCCGATCAGAACGTCTGACCTGGAAAGAAGAAACGAGAGGAACGTGATCATCCAAACGTTTTCATTTATTTTTACCTCATCTTTGATTAACTTTAATGCTCTAAATGGATTTCACCATTCATAAAGCTTTTTCTCATGTCCTCTTCTGGCCATCCTTCATTGTTTTAGTCTCATCTTCTATTAATTATTCGTTTTCAGCTTTAATAATTGTCCACAGATTTTCCCTTTTACTTATAATCATGTTAGCATCATTTACTGATATTAACCGTTAATGTTCACAACTAAGCTTTAAAATAAATTCTTGCTTGATTTGACGATATGTGACAATATGATATGACATGATCCAATACGCTTTATGGTCACCTCAGGGAAATGTGTCGTGGACTCCAAGTGCTGCATAGAATAAGGTCCCAGACAACGTATAAGTGATAAAAAACAACAACTCACATGCACCCAGAGTTTCACACATCAATAACAGATCCAGCCACATAACCTTCATGCAGCTTGAAATGTTTCACTCTATGTGTTACAAGTCTATATAATATATTAGGGGTGGGAATCACTAGTGGCCCCATGATAACATATTATCACGATACTTGGCCACGGTTTGATATTTTTTATGATTTTAAACAGTTTGTGATACAGTGAGTATTGCATACCCTATATTGCGATACATTGTGATCTATACTTTCTTCAACTGTTTAGCTGATTCAGCACTAGTCTTGTCCTCATGTTTGTTGTATTTCTGCAGTATTTTATTGTCATGCAGCACTTCTCACAAACCTCATGTGTCATGTCCATCTCATTCGTGCCCTGCCTGCATTCCTAATGTCCTTCCTCTGGTGCTGCCATGATTGCTGTACTAACTTTCTCCTGCTCTATAACCGTCACCTCTGCCAACCTCAAACTATTGATTTTATTTTTCCATTATCATAGACTTCAGTTCATATTAGCAATTAATTTGAAAACATCGATACTTGGTAGATGAGACGATACGACATATCACCAGACAAAATATCGCGACACTATGCTGTATTGATTTTTTCTCCCACAACTATAATATATGGGTTTACCTTTCTGAAATGAGACAAAAATATTCAACTTTTTCATGATAATCTCATCTTTTGAGATGTGCCTGTATTACCTTTTCAGCACACCTTAGTTAAGCCGTGTCTCCCTGCAGCCACAGTGATGTGAAATAAGTCCACCTCTGCTCCTTAACATCTCATTTCACTCATCTTATATTCTTCAATAAATACAGCAAAAAAACACTTTATATTATAACCTACACAATATAAGACAGAATATACTAGAGCAAAGGGATTTTAAACAAATATATAATTGTGATTATTTTGGCTCATATGGCAAATTCGATACCAATCGCTACATTAAAGGGGATAATTTTTACGTCAATCTTGTTTAAAATAAGAAAAACTTGAACATTAGTAAGAACATAAACATTGGTAAACATAAACATTAGTAAAGCAGGAATTTTTATTCTAAAAAAACTTGAATGTTAGCAAATGTGTATAAAATCTCTACTGGAGTAAAGTATTAAACTGGACTTTTGACACATTTCAAGTTAAAGAAACATTACAACTTTAGTGGTTTGTACTCTGCAGCAGGCCAAACTGTGATTTAATCTAATTTGTGATTCATTGCCCCGCCCTACTCAGAATCATCCCCTGCTGATGTGATCCTCTAGAGGAGATCCCTGAAACATCTCCAGGTAGATCCTGATCACAGTGTTAACAGTACCTGAGCACTTACATGACCCTTTACTCTTCTATAAACGTGTTAAAGTCAGTCTTTATGACTGTTAATCATTTGAAATAAAATAGATGTAAAGTCAGATTGAAGGCCGTCCTGTACCAGCTGTGGTTGAATCATTTAAACAGACAGTCAGCAGGAAACAAGAGCAGGAAAACTACAGTGGTGTCACAGGGATACAAAGACTGATGATGGGTAAATTACTGACATCCGTACCTTGGAAATGTCTCTCCAGGGGACACATTTCTCTTTAAAAACTCTTACACAACTGCAAGAAAATAAAACTGAACATGACCCTGGCTGCATTACATCACTCTATTCCTTTGTTTCACAACTTTAGCTGCTTAATTTTATCCTCTATTTATGAGTTAAACCGCCTTAGTTACAGGGCTGGAATTTAACCCATTTAGGGCTGGGCAGTTAATTGCAAATTAGATTAAATCGCAATATGGCTTGCTGCAATTTACAAATCACAGAAGTTGCAATATTCCTTAAACTTGAGATATGTCAAAATAGCAGTTTGATACATTATTTTTGCAGCAGCAGCAGCTTTACAAGTTAAACCTCCTCCACCCCAGCCGCCTCCTTTATAGCTTAAAGCTTGTTGTATCCTCATATTCAGATTCATGCTACTATGGATTAATTTTTTCTGAAATAATTTCACTTTTTTTAGTACACATTGTCATTTATGTGTCCATCCATATGGGGTTTCTAGTCATGTGCTCCCTGGAAACTCAAAGCAGCTGCTGACTAACCCAGGGAGCATCTAGAGCCTTCTCTGACAAGTCAAACTGTCGACTACATCCATTCTGAAATGAAATGGTAAAATGTATAAGTGTTCCTGACTGAATGTAGGTTATAATATTGATTTACTGCTTGAGTTTGTTGAAAAATGCATAAGTTGAGTGATCTAATAACAATCGTATATTAAGTCACAATATCAGGGAAAAAAAATCACAACTAGATTGTTTTTGCAAATCATTCAGCCCTAAACCCATTCAGGATCAATACATGAACTCTGACGGTGCGTTTCCACCATGCTGACTGGTACTAAGGGATCTGCTGATACTGATACCAGGCCTAAATTCTGCTGCTATTTCCCAGCACGATGTTAGTTTCTTATTATATGAAGTAGGAAAAGTAGTGTCTGCTGTTTGGTAACATCTGAACATGAATGAAGCTAACTAACTCATATCTGGACTTTGCATTGGTGAAGCACAACTGAAAGTACCTGGTCTGAAAAATGTGGGATCAGTGCATCCCTGTTCAGGACGGTCTGCAGCTTTTAAAGACAAAAAGGAACATGGTCTCGTTCCTACCAGCACTTTCCAGGTCCCTCTGCACTTCCTGTTTGCCAATGATCCCTACATACGTTTGCACCTCTGTGGTCCTCCATGGGACAGGCGTACATGAAGCTGCACTATGAACTGGTATATTGGTAGCTTCAGTGTCATAGCCAGGGGATGGCTGACTGGCTCAAATCCCAAAGGTTTCCTCAAAAGCCTTGAATCTTCTGTTATCTGCTTGGAGTCATGATAGTTTAGTGCAAAAGAAAAAACACAATAATGGATCACACTATATGGAAATGGCATTCTTGTAGCTAAGCTCACCAGATTTAACTATTCTAGAACTTGACACTATTATTAAGAAGCAGAAAGGAAATTATTGATTTTCAACATGATAGTTTAACAACGATGAGGAACAATCAGATCTGAAAGATGATGTTGGCTCTAATGTAGGGGTCATCAATTACATTTACACAAGAGCCAGCTTTATCTTAACAGATGCTGTGGGGGCCAGGCAATGAAATACTGCAATGAAAGCAAGATTTTGGTCTGATTAACATATTCTTGTAAAAATATTGTTATGTCCATCCAAACTAATGGAACTTTAACCTTTTGAGGTCATTCACCTATGCTGCAGTCAGCCATAAGGGGATGATTTTAGCTTCATATTTTGGGGCCTTCATGAAGTCTATCACTGAGTTTGACATCATGAGGGCTAGGAAGAAAGTAGCTAAAATATCATTCTATGTCATGATTGGCCAAAACACATGCACTCTCAAAGTGCCCTATCAGGAAAACTAATGGAAAAAAACAGTTTTAATCAAGATAAGACCATGCCAACCTCAAACTTGGGTGCTTCTTGTTTGAAGTTGTTGGGTTGAAGGTTGTTTTATTTTAAATGTAAGGAAAAAAGTAAAACTATGGCATGGTAAGACACAGATGGATGAGTGGTTAGGGTGTGCCCCATGTGTGCTGGCGAATTTGATTCAAGTACAACCTGCAGCTCTGTTCCTGCATGTCTCTCCCCCATTCTCTCACTTCGATGTCTGACTCTATCCACTGACCGTCTCTATCAATGTGAGCATAAAAATCCCAAAGATGAAAGAGGATTGGATGATTTTTCTCTTAATAACTGGTTTGATTTGTTGTCATTTCAAATCTTTCTAAGTGTTTTAACTGATATTTACAGCTGATATAGGCCTGTATTTACAGCAGATATAGACTGATATTTACAGCTGAAACAGGTCTGTATTTACAGCATATATAGACCTGTATTTACAGCATATATAGACCTGTATTTACAGCAAATATGGGCCTGAATTTGAAGCAGATATAGACCTGTATTTACAGCTCATATAGGCTGATATTTACAGCTGAATTAGGCTGATATTTACGGCTGATATAGACTGATATTTACAGCTGATATAGACTGATATTTACAGCTGATATAGACTGATATTTACAGCTGATATAGGCCTGTATTTACAGCAGATATAGACTGATATTTACAGCTGATATAGGCCTGTATTTACAGCAGATATAGACTGATATTTACAGCTGATATAGGCCTGTATTTACAGCAGATATAGACTGATATTTACAGCTGATATGGGCCTGTATTTACAGCTGATATAGACTGTATTTACAGCTAATATAGACTGATATTTACAGCTGATATAGACTGATATTTACAGCTGATATAGACTGATATTTACAGCTGATATAGACTGATATTTACAGCTGAAACAGGTCTGTATTTACAGCATATATAGACCTGTATTTACAGCATATATAGACCTGTATTTACAGCAAATATAGGCCTGAATTTAAAGCAGATATAGACCTGTATTTACAGCTCATATAGGCTGATATTTACAGCTGAATAAGGCTGATATTTACGGCTGATATAGACTGATATTTACAGCTGAATTAGGCTGATATTTACAGCTGATATAGACTGATATTTACAGCTGATATAGACTGATATTTACAGCTGAATTAGACTGATATTTACAGCTGACATAGACTGACATTTACAGCTGACATAGACTGATATTTACAGCTGATGTAGACTGATATTGACAGCTGAATTTGGCTTAAATTTACAGCTGAATTGGGCTGATATTTACAGCTGATATAGACTGATATTTACAGCTGAATTCGGCTTAAATCTACAGCTGAATTGGGCTGATATCTAAAGCTGATATAGACTGATATTTACAGCTGAATTAGGCTGATATCTAAAGCTGATATAGGCTGATATTTACAGCTGAATTAGGCTGATATCTAAAGCTGCTATAGATTGATATTTACAGCTGAATTGGGCTGATATCTAAAGCTGCTATAGATTGATATTTACAGCTGAATTGGGCTGATATCTAAAGCTGCTATAGATTGATATTAACAGCTGAATTAGGCTGATATTTATAGCTGATATAGATTGATATCTACGGCTGAATTAGACTGATATTTACAGCTGAATTGGGCTGATATTTACAGCTGATATAGACTGATATTTACAGCTGATATAGACTGATATTTACAGCTGAATTAGACTGATATTTACAGCTGAATTGGGCTGATATTTACAGCTGAATTGGGCTGATATTTACAGCTGAATTGGACTGATATTTACAGCTGAATTAGACTGATATTTACAGCTGAATTGGGCTGATATTTACAGCTGAATTGGGCTGATATTTACAGCTGATATAGACTGATATTTACAGCTGATATAGACTGATATTTACAGCTGAATTAGACTGATATTTACAGCTGAATTGGGCTGATATTTACAGCTGAATTGGGCTGATATTTACAGCTGAATTGGGCTGATATTTACAGCTGAATTAGGCTGATATCTAAAGCTGATATAGACTGATATTTACATCTGAATTAGACTGATATTTACATCTGAATTAGACTGATATTTACATCTGAATTAGACTGATATTTACAGCTGAATTAGGCTGATATCTAAAGCTGATATAGACTGATATTTACAGCTGATATAGACTGATATTTACAGCTGAATTAGACTAATATTTACAGCTGAATTAGGCTGATATCTAAAGCTGATATAGACTGATATTTACAGCTGAATTAGACTGATATTTACAGCTGAATTAGGCTGATATCTAAAGCTGATATAGATTGATATTTACAGCTGAATTAGGCTGATATCTAAAGCTGATATAGACTGATATTTACAGCTGAATTAGGCTGATATCTAAAGCTGATATAGATTGATATTTACAGCTGAATTAGGCTGATATCTAAAGCTGATATAGACTGATATTTACAGCTGAATTGGGCTGATATCTAAAGCTGATATAGACTGATATTTACAGCTGAATTGGGCTGATATCTAAAGCTGATATAGACTGATATTTACAGCTGAATTAGGCTGATATCTAAAGCTGATATAGACTGATATTTACAGCTGAATTAGACTGATATTTACAGCTGAATTAGGCTGATATCTAAAGCTGATATAGACTGATATTTACAGCTGAATTAGGCTGATATCTAAAGCTGATATAGACTGATATTTACAGCTGAATTAGGCTGATATCTAAAGCTGATATAGATTGATATTTACAGCTGAATTGGGCTGATATCTAAAGCTGATATAGACTGATATTTACAGCTGAATTGGGCTGATATCTAAAGCTGCTATAGATTGATATTTACAGCTGAATTGGGCTGATATCTAAAGCTGCTATAGATTGATATTTACAGCTGAATTGGGCTGATATCTAAAGCTGATATAGACTGATATTTACAGCTGAATTAGGCTGATATCTAAAGCTGATATAGGCTGATATTTACAGCTGAATTAGGCTTAAATTTACAGCTGAATTAGGCTGATATCTAAAGCTGATATAGACTGATATTTACAGCTGAATTAGGCTGATATCTAAAGCTGATATAGACTGATATTTACAGCTGAATTGGGCTGATATCTAAAGCTGATATAGACTGATATTTACAGCTGAATTAGGCTGATATCTAAAGCTGATATAGACTGATATTTACAGCTGAATTAGGCTGATATCTAAAGCTGATATAGGCTGATATTTACAGCTGAATTAGGCTGATATCTAAAGCTGATATAGACTGATATTTACAGCTGAATTGGGCTGATATCTAAAGCTGATATAGACTGATATTTACAGCTGAATTGGGCTGATATCTAAAGCTGATATAGACTGATATTTACAGCTGAATTAGACTGATATTTACATCTGAATTAGAGTGATATTTACATCTGAATTAGACTGATATTTACAGCTGAATTAGGCTGATATTTACATCTGAATTAGACTGATATTTACAGCTGAATTAGACTGATATTTACAGCTGAATTAGGCTGATATCTAAAGCTGATATAGATTGATATTTACAGCTGAATTAGGCTGATATCTAAAGCTGATATAGACTGATATTTACAGCTGAATTAGGCTGATATCTAAAGCTGATATAGATTGATATTTACAGCTGAATTAGGCTGATATCTAAAGCTGATATAGACTGATATTTAAAGCTGAATTGGGCTGATATCTAAAGCTGATATAGACTGATATTTACATCTGAATTAGACTGATATTTACATCTGAATTAGACTGATATTTACATCTGAATTAGACTGATATTTACAGCTGAATTAGGCTGATATCTAAAGCTGATATAGACTGATATTTACAGCTGAATTAGACTGATATTTACAGCTGAATTAGACTAATATTTACAGCTGAATTAGGCTGATATCTAAAGCTGATATAGACTGATATTTACAGCTGAATTGGGCTGATATCTAAAGCTGCTATAGATTGATATTTACAGCTGAATTGGGCTGATATCTAAAGCTGCTATAGATTGATATTTACAGCTGAATTGGGCTGATATCTAAAGCTGCTATAGATTGATATTTACAGCTGAATTGGGCTGATATCTAAAGCTGATATAGACTGATATTTACAGCTGAATTAGGCTGATATCTAAAGCTGATATAGACTGATATTTACAGCTGAATTAGGCTGATATCTAAAGCTGATATAGATTGATATTTACAGCTGAATTGGGCTGATATCTAAAGCTGATATAGACTGATATTTACATCTGAATTGGGCTGATATTTACAGCTGAATTCGGCTTAAATTTACAGCTGAATTAGGCTGATATCTAAAGCTGATATAGACTGATATTTACAGCTGAATTAGGCTGATATCTAAAGCTGATATAGGCTGATATTTACAGCTGAATTAGGCTGATATCTAAAGCTGATATAGACTGATATTTACAGCTGAATTGGGCTGATATCTAAAGCTGATATAGACTGATATTTACAGCTGAATTGGGCTGATATCTAAAGCTGATATAGACTGATATTTACATCTGAATTAGACTGATATTTACATCTGAATTAGACTGATATTTACAGCTGAATTAGGCTGATATCTAAAGCTGATATAGACTGATATTTACATCTGAATTAGACTGATATTTACATCTGAATTAGACTGATATTTACATCTGAATTAGACTGATATTTACAGCTGAATTAGGCTGATATCTAAAGCTGATATAGACTGATATTTACAGCTGAATTAGGCTGATATCTAAAGCTGATATAGATTGATATTTACAGCTGAATTAGGCTGATATCTAAAGCTGATATAGACTGATATTTAAAGCTGAATTGGGCTGATATCTAAAGCTGATATAGACTGATATTTACATCTGAATTGGGCTGATATTTACAGCTGAATTCGGCTTAAATTTACAGCTGAATTGGGCTGATATCTAAAGCTGATATAGACTGATATTTACAGCTGAATTGGGCTGATATCTAAAGCTGCTATAGATTGATATTTACAGCTGAATTGGGCTGATATCTAAAGCTGCTATAGATTGATATTTACAGCTGAATTGGGCTGATATCTAAAGCTGCTATAGATTGATATTTACAGCTGAATTGGGCTGATATCTAAAGCTGCTATAGATTGATATTTACAGCTGAATTGGGCTGATATCTAAAGCTGCTATAGATTGATATTTACAGCTGAATTGGGCTGATATCTAAAGCTGATATAGACTGATATTTACAGCTGAATTGGGCTGATATCTAAAGCTGATATAGACTGATATTTACAGCTGAATTGGGCTGATATCTAAAGCTGATATAGACTGATATTTACAGCTGAGTAAGGCTGATATTTACAGCAGATATAGGCTTGTTTTTGTACAACTTGGGCAATGAGACAGAGTTAATAGGGAAATCTGCCCAGTACTGGGTGTGTTAGACTCCTATTTCATTGTTGTGGTATGAAACGGGCTTCAGTGTGGTTTGATTTAAACTCGCCTTTAAAGTTCAGGTTTTGTAATGACCAAGTGTTGTTTTACTACTAAATATCCAGATAAATATCGTGTGTCGACATTCACCTATTCATACCGTGATATATGCCATTTCTTGCCACTAAGCTAAAATCTACATCTTGAGAATAAGTGTTGTGTCTACACTGAGATTTATAAACTGTGGGTTTACATTGTGTATGGCCTGACTGAATATTGTTTTTGTCAATAAAAACGTCCAGTTTTATATCGTTTATCTCCATTCAGCTGGTCCTCTTACCCAGCCCTAACTCCGTGTCCATCTTCCTCGTCGTGTTTGACTTACTTTAAGTTGTTTGAGGTCTGAAAGAAGTCCACGGAGAAGCCGAAGTAGCTCCTCTCCGGTCCAGAGAACACAGACGGGTTTTCCACATCCAGGTTGAAGGAGCTGCAGCGGTAGAACAGCGAACACAGCAGGGCGAGTAGACCGAGAGCAGCGCGTCCTCCTCCGGCCATGGCTGCTGGAAACCCCCGGGGAGAGTGAGGATGGACACACCGATGGATGTTAGTTAGCTAGTAGGTAAATATCCGCCCACAGTGATGGCAAATCTCAGCCTTCTTTACATGAGCTCTCCACCAGAAACCACGGAGAACTAGTCGACATGAAGAGGTCAGTTAACCGAATATCCGCTTTGTTCCTCGGCCGGTGGACGCGTAGAAGCGGCTAACAGAGGCCAGGTTCCGGTCGGCGGTGTTCAGCGGTCCGTTAGCCTGTTTTAGCCGATAAAAGAGAGAGAAACATGCGAGGGAGCCCAGCGAGAGGCCGTGAATGTGTGAGTGTGTACATCTAAGTGTGTCATCTCAGGCTGGTCCCAGCAAGCCGAGTTAAAGCTAGCGAAACATTAGCTACACGGCATCCGGTTAGCCTCCTTCACAATAAAAGCCTTTTAAAGTGGTAGAAACCCGAAATACATTTTACCATGGTATTCTATGATTGGTGCGACAGTACAAGTACCAGCAGGGCTGGTAAGTAACGACTCACATTGACTCATATTACTGTAATTAAGTGGCTTTTTATTGTACTTGATTTTGAGTACATTTTATAATCAGAACTTCTAATTCTTCTGAGGTATATTTTGGGTAGCATTATCAAAAGACTGTAATTTCTAATTGTGACTAAACTAAAAATTTCTGTATTTAGCAGCAGTTAATCACATGATTTTTGATAATATTTTAAACTCCACTGTAATATATTCAAAACTGTCTTTGTGTCATTTTGTATTTTACTGCTGTCTTTACCTCCTTAGACCTGAGCTTTTGTTTGGAATAAAGTTTTTAACACTTCTGTGGGATCAGTAGGACCTGATGACTTGAAAAGCTCAGCCTCATCTTTGAACAGGAAGAAGTTTAGACCAGAAATGCTGTCAGCAAATCTCCTCGAGGTCCTGTTTCTGCAGAAAAAACATCACAAAAGGAAAAATGGCAGTCACTGGGAGAGGTCTGATAGATCCGATCCCCCAGAATGTTTTCAGTTAAGTAGATGCCATTTCCTAACCTGACACGTCAGATGGATGTGTGTCACACATCCATCTAGGAAAGCTTCAATAGGAAACGTTTGAGAAAAGCCAGAAGATCTGAAAAAAACTCAGAGTGTGATTGGATTAACGTTCGATCACATCTCTACGGGCCAATCAGAACTATCGAGCTGTGCAATAACGTGAAACATGGCGACTACAGACATGTCAGTACTCCACTTTTGTGGTTTTTGAAAAGAAAACAACTCACTGCTGTCCTTTGTTCTTCTTTTAAAGAAGAAATGTCGTCATGTTCTGGTAAATCTGGCGCTTTAGCAGCATCCACGCTAATCTCTTCCTCCATAACTGCACCAGCTCTTGCTGCTGCTTGTTTACGTCACAACTCTGCTGCCCCTGAAAGTACCGCCCCTCGTAGCTGATTGGTCCTGTCACTTTCTGACCGGGCCCAAACGGTGCAGACGGGAGCTTTACAAGATGGATTTGCCAGTGAAAAACAAGGAAATGGGCGTATCCATCTGCTTTGGAGGTTAGCCATTTCCTGTATTCGAGTGCATTTTAACACCATATTAGCACCAGATAATCCAAACTGGTTCTGTGAGGTATCGTTCTGGCTCAGTATAGATCAAAAAAGGGCCCAACATAAAAGTCATTGCAACAGTAGTGTTTTGCCAATCAGGAGGGCACATTATCACGCATTCTGGGTCCCAAGAGGGTACTTTAACGTGTATTTTTCAACAATTGGGCCGCGTGCCCCCCACCCCCCACACACCACTGCTCTTGAATCAGGATAGCTGTGTGGATCAGGACTGTGAGTTTTCTGCGGTTATAAAAACATACAACAACATTCTTTAAAGATGGCACATAAAATGGCTACTAAAGAATTTTAGACCAATCTTTTCTGATTTCTGTGGCTTTCAGTTTGAATAAAAGGATTGATTTTAGTCTAATTCTTTTAAACGGTTTGAGCTTGAGACCAATAAAAATTAGATTATTTCTATTTTACAAGGATTTTAAAGAATCATGTAAGAACTAAACATTTCACATTTGCTCATCACAAAGTAAGGTTTTATTGTGAAGGTTGATTGCATTTCCTGTGTTTTTGCACATGAGCAGTAACTTGACGGAGCAGATTCCCGACGTACAACAGGAAGTTCATCCAGCCGCACTGATTAAAGGGAACACGCATTTCAACAACATTTCTACATGTCTTCTGTTTATTATGATGTTTACTGCTGTACTAATGTTTAAAAACGTTACAGGGAAGAACAACAAGATGAGAGTTACTTTAAAGATAAATCTTATTATTTTAAATCCCACAACTTTAGATTTTAACTGCTGAATAAAAGCGGATCAGCTCTTCTGGCACTGTTACCTCTAGATGTGTTTACATGGGAAATGTTTCACAGACTGATTCAAATCATTCCGATTCATGTTAGCAATAACATGGATGCTAAATAAAGCAGGGTTGTCAAACTCAAGGCCTGGGGGCCAAATCCGGCCTGTGGAACAGTTAAATTTGGCCCACAAGATGATCTCATATTTCTGTTCTAACTGGCCCATCAGTCTGAGATCTGCAGACTTCCTCAAGTATAAAACTTGAACTTATCCTGATGGTTCAAAAAGTATTTGTTACGCCTTAAAATCTGAAAAAGTAAGGAGTCAAAATATTTAGATGAGAAGTCAGGAATGTGGAAACAGAAGTTTATTTGTGTTTTAATTTCACATTTTAAATTTTGCATCTCACAATTAGGACTCAGAAGTTAGGATTTTGACTTTTAATTTCATACTTTGAGCATTTCGACTCATAATTTTGACTTCTCATATAATATTTTAAACTTTAAGATTCATTATTCTAAATTTAAGTCACATCTTCACCCTTTTAACCAGTTATATCCATTATATTTAGACTTTTAATTTCATGATAACCAATATTTTTTCATAGTTTCACCTTTTAAACCCATGATTTTGACGATTTTTTATCTCAATTTCATGTTTTGACCTTTTTGAGCTAAGACATTTACTTTTCTCAGATTGTCAGTCCTAATTTAACTTTTTAAATTATTTATCAAGTTTTTTTTTTCATATTTTACGTACTTGTGAAATGAGCTTGAGAGTTTATGGTTAAAAAGCTGACCCTGTTAGGCCCTCAGGTTAGTCCTGAAACTAGACTCTGGCCCCTGCTGTGATTGAGTTTGACGCCCCTAAAATAAAGTCATCTGATCATGCGGGGCCTTAGGTGGGGAGGTGGCTTACAGGGCTCGAGCCCCAAATATCTCTCAAAAGTCTAAAATCGTCAGAGGAAAAACAACTAGTTCCTGTTCTTCCTCTAATAAAGACCAGGAGTCAGACTGCAGCTGGGCCCTGAATTACTGTCAGGGTTGTGGTCTGCTTGAACAAATAAGTGGTTCTCAAACTGGGGTCCAGGGACCCCTGGGGGTCTGCGAAATAATTCCAAATAAATGATTAAAGTAATGCCATGTCATTATGAAAAGTCAGCCATAGAGGTCCTGTGTCAGGACGTGGCAAGTCATAACTCTAAAGCAGAGTGGATTACAGCCAACAAAGTTACAAGTCACTGTTACTAGTCACAAGTCAAAGGCATCGCCGTACAGTTTAGTCCGAGCCAAGGTCATGTGGAGGCCTGCAGGGTAAAACCATGGTCGAGAGAAATCCCAGGACAATTCCTGTGTTTTTCCGTGTTTGTAGCTCTGCATTTACAGTCGTTGATGCTGATGCTCTCTCTGCCTGTACAACAGTCTGACACCCTAACGTTGACTAACAGCTCCCACAGAGAACGGCCCAGTCTGTGTGTTTCTGTGTACAGCAGCCTCTCAGAAGTAGATCCAGAGAGTAAGCTGAGGGGTTTTCGTCTTATTTGGCCATGAGCGGCTCTGAATCAGTGTTACAATGAAGTGTGCGCTCAAGAATGTGTGGCAGAGCTCCCAAGAGATCCACAGGAGGGGGGAGGTTGACTGTGTGTGAGCTGTATTACTCACAGGGTGAGGCAGGGATATGTAGATGCTGGAAGGCCTCAAGACATACGTGTAAGCCTCTCTTTAACGCCAAGATTAAGACGAGAGTTTAAAGTGAGTTAGAAGGAGAAAAAACACCGGGGTGGGTTGTTTGTGTGTGAGGGATGTTGGAATGGACATTGTGTAAGGCAGCTATGAACCGTTCAAGCTCAGGCACATGACGGCTCTGTTTTCAGGCTTTGTGAAACTCTTCTCTCTGTGTTCATGCAGCTGTGTGTGTACCAGAGTATTTAAGGTTTCTATCATATTCAAAGGGGGGTCAGTTCTGGACCTTTCTGGTTCCATTGTCCAGAACTGACACACAGTTCAGTAGTGGAGAGGAAGAGAGAGAAACTGTGTTTAAGCCCAAGTTTTCCATCCATTCTTCTTCCTGCACTTATCCGGGACCGGGTCACGGTGGCAGCAGGCAGAGCAAGTCAACCCAGACATATTTCTCCCCAGCAACAATTTCCAGGTCCTTCTGGGGGCTCCGAAGGCGTTCCCAGACCAGTGAGGATATATAATCCCCTGGGTCTACCCAAAGGTCTCCTTCCTGCTGGATGTGCCCGGAAGACCTCCAAAGGGGGGCGCCCAGGAGGATCCTGATCAGATGCCTGAATCCCCTCAACAGCAGCAGCTCTACTCCTGGTCCCCTCTGGATGTCTGAACTCCTCACCCTATCTGTGAGGCTGAGCCCAGACACCCCCCAAAGAAAACTCATTTCAGCCGCTCGGATCCGTGATCTCATTCTTTTGGACATTCAGTCAGGGCCTTAGTCTCTGTGAGGCAACTGTCTCGATCACTGGAGAGAACTTCAGCACAGCGGTGCTCAGCTCGGGGCTTGTGAGTATCCGCACACCCACCCAGCGCCTCTCAACCTGAGCAACCCAGAGTCCACCCAACCAGAGTCTAGTCCCTCTCTGGGTTGAAGACCCGCCTCCTGTCCCACATGTCACCCCTCACTCTCTCATCCCTGTTTCCGACTCATCTGCTGTTCTCCTCTCTTGAATGAAAGGCATAAAAAGGCCCAAAACAATATCTTAAAAAAACAACCTTTATCTAGTTGGAAGCGCTACACATCCACACCAGCTCCTTCTCCACCTGAGAGCCCGTCAACACCACCAATCAGTGTGCCACTCGGTATGCACTGCACCCAACCCCCACGCTCAGTGCTGCTCTTTCTGTTTACCACGAAGATCACTGCCATGAGAAGGAAACCATTTAGCATGCATTTTAAAATTATTCCCAATTTACAAGCAGTCAGATGGAACAGAATTCTGAGATGTTACTCAGTTATTCAGACAGTTTGCATGGATCCCTCCTATGCACACTATTTTTCTCCTGTTTGCACAGGTTTAGCACACGCAATCACTGCAGTCATTTAGTGGATTTGGCCCTGAGTCTGTGTAACAAAATGACACTCTCAATCTTCTTAGAGGTCACAGGTAAGTGCAACAGTGTAAAAAAAAAGTTGACATGTAATTATTGTTAAATTCCTGTTATACTGGGACTGCAACCATTTTTTTTTTTACCATTTTGTATTTTATTTTGAAAATCCACAGCGGAAGTTTGCCTTGCGCTAAATACAGTGCACTTAGCTTTCTCTCAGTAGAAAACAACGTTATGTTGTGGGTAAGTTGCTTCTCTGTTCGCTTAGACATAAATTCTGCTTTAAATGTAAAATTCTGAGGATATAAAGCATAAAATCCATCAGTATTCTTGTTTACATGAATATCTAACAGAATGCTGGGAGAAACAGTAACTTTACTGCTTTGTTAGCCACTTTTGATTCAGTTTGTAAGAGCTAGTACTGTTAGCTAGCCACGCTGGCTCTAAAGAGTGAACGTGAGCGACACTCTTTAACTGGAACTTTCAGAAAAAAATAAAATTTAAAATGTGAAGGTGTTGCAACATGTTACAGATGCTGTGTTGGCGACTGTGGAGCTTCCAACATGTTTCTCCTGTATTCAGTTCAGTCCTTTATGTTCAATCTCCACTAAAAAAGTGCTCTGAGAACGCATTATATGGCCTCCGTATTTATGGGGTCGGAGGTTGGCCGTGAACATTTTTGAGACTTAAAAGTGGGCCCTGAGTTGAAAAGGTTGGGAACCACTGCTCTACTGACAAAGCCTGCCAGTCTGTAAACGTAAATGTTGCACACATCGCTCTCTTCTAGCTCCTGTGTGAACAAAGAGCTCTGCTGACTTTTACCTTTTATGTGGTCATTGGTAGAAAGTTTGAGTCCAGAACTGAACTTAATCCTCTCTTGTCCTTCTGTCCAACAAAAGAACAGACGCAGTATCTAGCAGAACGTATAGTGCTTAACAGATTTATTAGACCACCACCCAAAGTCAGGTTTCTGCCACAGCTGCCCTAAATTAACAGCATTGGTAATTATCAAAATCATTTTTGATGTTTCTGCAATGGTTAATACACCAATATGTAGAAGCTCTTTAACCCAGATGATAGTTCTCTTTGGTTGCTTAAGGGGCCATCACGTGTCTGTAATAACGTAGCAGTCTGATATGAGGCAGGCGGACAGACAGCGAGGATGGAGAGAGATGAGGAGAGGACCGTAATAGTCAGGAGTTAAACAATGCAGCATCAAACTGCATGGACTGTTACAGACTTTTGTGGGACTGGAATGATGAGGATGAGCCTGCATTTCAGCGCACACACATAGATGCATAGATCTTTTCCATTTTGCCCACATGAACTGTCAAGGAGGTTACTTCATCTGTTAAATACAGTTGCAAGAAAAAGATTGTGAACCCTTTGGGATTTCTTGGATTTCTGCATAAACTGGTCATCAAATGTGTTCTGATCTTCATCTTAGTCACAACAATAGACAAACACAGTCTGCTTAAACTAATACTGCACAAAAATGATATGTTTTCATGTTTTATTGGACAAAACATGTAAACATTCACAGTGCAAGGTGGAAAAGTACGTGAACCTTTGGATTTAATAACTGGTTGACCCTCCTTTGGCAGCAATAACCTCAACCAAACGTTTCCTGTAGTTGCAGATCAGACCTGCACAACGGTCAGGAGGAATTTTGGATCAGTCCTCTTTACAAAACTGTTTCACTTCAGCAATATTCTTGGGATGTCTGGTGTGAATCGCTCTCTTAAGGTCATGCCACAATATCTCAATCAGGTTGAGGTCAGGACTCTGACTGGGCCACTCCAGAAGGCGTATTTTCTTCTGTTGAAGCCATTCTGTTGTTGATTTACTTCTTTGCTTTGGGTCGTTGTCCTGTTGCATCACCCGTCCTCTGTTGAGCTTCAGTTGGTGGACAGATGGTCTTAAGTTTTCCTGTAAAATGTGTTGATTAACTTGGGAATTCATTTTCCTGTCAATGACAGCAATCCGTCCAGGCCCTGAGGCAGCAAAGCAGCCCCACACCATGATGGCCCCTCCACCATATTTCACAGATGGGATGAGGTTTTGATGTTGGTGTGCTGTGCCTTTTTTTCTCCACACATAGCATTGTGTGTTCCTTTCAAACAACTCAATTTTGGTTTCATCTGTCCACAGAATATTTTGCCAGTAGTGCTGTGGAACATCCAGGTGCTCTTTTGCACACTTCAAACATGCAGCAGTGTTTTTTTTGGACAGCAGTGGCTTCCTCCGTGGTGTCCTCCCATGAACTCCATTCTTGTTTAATGTTTTACTTACTGTAGATTTGTCAGCACAAACATTAGCATGTGCCAGAGACTTCTGTAAGTCTTTAGCTGACACTCTAGGATTCTTCTGAACCTCATTGAGCATTCTGTGCTGTGTTCTTGCAGCCATCTTTACAGGACGACCACGGCTAGGGGGAATGGCAACAGTGCTGAACTTTCTCCATTTGTAGACAGTCTGTCTTACCGTGGACACATGAACATCAAGGCTTTAGAGATACTTTTGTAACACTTTCCAGCTTCATGCAAGTCAACAATTCTTGATCGTAGGTCTTCTGAGAGCTCTTTTGTGCCAGGCATGGTTCACATCAGGCAATGCTTCTTGAGAACAGCAAATTCAAAACTGGTGTGTGTGTTTTTATGGGGCAGGGCAGCTTTAACCAACACATCCAATCTCATCACATTGATTGGACTCCAGGTTGGCTGACTCCTGGCTCCAGTTAGCTCTTGGAGAAGTCATTAGCCTAGGGGTTCACATACTTTTTCCACCCTGCACTGTGAATGTTTACATGTTTTGTTCAATAAAAACATGAAAACATATCATTTTTGTGCAGTATTAGTTTAAGCAGACTGTGTTTGTCTATTGTTGTGACTAAGATGAAGATCAGAACACATTTGATGACCAGTTTATGCAGAAATCCAAGAAATCCCAAAGGGTTCACATACTTTTTCTTGCAACTGTATCTTGTAGTCAGTGGGCTCTCTCACTGACCTTGACACAAAAGATTAGTGAAAGTGCATTAGTCTATGTGCTGACAGAGCTGAGAGGCTGCTGCAGGTGTCTCAGTACGCCACAGAGGGATGCAGAGTGAACGGCCTTTACATAATCAGTCTGTTTCATGTTTTTCTACTCATTTCTGCACACTGACGCTGAAATTGACGTTTTTTTGTTGTTCCATTTATTCAGAACAGGTCAGATTTTATGCAAAATTTCGTATCAGTCCATGTCATTTAAATGGGTGATTAATGATTCAAACAGTTCCCGCTGCTTCCAACTTGCTTGCTCACCACCGCCCGACCCTCCTCTCTCTCTCTCTCTCTCTCTCTCTCTCTCTCTCACACACACACACTGAAACCTCACTTTAAACATTAAAGTTTGCTCATTTATTCTGTGGATATCAACCGTGGAAATATAACAGAGATGGGTGATTGATGATTCAGATCAGTACCTGCTGTTTTATTCTCTCTTGTTCACGCACCCCCATCCACCCACTCCCCATCTCTCCCCCTCTCTTGCACTAAAACCTCACATTAAATACCGTAGTTTGCCCGTGTATTATGTGGATATCAACCATGGAAATATAACAGATAACGGCATATGTTTGTAGCCTACTCACAGGTCATAACAGAGACTGAATTAAAAAACTGTTCTCCATCTCTCCAACTTGTCTCAGTGCTATGACACATAAGCCTGTGCTGTAGGAAGCTCTCTGTCAGGATGGCTTCAGCGGGACTTTAAAGAAGTGACAGAGACACAGGCTTGCAGTACAAAACTATTTGCCACATTCTACAAATTTTCGCAGTGAAGGCAAATACAAATGCACCTGACTCAGTGTGCAAGATCCGAGTGCATGACATATTTTTTGGATCATGCATCCTGTGGAGCAGACACAAATGCGCACGGCTCCACGGTGCAGCCTTTTAGCTACTTGTTATTAGCTAGGGTCGTCAAACTACAACATCTTGACATTAAAAATATCCTTAGAACTGTAGGTGATATCTTAAATGGTGCAGTTCATAGTTGCTTACAGGGATTGCTGTTCCACCGTCACTGCGTAAAAATGACATCTTTCTCTCAATGTCATTAAAATGCAGAACCTTAAAGAATGTTTTTTAAATATAAGTTGGGAAAGGGTGCTTCATTAATTAAACACTACTAATCAATTCATATTGAAATATATGACATTACAGATATTAATGACGGATTGTAAAAATGGTATGACAGAGTTTAACGACCCTTTCCATCAAAATGACAGACAACAAAAAAGTCCAGTGCACCCTCTGGGTAACAGGTTTACTTTTAACCATTTAACTGTAATGTGACCTTCTTACTAAGTTACTATCACTCTGTGTTTGAGAGAACAGAAGGATTTCTTCATATACATTATTAACACCTGTTAGGATGTGATTATACACATGAATGTGTCTTAAGATGTTGGAAATATCTGACTGTTATACTGGTTATGATCATTTTATATCATGGTTATCCAAATAACGGCTCCTGGGCCAACTGTGGCCCTTCTTCAATACATTTAAGGTTATTTCTATTTAACCCTTATGCCCTGTTCAGGGAAATCTGTGTATTTTGGAGTGCATTATATGAAATAACTTTTGGTGTGATTGAGACTTTGCCACAAAAATTAGGTCAGGAGTGTGTTTTTGCATGAATTTTGATATTTTTGAGTTTCATCCATATCCACTGTATTTTGACTGTGTAGTCAAAAAAAAAATAAGTTCGGTTTGTTCCCTACAAAGTTTGTACCAGAGACTTCCATTATTAACACATTTTTTGACCTCCCATGTAAAACAAAGTGAAAAAAAATATTTTCCCTGTAATTTCCCATTGTCTGTGAGTAGATTACACACTGACACACACCTGGATTTTTTTTTTTTTTAATTTAAACCACTCTGACTGAAAGATCTTATCACTAACCACACATCAAAACCATTTTAGTTGTAAAAAAGTTTTTTTTTAACTGGTCTGCAGCCATGCCAATTACTTATTTGGCCACTGGAAGTCAGTTTTTTTTATTTGGTTGGGTGGGGTGATGTGAAAATGGGGCAATTTTATGATTGACTTAATTTTTACAAAACTTCAAGTAGTTTGCTACAGAGAAATGGGAAATTACAGGGAACATATTTTTTCCACTTTGTTTTACATGGGAGGTCAAAAAATGTGTTAATAATGGAAGTCTCTGGTACAAACTTTGTAGGGAACAAACCGAACATAACTTTTTTGACTACACAGTCAAAATACAGTGGATATGGGTGAAACTCAAAAATATCAAAATTCATGCAAAAACACACTCCTGACTAATTTTTGTGGCAAAGTCTCAATCACACCAAAAGTTATTTCATATAATGCACTCCAAAATACACAGATTTCCCTGAACAGGGCATAAGGGTTAACTGAACAAATTATACCACCATACGATCACTGTCTCAGTAGATAACAATCTTATGCTGTGGTCTAAGTGGGAACAGACGTCTGAGCGACTTGCTGTTAATTCTTCACGACTGTGGTTGTGTGCTGTCCCATGTATTCCAGAATAAACCACACCAAGAGCTTCCTTCATCCTGTCTCCTGTCCACTATATCACAGCAGCAGCAGAGCAAGATGGAAATGTCACACAAGGCTAACAGGTGAGTAAATCCTCTGTATCATGATGGTGGGCTGGAGCTGAGGACACCAGCTGGTAGACCTGGGTGTAATGTTCTAAAGCTAAAAGGAGATCGACCGTGTTCTCCAGCTGGGCTACTGCTCTGTTTCGGTCAGGCTGGTGTGTTTCTTCAGTGTTCAGGAGCAGGGGTTAGTGTAAAAAGTCACAGTTACACAGTGTCTAAGTGACACACAATGGTGTCACATCTTGTTTAAAGAATTATCGACGAAAAGTGCATAAAGACAAGAGACAGTGGTGTGTGATGGGTCTACAGATGTGGAACTCTTCTCAGTGAGCTGAAGGAAAGGCTTCATTTAACAGACAAGCTCTAAAAGAGTTTCCCTACAGCAGAAACAGAGGCGTGTCCTCCTCTTCTTATAGACCGGCATGATGTGGTCTGATAAATATTAACATGTCCCTCACCATTTCTAAAACGCTTCTCATACCCTGACCTCTTGAATTTCAGTCCTTTCAATTAAATTAGCTCCATTCCAGTTTAATGTACTAAATATTGTGTGGTGTGTGATGGGTCTACAGATGTGGAACTCTGCTCAGTGAGTGGAAGGAAGGCTTCTTCTAACAGACAAGCTCTGAAAGAGTTTCCCTACAGCAGAAACAGAGGCGTGTCCTCATCCTGCAGGAGTCCAGGGCACCACTGAGATGTAAATAAAGGGGGTCTGATTTCAAACATCCAAACTCAGCTATGACGGATTTCTAGACTTAACCTTGCAAAGCAGATGGACACGCCCATTTCCTTGTTTGTCACTGGTGAATCCATCTTGTTAAACACCCATCTGAAACGTTTGGGCCCTATTAGAAAGTGACAGGACCAATCAGCCACGAGGGGCAGTACTTTCAGAGTCGTGACGTAAACCTGGAGGAAGATATTAGCGTGGATGCTGCTAAAGCGCCAGTTTGATCAGAACTTGACGACATTTCTTCTTTAAAAGAAGAACAAAGAACATCAGTGAGTTGTTTTCTTTTCAAAAACGACAGAAGTCGAGTACTGACATGTCTATAATCACCATGTTTCACGTTATTCCTTAGTAGCTGCGCACGCGCAGCTCGATAACTGCTGCGTCACGTGTTTGTTGCTCTTATTGGCCCGTAGAGATGTGACAGACATAACATTCATCCAATCACACAGAGTTTTTTTTCAAAGCCTCTGCCTTTTCTCAAACATTTCCTATTGAAGCTTTCCCAGATGGATGTGTGAAACTAATCCATCTGGCGTGTCAGGTTATTCTAGACTCAGATTTAGTCTAATGGATGTGGCTCCTCTTCTCAGCTGAGAGGAGGATCAGGAGAGAAGGGCAGAACTTTCCTCCAAGCAGGAAGGGCCAACCAAACCTGGGGGAGGGGCTAACTCCCCACATGACATCATGAGGGGAAAATCTGAGAACGGCTTTAAACAACATTTCTGGGCTGAAATAATTTTTTATAGGTTTTAATTCATTTTCTAATTTTCTGAGATACTGAGTTTTGTGTTTTCATTAGCTGTAAGCCAAAAATCATCAAAATTAAGAGAAATAAACACGAAATATATCAGTCTATGTGGAATAACTATAGAATATATGAGTTTACCTTTTTGAATTGAATTACTGAAATCAGTTTTTTGATGATATTCTTATTCACTGAGGTGCACCTGTAGTCGACACAGAGGCCCAATCCCAACGTCCACACTCACACACTCACTGACTTTGAGGCGTGAGGGCTTAGGGCTGTCCCACTGTCAAATTGTAAAGTGCGTGAGGGATCTTTCGCTGACTTTTTGAGCCCTTCGCGCACCCTTTCTGTGAATGGGCATCTCTGCAGACTTAGTGTGACGGAATTACCCATAGTTCATTGCATTGTGACATATGACAGGGAATCTCGGGGGATGCCCGCCAGTAAGTCCTATAAAAGTGAAGTGGAAAGAGCGAAAATGTTAACAAAAAACATGTAAGGTGCAAAAAGGGGTGGACACTGCAAAAAATACGTATTTTTTTCCTGTAAGTATATTAAATAAAACAGCCTTCATCCTCTGAGAAAACAGGTCTATAGGTAAGGTACGCTTGTTTTAATGTCTGTTTAAGGCTCTCCAAGATGCTGTCAACAAAAACACAAAGGACAGTCCCAATCCTGTTTCTACCACTGGAGCCCTTGCAGCCTCATGCACTCAGTCACTTTCCAGGTGCCGTCAGTGATCCATGAGGGTTCAGGACTCAGGGTTTAGGGAGGAGAATGAGATTCAGCCAGACACACTGCCAGTGAGATGTGTCTTCATTTCAAAGCTGTGCTGCCACCTAGTGGTCAGACAGGATACTACAGCCCAGACAGACACACTGCAGTGAAACTTTGAGAACCTGCTGTGGCCTTAAACACTTTTCCTTTCTTTATTGTTTCAGTTTCCTTTTCACATCCTGTTAGTTTTATATTTATAATAAAGTCATCTTCTCCTTCTTTTACATAAAATACATGTTTTCATAAGTCAAAATAAACACCTTCTCGTATTTGTGGTCTATCCTCACCTTTGTTTCTCTTACACAAGCTGCTTCATCTAATCATCACTTAAACAAACATAAAACTTTATCATACTGAAGTTTGGTGAAGTACATTTAAAGAGAAAAATAAAGACATGCATCAGGATAAACCGTGGGACAGAAGTGATCTGCCTCAGCTTTCAGCTGGTCATTTTGTTTGATGAGCAAATCACATTAATGGTAGAAAATACTTCAACCTTAGTTTTTAAATCTGTTTGCTAAAGTTTGAAAAACAGTCACTGACCACATTATTAGGTACACCGACAATAAATGCATTTAGGCTTGTAGACATGGTGAAGTATGTTCTGAAGGTCAAATTACGCCTCAGAATGGAGAAAAAAGACCTTTTTATGAATCAGACCATGGGTTGGTGGTGATGTGGAAGATTTGATCTCATTTATTCTGAATTCTGACCATTCAAATCTGGCAGGGAGAATTGATTCTCATCAGACCAGGCACGGTTCTTCCAGCCTTCTGTTGTCCCGTTTTGTGAGTCAGTGTGAACTGTCGTCTCAGTCTGGTATTTTTAAAGGCCCTTTATCAGACTGGGTGTGTGTTCTCTGCATGACATTTGCAGTGCTTCAGCTCTGGCCTCTGTCGTAACAATGGTCATATCAGACAACCCTCTCTGTGTCCATCAGTTTGACCTCAATAAATCTCCCTATAAGAGGCCCGCTTCATCGTAGAACTGAGAAGGGAAAACGTTCTGAATAAAAGCATTCTGTAGAGACAAGCAGAGGTGGATTTAACCATCAGGCAGAGGTTAAACATCATTAACTCAAGGTCTACTTGTATTTTTTTTACTCTTCTTTAATAATCCTGCCATTGTTACTGAAAGAAGAAGCAGACCTTCTGGCTGTGAGGCAGCAGTGTTAACCACAGAGCCAAGGTACAGCCCAGTGTATGTAAAAAGTCACTGAAATCACTGTTCCTCCCCGTTCTGATGCTCGGTGTGACCACCAGCACATCCACTTCACTGCGTCTGCATGCCTCAGTGCACTGGGTGCTGCATTGTGACTGACTAATTCAATATGAATAATCAAACAGGTATACCTAATGAAGTGATCAATGAGTGAACGTTCATAAACACACAGACCATGG
Organism: Cheilinus undulatus; assembly: GCF_018320785.1. NCBI lineage: Eukaryota > Metazoa > Chordata > Actinopteri > Labriformes > Labridae > Cheilinus > Cheilinus undulatus. The sequence continues at coordinate 1,350,875 of NC_054879.1, read as the reverse complement.
AAACATCTGAGTATACCTGACAAGGCCTTTAAACGTACAGCTTGCTCAGTATAGGGCTGTTTCCTCATTTAAACTTTAAAACGTCTAAAGATCACTCCTCTGATCTGGGGCAGACTCAGACCATAAACTAGAGGGTTATTGATGGGAGGAATGATCAGATATTCCAGAGATAAAACAATTACTACTAATGTATTCTTCTTGTCTAACCTGAGTCGAGTCAGTGCAAACTCACAGTAAAATGAGATGCAATAGTTCAGTAATGAGACTATGTGAGGCAGGCAGGTCTGTAAGGCCTTTCCTCTGATTTCAGATGAGCTTCTGCTGCAGACCAGCAGAATGCGCAGGTAGGTGTAGAGGACGAAGGACAGGGAGAGGGCGATGATTGCAGCAGTGAGAGTCTGTCCAGTTATATTGTTCACGGTCGTGTCCTCACATAAGAGCTGAACCAGAGACCAGTTGGAGCAAAAGATCTTTTGCAGCTTATTTTCACAGAAAGGAGCGGAGCCAAGGTGATAAAGAAACATGCCAATCACAATCGCAGGGTAGAGAACAGAAATAATGATTAGACAGAGCACCGTCTTAGCTGTCATTTTACTGTGATAGTGTAAAGGCTGACAAATAGCAACAAATCTGTCATAGGCCATGATGGTGAGGAGAGCTAAGTCCTGTGCTGCAGAAGTGCTGATAACATAAACCTGAGTGAAACAAGCTGCTCTGGGAATGAAATGATCATCAGACACAATGTCCATGAGAAACCTGGGGAAGAAGGCGGCTGAGCCGTACAGAGAGTTTACAGACAGACAGCAGATAAAAATATACATGGGCTGATGCAGAGACTTGTCCAGGAACACTGCCAGAACAATCACAACGTTAGCAGAGATTATAGTCATGTAGATCAGCAGACACAGACTGAAGAACAGATATCTGAGGGACCCATAATCTGCAAACAGAGAGAACTGGAAATATGAAGGATTCACACTCATGTTACTCTTCATGTCTGAACCACGGCAGAGCTGGAAGAAGAGTGAAACGATGAAAAGATGAATGAAAGATTTGGTGAAAAGACATTAAAAAGAGCAACTTTGCAATAAAATATCAGAAATTTCTTCATTTGTTTACTCATAATACTTTAGATGAACTGCAAAATATTCCTGCTTCAATAAAAATACACATAATGTTGAACATTTTCTAATATTTCAGACAAGGATTTAAAAGCCACCAGCGTTGGTTCACTGCATGCAGGAGCATCTAAATGCTCAAGGAGGAAAGAACCATTTAAACTAGTGAAAAAGGCTCTAACATGAATTATACCATTAAAACTGAACCCTTAAAGAACCTAAAAGCATGAAGCAAGAGCATGTACCATCTACAATAAACCTTCATACTGCTGGTAGAAAACCTGCAGTTCATCCTACCAAAACAATAAAGTCATACACTAAAATCAGATAAAGAACAACTCAGCACATTCATCAGATCTTCTGCAGACAGAGAGGACTGCTGGTCCTTTAATAGGCTGACTTTAAACCTGCAGAGATGTACGTCTCACAAACTGATGACGTGTTAGAGCCATATTAGAGTCGAGACGGCTGTGCTTTGTTTTATCATGTTTTATTTCAGGTGAATTCTGGCTGCATACAGCGCCTATAAAAAGAAGTGACCACCTGGATGTTCTTCTAATAGATTTTATGGATTTTATAAATCATTCATGGTCAATATAATTGGGCTTTTTTGACCAAAATAACCCCGTTTAAAATCCAAGTCAAAACAGATTTCTACAAAGTAATGTCAATTAAATAAAAATCTGTAATGTAAAATACGTGACTGCATGAATATTCACCCCTTCTAAAGTGACTGACCAGCAGAGGTCCAGACAGTTGGTGCTAGTAGTCTTACAGTTAGAGAAATGGGGCTCAGCTGAGCTATTGTGGTATAAGACGCCTGTATATGGAAGGTCCAGTCACTGGTTCATCAGTATTCATGGCTACCATTACACCATGAAGACAAAAGAACACTCAAAGAGAAAAGGTTTTTGAAAAGTCTAAGTCAGAGGATGGAGACAGAAACATCTCCAAGTCTCTGAACATCCCCCAGAGTTCAGTTAAATCCATCATGAAGAAATGAAGGAATATGTCACATGTGTAAATCTGCCTAGATCAGACCGTCCTCACAAACTGAGTGGGCGTGCAAGGATACTAGTGAGAGAGGACACCAATACACCTATGACTACTCTGAAGGAGTTCCAAGCTTCAGCAGCTGAGATGGAGAGACTCTGCAGACAACAACTGTTGGCCGGGTTCTTCACCAGTCAGAGCTTTATGGGAGAGTGGCAAAGAGAAAGACACTGTTGAAGAAAACTCAGATTCAATCTGGACTAGAGTTCACCAGAAGGACTGTGGGAGACTCCATGGTCAAGAGGAAGAAAGTTCTATGGTCTGATGAGACCAGAATGGAGCTTTTAGACCATCAGACAAGACGCCAAACACTGACATCACCACAAACACACCATCCCCACTGTGGAACACGCTGGTGGCAGCATCATGCTGTGGGGATGTTTCTAAGCAGCATCATGCTGTGGGGATGTTTCTCAGCAGCCGGCCCTGATAGGCTTGTAAGGGTAGAGGGGAAATTGAATGCAGCTAAATGTAGGAAAATCCTGGAGGACAATCCTCTTCAGTCTGACAGAGAACTTCAGCTTAGAGACAATTAATTTTCCAGTCAGACAATGAGCCAACACATACAGAGAAAACTACACAGAAATGTACGGATGGATTTATTCTTAATAAGAGAAATCATCACTGAAAAACTGACTTTAATATTTACTCAGGTTAACTTTATCTTATACAAAAACTAGTTTGATAACCTGTTACATCTGAGTGTGACAAATATGCAGCAAGTACAGGTTAAAACCTATACATAGAGATGCATGTGTAGGGCTGACCTTAGCGCTCAGCCAATAGGACATTTTTGATGGTGTCATATGATTTTAACCCATTACAATTTTAGTTAATAATTTTGTGTGATCTTCTGCTTTTTATTGCAAGACATCAGTATCACATGGAACACGCTCACATGCAAACAGTCTCACCAAAGCGCTCCCTACTGGCTACAGGCTATGCCACAAATGTGTCATATCTTCATTCCTCTTTTTGAGTTTAACCTATTGAGCTCTGATTTTGACAGAAAGCCCCAGCACAGAACTGTTTCATTGAAGGATGTCTCAGTGGCAATCAGGTGTTTGATAAGAGAGTTGCACATACTTCCTGTCAAATTGGAAGTATGTGCAACTCTCTTATCAAACACCTGATTGACTTAGAATCTCACATTTACTATCAAGGTCTGCCCCTCTACAAAACAAAGGTTAATTTCATTGTTTGATGTAGCACCCCCTATTGGCAACAGGAAGTAGCACAAGTGGACCATTTCTTTATTGGAGAGCAATTTGTTATCTCACCACTTCACAGAAAGTCTTAAAGTTCTGATTTGCTTTAAATCTCACATGATTAGGGTCTGCCCCTCTACAAAAATGTATGTTTAAATGTGTATTACATGATTTTGATAATGCACCATCTACTGTAGGAAGGCAGAAGAATCTTTAACATACAGTGCTTAACAAATTTATTAGACCTTCCTAACCCTAACCAAAGTCAGGTTTCTGCCACGCTGCCCTAAATTAACAGCATTGGTAATTACCAAAATCATTTTGATGTTTCTGCAATGGTTAATACACCAATATGTAGAAGCTCTTTCACCCAAATGATATTTTTAATGCTAAAATAGAATTATTATTGTTATTGATGAATTTTCAAATTTACTGATTTATAACAAAACTGAAAAAATAGTAAAGCACATTAATATTTCTTGATTAATATGTCAAATTATAGTTATTTACTGTCATTCCTGAACAGAAAAATGAGTTTTAGTGGTTGAATGTTATGCTTGATTCATTTCTGACTTCTCAGAGAAGCCCAGTGAGCCGGCTCACATTTGGGTGAATTCAGTTTGAAATTCCTCATTCCTGTTCAAAATGGTAAAACATGGAGAGCTGACTGAAAATGAAAGAGTCCGCATTAAAGCACTTCATGATGCTGGATGGTCTCTGAGACAGATATGACAGGTGGTCTAAGACATTTGTTAAGGACTGTATAATCTCCTCTTTTTCCTCATTTAACATGATAAATAGCAGTCCTAAGAAGATTAATATGCTTTACTCTGCTGCAGCACACAGCATGGTTGGGTACACCGGACATGCAATGGGGTGTGAGGGCCCTTCAGTGCTGCTTGCAGCCTGAGTTGTGGTTGAATCTCACTGATGTTTATGGGAAATATGTCAGCAGATAGACAAAGAATACTGATACATTAAAGACAGCAAATTTGCACATTATGCAATTAAATGGGGGAGAAAAGCTTTATTTTATGCTTTCTGTGACTTTCTGTGACTCTTTGGGTTTTGGTTTCACAGCAATAATGACTTTGCAACACCTTAAACGTCTAAAGATCACTCCTCTGATCTGGGGCAGATTCAGACCATAAACTAGAGGGTTATTGATGGGAGGAATGATCAGATATTCCAGAGATAAAACAACTATTACTAATGTATTTTTCTGATCCAACCTCAGTTGAGTCAGTGCAAAGTCACAGTAACATGAGATGCAGTAATTTACAAATGAGACTATGTGAGGCAGGCAGGTCTGTAAGGCCTTTCCTCTGACGTCAGACGAGCCTCTCCTGCAGACCAGCAGGATGCGCAGGTAGGTGTAGAGGATAAAGGACATTGTGATGAAGACTATTGTCATACTTACAGTTTCACTTAAAATAATCCTCTTTGTTGTGTCCTCACATGACAGCCGCAACAAAGGTCTGTAAGCGCAGAAAATCTTGTGCAACTTATTGCCACAAAAGGGAATAGAGGGGAGTTGATGTATTACATTGCCAATAATAGTTGCGGGGAAGAGAACAGAAAACAATATAAGACAGAGCACCGTCTTAGCTGTCATTTTACTGTGATAGTGTAAAGGCTGACAAATAGCAACAAATCTGTCATAGGCCATGATGACGAGGAGAGTTAGCTCGTGTGTCAGATAAGTTCCAACAACATAAACCTGAGTGAAACAAGCTGCTCTGGGAATGAAATGATCATCAGACACAATGTCCATGAGAAACCTGGGGAAGAAGGCGGCTGAGCCGTACAGAGAGTTTACAGACAGACAGCAGATAAAAATATACATGGGCTGATGCAGAGACTTGTCCAGGAACACTGCCAGAACAATCACAACGTTAGCAGAGATTATAGTCATGTAGATCAGCAGACACAGACTGAAGAACAGATATCTGAGGGACCCATAATCTGCAAACAGAGAGAACTGGAAATATGAAGGATTCACACTCATGTTACTCTTCATCTTCTTAAAGGACAAAAACAGAGCTAGATGAGGAGAAGTGAGAGTGAAGAAAGGCAGAGAAACGACCGATTATAAGAAGGACAGAAAGGTGAGTAACTTAAAATAAAAGTCTCTAACATTTATGTTTACATGATATATTACACACCTGAGCTTCCAGGAAAATGACATCAAGTGTTGAAATAATTGCAGCCTGTGTTTGAGGATTGATAAAAAGGATTAAAAGAAGAATGTCAACATTTCATGTCAGTTATACACATGCAGATATGATGTACCTGTGTTATCAATGCAAAAACACAACCTTCAGATCCTTCACTCTTTAACAGCTTCTGTCATCAATCACATCAAAACATAAGTCATGACAGAAAAACATCTTAAACTGCTCTGTCTGACCACAACAGTCACACAGCAGTGAGTCAAACAGACATGTTAGAAACAGTCTTTGCATCAGTGCATGGTCCTCCTCAGCAGAGACAAACACCTCTCAGCATCCTTCCCACATGTAGGCTCTACCATCACTTTTATTCTCGTCTTCAGTCACTAGAGAGTGAACATGTACCTACAGGGCCTAAAGAGAGATGATGTAACTCCAGTTGTCATGTGTACAGAAGTTCCTAACTTTCTCTCTAACATTGATTGTATCATTAGTTCTCAATCTTTAAGCCATGTTGATATCCAGTGATTTCTGCGTACCATTTTATAAATTCGATGAATTTCTCTCTGGTTTCTCTCATGCTTGTACAGTTGAAAATGGATTTTGGCCACAGTTACACAAAAAAAATCACTGGACCTAGGAAATGTGTTTGTCTGTTATGACCAAGATTTCACAACATGTGACTGTGTTTCTTTACAGTAATCTACTGTGTTCACACCTACTGTGAAAAGAACAAATGACATTATGTGATGTAGCATAAACTCACAGTGTCCAGTGAAAACACTGGGCAGATAGAACCCAGCTAGAGAGAGGAGTTCAGTTAAAGTTGGTGATTCAGTTGATTTGGCTCAGACCAAAAGTCCGCTCTTTCTGCTTTTCATACACTGACAGAAATTGGAGTACGCCTCCATTTATGTTCCCTAAGGTACAAAGGCACAGAGGATTTTCCCCTCAGGTTCTTGTTTCTGACATTATAGTACTCCCCTTTTTTGGTAAAAAGAGTACATATGAGGTCAAAAATGATCAACGGTCTGTTTGTACATCATTTAATCAACCTAAAGGGGTACAACATACAAACAGGGCTACAATGGCAATGTATAATTGTTGGTGTAATGTTGCTTATTCATTTAGAAAAAAAATAAAATCATCGAGGGATTGAACCCCAGAGAACAAATCCATGAAATAAAAAAAGTTGAAATATTGTTTATCAGGCCTATTTAATTAGTGGCCCAGGGGCCACATGTGGCCCAGAGCCAACCACTTAGTGGCCCAGCCTGTGGTCACGCCAGAGATGCAGAGAGCAACCTGTTTCACAATTTTTCACAACTTCCCACGGTACTGTAGACCATGAATGCAACACTCCACATGGCCTAGAAACAGTCTACCTACAATGCACTGTGTTGTTTTGAAGCGGGGCGATGCTGACAGAAGTAGCCCCGAGATACCGAGTATCGTTGTGATGACGTCATCTCCATGCTATCCCCAGGTGAACTGGCTCTATGGTCTAAAATCTACATTAGTTTGATAAAAGGCTGATAATAATGCAGTTATACTTTTGCTAAATCAACGGTTCAGCTGCTGTTCTGCTGAAGTGGCAGAGTTACTGGTTCTTATTGGATTGTTCTGTTGACCGTCGGACCGTTAGCAGGTTGACAGTTTGTTTGTTTGCGTGCTAACTTGAGACTATCAAGTGATGCGGGCGTGTCTCCCCCTCTTTGTCTTTGAAGGGATATTTGGGGATTTTTGAGGTTGGGTGGTATGAGCTGCTTGGCTATAGTAGTGGCGTTAGCCTCCAGTGATTTCTGTGAAAGTTGATCCTGTGATTATTATGAGCTCATGGTGGCTATAAATGGAAACATTCTATCCCCATAGTTTAACGAATTCAAAGGAAAAATGTTCTGAGAAAAGATGTTGGTTCGCCTGTATGCTGTCTCAAATAAGTACAAAGCACATCATTTCTCCCCAATAAAACCCCTCTGTGTCAGGCACTAATTTATGATGCAGCTTTCACCATTTTGTCTCCTTCCGCTGTGCACTGATATCCTCTGATCAGCTGTGTGGGTCTGCAGGCCTCTGCAGGGATAATAACACCACACCAAGCTAGAACAAAGATGATATGGGTGATTTCGACTCGAGCAGTGATGATGATGTGCTGTTTACTGTGGACAACAGGATATTTGTATGAACCGGAGTACACAGAAAACAAACTTCTACAGATGGAGAGTCAGTGGGCTGAAACAGAAGCAGAGAAACTTCATTTGAAAGTTTTGAGCCGGAGAGATCCTGAGTTACCTGTTGGTGTAGGTGTGGAAAATGCAAACCCATGCTCAGATCTCCCCTCCTCTGATGTCCAGTGGTCTCTTGTCTGTGTAATAAATGTAGTTTGGGCCAGCTGCTCCACTTTTGTTGCCTTTTTGCTGCCATACAGTTCATGGATTCTTGTGGCAATAGTTCTCCTCGTAGGTGTTCTTTTGTACAGGTTATCTGAGGTGATCTGGATGATTTCTCTAAGCCCCTTGTTGTCAGTGATGTTGATGGTCTGCAGTCTCTGGTGACCAAGTACTGATTGCATTAGTGAGCTTAGACTTTGTCATTATGTAGACAAATCCAGGTCTGCTGGACCCCGCGGGTGTAGCTTGATAACCATGGCTTGATCCTGTGTTGTTAGCTCCTTTGCTAACATTAGCAAATAGGTCCTTTGCCTGGAGGTGGTACTTAAGAGTCGTTGTGCTTCTGTGTAAAGACAGTTTATCACTGCAGTATCTACCCACAATTTTGGTTTTAACTTAACTTTTATTCACCAACTTTTTAAAGGCCTTTAATGATCCAAAAGTGAAGACTGGTCTGGGTTGTCAAAAGTCAAAACTCTCTGGAGCCAAACTCTTGGAGGGGGCTGGACTCTCTTCCATTTAGGAGTTGTTCTGGGTGGGAGCCACAAGCCAAGTGTGGGGATGATCTTAAGCCCCCAGCTGTGTTCTGTTGGGGTTTCCCCATTGAATGAGAGAGTCACCTCTTATTATTGAGATCATCGATCGGAGCGCAGTTACTGTACGCACCAAAGACCAGTTCAGAGTACTTAGCCTTGGACTTGCTACTTGTGCAATGGCCACAACAACTATGTCCAAGCATAGGGATGTTCCTAAGTGAGCCATGTAGCAGAATACCTAGGCCAAAGAATGATGATTGAGTTTGTTGTTGTATCATCTGATCTTCAGTCACAGACTTGGAAACTCAGGTGAAGAGAGCAGCTGGTGAATAGGATAAGATGGTGGGAAAGGCTGCCAGACAGACTTGGCAGACCTAAACTGGTAGTAAAGGTGAACAAGGAGTGTTAGGCAGAGGCCAATGTCTATAAGGTTTCCAGCTCCCACCTTCAGAAGTTCTCTTGACTCACAGGGGATGCTTGGACCATGAAGTCCCAGTGGTCTCATTTCAACAGCTCCACTTTGGAAGCAGCTGCAAGGAGTTGTGGTAAGATGGCCATCAGTGCCTGTTGTGTCAAAAACCTAAGAACCTGCTGGCAGACATCACCCGAAAGTTAAGCTTTCAGACCGAAGACAACAACCCTCTGGGCTGTGCTTGCCACCTGGGTTTTCAAAAGCAGCAGACAGGTTATGTCTATGGAGATGTACTTTAAGTTGGTACCAAAGATGTTCTGGCAAACTGTCAGGCAACTCAGAAGCAGAGGTCTGGTCCCAGCTCAGCCTGTTCTCAACAGTGGTGGAGATCTGCTGACTCAGACTGGGGATGATGTTGGGCAATGAAGGAACACTATAAGGAACTCTTTGATCCCACTATTACATTCTACATTGAAAAAGCAGAGTCTGATGACCCAGGGTAAGATTTTCTATGTATTCTTGGCAGAGGTCAGAGAGGTGGTCTCAGCAGCTGTGGGGAATTGCTGACCTAGACCTGGGACTTTGTTGGACAGTTGAGGCAACACTTTGAGGAGGTACTTAATCCAGCTAAAATTTTCCAAGAGATGGAGGAGGACTCTGATGATCCAGAGGAATGGCTATCTGTGTACTTGGCAAAGGTTGCTGAGGTAGTCAAGAAGCCCCCCAATGGCAAAGTGCCAGGTGCAGGGGAAGTTTTCCCTGAGATACTGAAGGCTTTGGATGTTGTTGGACTGTCTTGGCTATGGAGTGGCAGACCAGGATGGTGGTTCCCACTTTTTTTTCAAAAGGTGAACCTGAGAGTGTGCTTGAATTATCAGGGTACTGAACAACCCCCCAACCCTCACCTAGGTCATGAACTGTGGGTAATTGAAAGTATGAGATTGCTAATACAAGCAGCAAAAATTAGTTTTCTCCAGAGGGTGACTGGACTCAGCCTTAGAAATAGGGCGAGGAGTTCAGACATCTGTAGAGAACTAGGAGTAGAGCCGCTACTCCCTCACATTGAAAGGAGCCAGTTGAGGTGGTTTAGGCATCTGATCAGGATGCCTTCTGGGGGCCACCCTTTGGAGGTCTTCTGGGCACATCCAGCTGGGAGGAGACCTTGAATGTGCGCGAGGGATGAATTTATCCTGTCTGGTCTGGGAACTCCTGGGGAACCGCCAGAAGGAGTTGGAAAATGTTGCTGGGGATGCCTGGATGGTTGGATGGATAAATTGATGGATGAGGTCTTGATGTGTTTTGTTGTCTTGCAGTTATGTCCCATGGTGGGGTCATATGTGGGGTGCTGTGGGAATGTGGGGTCCTGGGCCAAAGATGGCATGCCATCTGGTCCCTGTGTAGCCAAAGTGAAGGCTGTGTAGACATTGTTGGCAATTACTCAGGCACATTCTTGATGTGTGCCTCCTTCCATCAGTGCAACCCCAATCACTCTGACCCTACGATCCAACTGCCATAAGCAGAATCTGGACTCATTTCTGAACATAACGTTCTTCCACATGTTCAGGTTCCAGTGCATGTGTATTAATGTTATACACCAGTACAAATGGGCCTGATAGTGAAAGGCAGTCATGCCAGGCCTCCTGACAGCCCCATGAGACTGGAGATAGGCTGTGTCTGTTCCAGATTGTTCGGGCAGAGAGCCGTCGGCCATACAGTCCTGCAAACTTTAACTGCAAATCTGTAGAAGACAGCCTATGATCCTCAGTGCTCACAGAGTGAGGAAACGGTCTTCTTGGGGTGTTGTCTGCTTGGGATGCCCACTGGCTGGCCTGTCTCTGACATCCTCAATTATATGGAATTAAGCCTGCAGTTTGGAGACGGTACTAGGGCTCACTCCAAATAATGCCGCAGCTTGGTTTTGTGGAACCCCAGCTTAAAGTTTCCCTATCCCATGGGCCCTATCCAGATAATATAGCATACCAATTTTCTTCTGCCTACTGTAGTAGCACTCATGCTCACAGGTGCTGACAATCAGGTGCCAACATGTGGTGCTATCCATTGATGAGCATTGACAGCTTTGAGCTGAAGAATTGTGTCTATGTGTTGACACAAGTCAGAATATAACACATTTGAGACATCAATGTGGATATTATTCTTTAACAGCCATCTCCAAGCTAACACTCTGCAGAACAAGGAGAGTGAAGAAAGCAAGGAAATATCTCATGCAAAACTCTAAATGCTCTCTTATCTACCTGTTTCCTTGCTCTTTGCTCATCTGCCGCGCACTGAGCTGAATCAGGATACTACAATATGAGCCCATATAATCAGGTTGCATGCTCACATCATGTGCAATTAGGACACAGTGTAAAGAAGTGTCCTCCTGATGTCACTGAAGATTATCACTCAATAAAGTCACATCATAAAGGAAGCATGTTATTGTAGACATCAGAGCAGTAACTCAGTATTAAATAAGAGAAAAAGCAGGAATTCACATTCTTTGACTCTGGGACAGACAGATAATGTCGATCGTGCTTGGAACTCTGATCAGGCTCTAGATTATATGCTGTGAGCGATAACTCTCCTCTATGAACCACTTTTTCTCTCTCTCTCCTCACGTGGCTCTGAATAGTTAATGTAGCTGATGGTCAGGGGAAATAATTTTGGTGTCAGATCAGATATCGTATAAATCTGTAACTATTTTACAGCCTAAAAAACAACACTTATGCATACTGAGGCATCAACGGTGGATGCTTCGTGTGATAACATCGGCGCGTGACGTATCAGTGCCCAGGCCTGGATGCATTGAACAGTGTGAGTGCGGGCCAAAGGGGGGACAGAGGAGGGGTGAAATGGGCTTCAGCATGGTTAGAATACGGCACGGTACGGATGGCCTAGTGTGAGTACACCCTAACAGACGAAAACAGCTTTAGATAATTGCTTAAATTTACTGAACCAGGAAAGCCTCTTACAAGAGGGTCCTGGCCAAGGCAGCCAGCAGCTCTTCAACAGAGGACCGTGCCTACAACATAGCAGTTACAAACACAGATCAACCGAGTCCTGAGTCACAGAGCACTAAGTCATCAGGCAAAAACATCTACAACCCTCCAACACCTTCAATCTGCTTTTAAGAACATTTAAAGAGACTGGCTCCTTGAGACAAAAATAATAATAATAATAATAAAATCAATGACAAGTTTTTCCATACACTTTTTTTTGGGCATGTTGCCTTTATTTGACAGGACAGCAGGAGACAGACAGGAAATGTTGGGGGCAAGAGTGGGGGAAGATGTGCATTAATTGTGCTGAGATTGGTGATCAATCCTGTGACTTGTGAGTTGAGGACTATATCTTCTGTATTTGGGAGACTGCTCTACCAACTCAGCTAAACTGGCGCCCATTCCTGATGACTTTTAAGGCAGCAGTAGTCATACTGTGCGTTTCCCAAAACCTGACTGATAATCAGCTAAGATACTATCATCAACACATTACATTTACTGCAGCTGGAATAATTTTTGCAATGCTTGAAACGTCTAAAGATCACTCTTCTGATCAGGGGCAGATTCAGACCATAAACTAGAGGGTTATTGATGGGAGGAATGATCAAATATTCCAGAGATAAAACGATAACTACAAATGTATTTTTCCCATCTAGCTTCACTCGAGTCAGTGCAAAGTCACAGTAACATGAGATGCAGTAATTTACAAATGAGACTATGTGAGGCAGGCAGGTCTGTAAGGCCTTTCTTCTGACAGCAGACGAGCCTCTCCTGCAGACCAGCAGGATGCGCAGGTAGGTGTAGAGGACGAAGGACATGATGATGAGGAGGGTTGTAATACCAACCATCTCATTTAATATAATCCTCATAGTCGTATCCTCACAGGAGAGATGCAACAAAGGTCTGTAAGCACAAAGAATCCTGTGCAGATTATTTCCACAGAAAGGAAGGAAGAAGAGCTGTTGTGTTAAAATGCCAATCACAAATGCTGGGTAGAGAACAGACACAATAATTAGACAGAGCACCGTCTTAGCTGTCATTTTACTGTGATAGTGTAAAGGCTGACAAATAGCAACAAATCTGTCATAGGCCATGATGGTGAGGAGAGTTAGTTCTTGAACCACAAAAGTGCTGGTAACATAAACCTGAGTGAAACAAGCTGCTCTGGGAATGAAATGATCATCAGACACAATGTCCATGAGAAACCTGGGGAAGAAGGCGGCTGAGCCGTACAGAGAGTTTACAGACAGACAGCAGATAAAAATATACATGGGCTGATGCAGAGACTTGTCCAGGAACACTGCCAGAACAATCACAACGTTAGCAGAGATTATAGTCATGTAGATCAGCAGACACAGACTGAAGAACAGATATCTGAGGGACCCATAATCTGCAAACAGAGAGAACTGGAAATATGAAGGATTCACACTCATGTTACTCTTCATCTTCTTAAAGGACAAAAACAGAGCTAGATGAGGAGAAATGAGAGTGAAGACAGGCAGAGAAACGACTGATTATAAGAAGGACAGAAAGGTGAGTAACTTAAAATAAAAGTCTCTAACATTTATGTTTACATGATATATTACACACCTGAGCTTCCAGGAAAATGACATCAAGTGTTGAAATAATTGCAGCCTGTGTTTGAGGATTGATAAAAAGGATTAAAAGAAGAATGTCAACATTTCATGTCAGTTATACACATGCAGATATGATGTACCTGTGTTATCAATGCAAAAACACAACCTTCAGATCCTTCACTCTTTAACAGCTTCTGTCATCAATCACATCAAAACATAAGTCATGACAGAAAAACATCTTAAACTGCTCTGTCTGACCACAACAGTCACACAGCAGTGAGTCAAACAGACATGTTAGAAACAGTCTTTGCATCAGTGCATGGTCCTCCTCAGCAGAGACAAACACCTCTCAGCATCCTTCCCACATGTAGGCTCTACCATCACTTTTATTCTCGTCTTCAGTCACTAGAGAGTGAACATGTACCTACAGGGCCTAAAGAGAGATGATGTAACTCCAGTTGTCATGTGTACAGAAGTTCCTAACTTTCTCTCTAACATTGATTGTATCATTAGTTCTCAATCTTTAAGCCATGTTGATATCCAGTGATTTCTGCGTACCATTTTATAAATTCGATGAATTTCTCTCCGGTTTCTCTCATGCTTGTCATACATTTGAAAAGTATTAAGATGAACAGAAGGGTCTAATGAGTACAGTTGAACGTGGATTTTGGCCACAGTTACACCAGAAAATTTACTGGAAACCAAATTATTTTTTGTATTTTAGAAAATACCCATGTTTAAATGACAGTGTTTTTAAAATTAGCCAGCATGCTCAAACATCCCCAAAAACCACTCAAAATTCTGATGTAAACTGTAAATGCCATGTCAGTAGTAAGTAAACTGTAAAACTTACCAGGATTTCACAATATTTAGCAGTCATATTATACAGTAAACATGCTTTAACTGTAATGTGTGCAGTATTTTATTGTAATTGTAATTCAAATTTTACAATAAGTAAGGAAATTTGCTTGTCTGTTATGACCAAGATTTCACAACATTTGACTGTGTTTCTTTACAGTAATCTACTGTGTTCACACCAGGGCTGGGCAATTAATTGGGAATGAGATTAAAACGTTATATGGCCTGCTGCAGTTTACAAATTGCAGAAGTTGCAATATTTCTTAAAACTTAATATATGTCAAAATAGCAGTTTAATACATTCTTTTTTTTTTTTTTTCAGCAGTTTTACAAACCAAAATGAACCAGACCTCAGGCTCAAGTGGACTTGGATCCGGGACAGGCACCTAGTGTAAAAGCCACCCAATTCTGAATGAAATTGTGACCCCCAGATACGGATCAGACTAAATCGTGAGATATTTAAGGATTTACATCTCTAATTTATGGGTGAGCAGTGATCTGTATTGGGAGCAAAACAACTGATCGGGGCATCCCTGATCATGATGATAAAATAGACACTCCATAAATAACATAATCCTGAAACGTTTGCTCCGATACATTTCTACAGTGTAGTTGTGCTTTATGGTAAAAATATTTAAATTACTTAAAGATACTGGGTAGTAGGGCTGGGCAATTAATTGCAAATGAGATTAAATCTCATAAAATATGGCCTGCTGCAATGAACAAATTACAGAAGTTGCGGTAACACTTTACAATAAGGGTCCCTTTATTAATATTAGTCAATGCATTATTAAGCATTAATTAACAGTTTAGTAATATTTATTAAACATTATAATGTATTAAATAACATTAATTAAACCATTAGTTAATGCACTAATTAGCAGTTAATTAATGTCTACTGCTCAGAGTTAATTAACTTTAGTTAATGCATTATTAAGCATTAATTAACAGTTTAATATTTATTAATCATTATCATGTATTAAATAACATTAACACATTAGTTAATGCATTAATTACTAGTTAATTAACGTTTGTTAATGCATTATTAAGCATTAATTAACAGTCTAATAATTTTTTGAACATTATAATGCATTAAATAACATTAATAAAAACATTAGTTTGCATTAATTAACAGTTAATTAACGTTAGTTAATGCATTATTAAGCATTAATTAACAGTTTAATGTGTAGTAATCATTATAATGTATTAAATAACATTCATTAAAACATTAGTTAATGCATTAATTAGCAGTTAATTAATGTCTACTGCTCAGAATTTATTAATACATTATTAAACGTTAATAAAAGTTACATAATGTAATCCTATAAGCTATACTTAACCATAGTTAACCATTAGTGAATGCTTTTCGGACCCTTATTGTAAAGTGTAACACATGTAACCCTTAGGTAACACATAAGCGTAACCACTACTAGTTAAAATGTAGTTGAAGCAAAACATATAAAAAATTTTACACATTTTATTCAAAACAGATTATCACAGATAACATCTCAACTAGCACAGAGGACAGCTTTGAACAAACATGAACATGTCTTATTTAGTAACATGACAATATGGTGAGGGGACATGAACATAGCAGCGCAGTGTGTGTATGTGTGTGTCTATGCTGCAGAGCCATATCAGACTGCCCTCTGTTTACCCTGCCTGGTAAAGTCCGCTCCCTGTCCATCAGTCTTCCGGCTCAGTTAGTCTACAGGTCTATCTACCCAATCTGTTAGTCTCTGTGTATGTCAGTCTACCTGTGTCAGTCTGCCCCTGTCAGTTTCCACACTGCCCTTCCCCCCAGTCTGTCACTGACCACCCCCCGTCAGTCTCCCCACTGTCTGTCTGTCTATCTCTGTCAGTCTCCCTGCTGTCTCCCACCTCTCTGTCAGTCTCCCCACTGTCTGTTAGTGTAAACTTTTTTTTGTTATGCGCAGGAGCTTTCTATCATCCTTCATTTTATTTATTGTAGCAGAAATGACTTGGTTGGCCTTTATAACCTCCCTGCATCTTTTAGCAAAGTCTGCCACTGTCCCCCTTTCTTCACCTGATCATATTCTTCTGGACCAGCTATTGCGAGTTCGACAATCTTCACAATGGTAAGTCTATATAAATATATATATATATATATATATATATATATATATGTATATATATATATATATTGTATATGTCTGTTGATCTTTTTCCCTCTCAGCCATATTCACACTCACTCTTTAATATCAGTTCTAATATACCAAGACCATTTTATTTAAATATCCTGAAAGTAGCCTAGAATCTTCACTCACCATCAGAGAGCTGAGTCCTGCAAATATCATGCTCTGATGTGACATCTGAAGGTTTTTCCTCCAGGAACTCGGCACGTGCTTTCCACTTGTCCCTTTCCTTTCTCAGGGTGTCCATGGCAGCTTTGGTAGTTGGGGCCTCTGTAGTCTTATCACCTATTTAGAACAGAACATAGCAATTCCACATTTATCTAAATTTGTCTGGTTAAATGATGGTGTGTATTCAAGCTTCCCTCCCTAATGTTAATGTTAGCTGTAACACTTTATTTGAAGGGTGATGAGACTGACATGACACTATCATAGACATGATAGAGCACATGAAGGAATCTTGATGAATGTTGTCATTAAGGCTGTTAAAAATACATCATTTCATGTTATTACTGAAATTTAAGTTTACAGATACTGTATTATTACTTTTACATTTGTGCGCAGTGTGATTCTCTGAGTATATTTTTCTAAAATGAGAGGCTGAAATTTAAGTTTACAATGATTTTACTGAGATATGAAAGTAATAATTTCAAATTTGTTTCATATTTTGCTGTAATGGATTTTCACTCCTGTTCCATCCAACTCCCACAAAAATAATCCTGCACCGTCCCAATACCATGACGAGTGATAGAAAATCCACCGGAATCCCACAGGACCCACAGGATTCCCAAAAAAATGTCAGCCTCTACTAGGTATATGAGCATTAGCTTCTACACACCCTTTTACATGACTGAGAAGTCAGTCTTTGAAATGTACCTATATAAACGTCCTCTTCTCCATTATTCAAGTATCACTCAATTATGACACCATCTTTTTGCAAAGTTGACATTTTGTCAGAATGATGTATTTGTTATGACAACTTGACTTGTTAACTTTGCAAAAAAGTCTCATAAAGTTAACGTTAAGAGCTAACGTAGTTACATTAATCTCACCATGTTTTCCAGATGAATTTCCCTTTTCCGCTTTTTCCTTCCGTGTGTTTAGCCTGGTCCTTTGAGGAGGCGAGATGTCAAGCTCATCCATCTTGAAACTTGTGCTCCTGCACCCTGGATGCCGAGGTCTGAGCGGTTAATGCGCGCGAAGAGAAAGTTATGCTGCGTTCTAGCCAACTCGGAACTCAGCCAGCTCCGACCTCCTACTTTAAAAGTGCACCGACCAAATGTCGGTGCTTCCACTCGGGAAATTCAGAGACTTCTTGGAGAATCAGTTGTTTGACATCAAACCACAATGACTAATGTCAATGTCTGGAACGCTTTGAAGACAGAAATAGGAGTTTTCTATGGGGAAATCCAGAGTTCTGAGTTGTCATGAATGCAGCACTAGCGCGTTTTAGCACGCAGAACTCGGGAGTTATCGCAGGGACCAGTCGAACTGCCATAGTGTATATCCATGGAGTATATCCATCCACCTAGCTGCACAGAAGCACAGCATGCGTGGGTTAAAGTTAGCAACCAAGTTGAGAGCGCTGACAGAAGGCATAAAAACCACAAAGAAACACCTCAAACTAATTGAATGGCTCCAAAAGAAAAAATACTGAGACGGAAAATCAAGTGCAATCGGTGTCACCTTAAAATGAAACTGAAGCAAAAGATAGCCTCCATGGACCGATTTGAATGGTAAGTAACTGTAGCTAATATTGTGGGATAACTTTTGTGGTCATCATTATTATTATCAGGGCTTGACATTTACACCCACCAACTAGCCATATGCAGGTGGATTTCGGTCATGGCGGGTAGCAGCGTGACTCTAACTAGCCACGATGGCGGGTTGAATTTATTAGTGTCACACTCTGCTTCACTCCGAAAGTGCTTGTCTGTTAGCCCTTATGATTTAGACTTGTTACAGAGAGGCTGTTCGGCACATAAAGGCTCAAATTTCCCTCCAAAATAACTGAAAGGTGTCTGGTCTCTTTATCCATTCATGCGTATTTTACGCAGCGCCAAGGGCTTTGATGCTGCATGACACACACAAACGTGACACTCGCAGACATATACGGACACACACTCGCACTGACGTGTTGGTTAGACTGAAGGCTTCTATCTGTTAGGGGAAAATGTTTCAGAATTTGCAGGATAAACTCAGACCTGAACTTTCTCTTTCTGCTATTCTCTGTGCCCATGGAGGATCAGTGCCGTTTATGCGCGTGTGTGCTCCAGCTGTGTGTCTCTGTCGCTCGTGCAAGCCAGGGCGGGCGGTGTGTCTAAATATTGTTGAATTAATACTCCATCTATATTCTTTGTTTGTTGAAGGCGATCTAAATGCTAAAAACCTCCGCAAAGGTGCGTGTACTTTAAATGTCATTGAAACTTTTAAATGTTTGTATATTCAAGGTTAACTATAAATTTGCGATTAATCGATAATTAATGGTTATAAAAGACGAGAGGAACTCTGAAACTTTAAATCAGTTCACTGAGGCAGTGAGAAACAGAGGCAGAAGGATTAAAGTCTGTAACTGATCACTTAGGAGTCCAAGAGAATTCAACTAAACTGTGATTTATATAAATATATTGAACATCAGTTGTTTAATGTTCTTCAAATGTGAGCTTCACCACCAAATGTAAGTCATCTATTATTTAAAGAGATATTTTAATTATTATTAGACACAGGTATGAAAACATTTCCTCCAGTATAGAGCAGAGGACAGGAGAAGTTGGACACTGAATATTCCCTGGTGGAGATTTGTCAGAGTGAAAAATTAGAGATGTTCTTGTAATCTGCTGTAGTTCTTTCTAATAAACAGCCGATAAACAGTATTTTAATTTTAGTATAAACTTTATATCCATTAAGAAAATAAAAATCTAAGAGTTTCGACTCTTAGATGACTGTCTCTAACAGTCTGACCCACATCTCAGTAGTGTGCTGTTTCATATGAACAGGGAGAAGTGCTTTATTAAGAGGAGAGCTGATATTGATCATATTGGTGAGGGAAAGTAGAGCACGTGTGTCATATCATACCCTTTGTACCAAATTTTTGCATATAGCTCAGAGTTTCCAAACACCAAAGTTGTGGCTAGTGGAAATACTGAGTGGCTAGTAAGTTTGCAGAACCACTAGCCACCGTGGCTGGTGAGCAAAAAAATTAATGTCAAACCCTGATTATTATTATTATAATTATTATTATTATTATTATTATTGCTACTACTACAAGCAGAACGTGGAAACTGCTGTTAACATAAAGTATTTGGGTAGTAAAACCGCCATTTGTAATGTATCCAAGCCTCCTGTATCTACATGTGTGAAGTTTTTAACACGTCAAATGATTGGAAATTGGTAGAAAATTAAGTGAATAATTGTTTTCTTGATATTGCTTAGTGCCTCTTACCCAGTTTGTCATATAGTATTGACAGTTGTACCAAGACAAGTGGTGCCTGAACCCAGCACAGAATGTCTTAGCCATGCTAATTCATACATCTGTCATTACTGTATTTCCAGGAGGTGTCAGCGACGCAAATGCAAGCGCAAGAAGTCTATTCGACACAAGTCGATTTTCACAAGATCAAAGGTGTCTCTGTTTAACTGGCTGAAATTTGTGAACAGGTTTGACTAATAATACATTTATTTTGTTTGGTGTTTGGATGTGTGTTGCCCACTAAGCTTGTGTTGTCACAATACTGAGATTTCTAACTTTGGTAATAGTTGTCTATGTTTCGAATGTTGTTGACAACACTACACTAAGTAAATCAGTGGCAGGTTACCTTTAAGTGTGCCTAAATTAATTTATGGCTTTTACTGTACATTAGTCATTGGGTTTTGACTGAAATTATTTCATAGTATTTCAAGGTTTTCTCAAGGACTGAGGTTGCGCCAGCTTGATTTCATGATGGACAACGTTACTGGGTCCTCAAGAACCCTTTCAAAAATGGCAAGCAACTGAGGGAGGTCTGTGTGACAGCGATGGAGAGGCTGCATCGGAGACCAGGACGGAGAATTGGGGGAAGGAGGCATTACATGGTGATAGATGAGTCACTTCAGGCATAAAAGAAAGGTAACTTTTTATATTAACTGCTACAAATTGTTAACCCTCTGGTATCACTTCAATATACTAACCTTTAAGGCCATTAAGGATAAAAATGTAAACTTCAAAAAACTTTGATAAAAACATTATATATACATATTTTTTCCCACTTTATTGGGTTCAATCTGTTAATCAACTTCAGTCCTGATCAAAACTACCAATTGTTTAAATACTTTTGGCAATTTAACCCTTTAAATCCCAGTTTGATAACATGATGTCACAGCTGTTTTTTATGAAAAAAAAAAACACAAAAATTAGTTATTTTCTATATAATAAACAATTTTTGGCTTAGTTTTTTTAATCACAGTCTTGGATATGTCAAAGATTAAGAACAAAAAGATTTATTTTTGGGCATTTTTGAGCCTTTATTAGATCGAGGAGGACAGTGGATAGAGTTGGAAACAGGTCAAGAGTGGGGGAGAGACATGCGGTGAAGGGCCTCAGGCCGGAGTCGAGCCCGGGCCGCCCGTGTACATGGGGAGCGCCTTTAACCACTAGGCCACCTGCTTCCCAGAACAAAATTGATTTTGATGCATTTTTACTTTGTTGTGTAGTATCAGATTTAAAATTGACTACCCTTTAAGGTCATTAAGGACAAAAATGTCCACTTCCAAAAACCGCTATAAAAATATAACAGATTAATATTTTTTTCCACTTTTTTTGGTTAAATCTTTCAATCATCTTCAGTCACAACTACCAAATATTCAATTATTTTCATGATTTTAACCCTTCAAATGCCAGTTTACATAATGATGTCACTGTTTTTCAATGAAAAAACACACAAAAATTGAGATATTTTCATATAATAAACAATTTTTGGCTGGGGCAATAGTTTTTTATCACAGTCTTGGATATGTCAAAAATTAAGAATAAAATTGATTTTGATGCATTGTATCATTGCATGCATACACACACACACACACAAGCACACACTTTTCTTCCTATAAATTGTACAGTACAGTTCCATGTTTTATTGATTCTGAAAACAGAATGGGACAGAATCATTCCTATAGAAACTCTTAAATTTGGCTATAGTAATCCATTTATAGTTATCATATTGACTTGGACAGATGTGACTACTGGATTCCATGGTAATCTTGCATTCTACTTTGTCTTATCGGATTTGTCAACTTGATATCGAAGTGGCTGTCAGTTTGATACCCAGTTGTTAAAATTCTACATATTGCACCTTTAATGAAAATGAATTTCCCCCTATTTCTGCTAACATTATTAATTTATCTGACACACTGTTAATAACCTCTTATTTCTTGTTCTGTCATTTTTCCCAAAACACAGTATGGAAGGGGCAGGATGGCTGGGGGCTGGAAGCGGAGGAAGTGGGTGCTCGGGATGCTGGGGGTGCAAAGCACTTGGAGGCGACCAGGGCGAAGACAACCAGGGCAGCGCCCTTATAGAAGGACAGGAAAGGGAACTGGTGCCACTCATAGCTCATCATGTTAAAAGGGGCTCATGTGTCATCAGTGATGAGTGGCGAGCCTATCGAAATGCTCTCCTTCAGCTGGGATACAGACATTTCACAGTAAATCACAGTGTCTCTTATGTCAATGCTGAGACATGGGCCCACACCCAGCACATAGAAAGGGCTTGGAGGTCATATAAAGAGACAGTATGGAGATTAAGGGGAAACTGCACTGAGCATCTGCTCATACACCACCTTTATGTCATCGAGTGGCACGTGTGGCTTGGAGGAAAGCATCGACATGGTCTGCTAGGCAGGTTACTCCATGACATGAGACTGAAATACAGGTAGACTAACAGACTGACAAGACAGAGACAGACAGGGGTAGACAAACAGACAGTGGGGAGACTGACATGGGAAGACTGACAGGGATAGACAGACAGTGGGGAGACTGACGGGGGGTGGTCAGTGACAGACTGGGGGGAAGGGCAGTGTGGAAACTGACAGGGGAAGACTGACACAGGTAGACTGACATACACAGAGACTAACAGATTGGGTAGATAGACCTGTAGACTAACTGAGCCGGAAGACTGATGGACAGGGAGCGGACATTACCAGGCAGGGTAAACAGAGGGCAGTCTGATATGGCTCTGCAGCATAGACACACACATTTTTATTATTACATTATTGTCATGTTACTAAATAAGACATGTTCATGTTTGTTCAAAGCTGTCCTCTGTGCTAGTTGAGATGTTATCTGTGATAATCTGTTTTGAATAAAATGTGTAAAATTTTTTTATCAGGGGCTCGGGGCAAAGACACGAGCCACTCTCCTCCTCATAGCAAAGCTGGCTATGCCACGAGCCACTATTGTTCTTCCGTGCATTTCTTTTTCTTCATCTTGTGGACAAAATTTCGCTGCGCTACACTTCCTAGGGCTTTGAGAAAACCCCTGCAAATTATACATCAAAATGTGTGGTTTGTTCCCGATTGGTGTGCTATTACTTTTCTAAGAGATTCGCCAATTTTTCGCAAAGTTATTCGCAAAAAACTGCGAAAAAAGTCCCATCTAAAACGAATGGGGAGAGGGACGATGAAACCACAAAAATAGGGTTTTTTACCACCCCTTCTGCTTCGCCATACTTTCACCGACAGAGATCATTCACACTTTAAAACGCAGATATTTTTGTTCCGTCTTCAGGAATGTCTTTGTTATGGTGAGGGGGTTTACGGTTTTCCATAGGCAAGTCTTCAAATCTCCTGTACGTTGAGTGAAAATCATGAAAAATCACCCTGCTAGAGTGGGTGATGTCATCATCTTAGAGGCTGAGAGAGCCAACACATCAACTGAGACTTTTGCGAACAACTAGTGACTACGGCCACAAATCTAACACCACACACATAAAAAATATATCAAAACGGAGGAAATCTTGTCCAGCTACTGTCAAACCAAGAACCAAAGCCATATCATGCACAGTTTTGGCGTGAGAGGACCAACTGTCCCAAGAAAATGGACATCCCGGCCATCTACTGCAATGTTACAGAATCGGATCCATTTCTTTACAAACTCAAAAAGATGCCTGTTTTTAGATCGCCCTCCTGGCCTCATTTCTTGCACAATCAACACCAAAATTATATCACTGCTAGTTCCAAGCCTGCAGATGCTCACGCCGAAATCCATTTGATGATACCATTTATGGTTTTCGCACACGGAGAGGAGAAAGAGACTGTGTTTACAAGCAAAAATCACCCAAAACTACTCTCTGCTGTCTCAGGTGTAACTGATCTGTGATCAGTGATGCGTAACCGTGCAGGCATTAATTACCATGGCAACAGCAGCTCTGGTGCTTTGATGATGTCATCGTTGATTGACACACATACAGCCCTCAATGAGCTCTGATCACGCACACACATGGAGCTGTTCCAATAAAGCAGCCCATTTAAACAATGCTTTAACAGGATGGTGGGTGGCTTCTCATCCACATACAGTCCCCCATAAAGTCTTTGGCGACGTCAGTCGCCAAAGACAGCCACACATATATCCCATATGAAGTGAATGGGAGAGATGGTGCATTTGTGTGTGTGTTAGGGCGCAAAGCGCGCATTGGTGTGTGTTTCTGTGTTCTCTTGACTTTGGTGACGTCAATCAAAATAACAACACACAATCCTTTCTCAATAAAAGTTTTTAATGTGTTCAAATGGAGCTGGAAATAATAAAATTCATCTCTTCTGCACCTGCTCTCATCAAGACCTTGACAGGAACTGCATGTCTGTATAAAATTCAAATAAAGGACTCTATTTCATAGGGAGGGTCAACACCACCAGGTATGTCAAGAAAACAGCTGAGGCTCAGTTGCCAGGTGATCAGCATCAGCTAATCAGGCCACATGACTAAAACACATGAATGAAGTCTCCTGTCATGTACAGTGTTTCTCAACCATTTCACCGTGTCATTGTCCAGCTACATGCTGCTTCAGCTTGGACTTGGACATGACCTTGTAATGACAAGTCGGCTATTGTCATAATTTCTGCTTGAGGAAATTGTCTAGTATGTTTTACTTCAACTACATTTCAACTAATAGTGGTTAAGCTTATGTGTTACGTAAGGGACACATATGTTACACTTTACAATGAGGGTCCGAAAAGCATTCAGTAATGGTTAACTATGGTTAATTAATGCTTGTGAGCAGTTAAGTATTTATTATGTTACCTAAGGGTTACATGTGTTACACTTTACAATAAGGGTCCAAAAAGCATTCACTAATGGTTAATTATGGTTAAGTATAGCTTATAGGATTACATTATGTAACTTTTATTAATGTTTAATAATGTATTAATTAACTCTGAGCAGTAGACATTAATTAACTGCTACTTAATGCATTAACTAATTTTTAAATTAATGTTATTAATACATTATATTGTTTAATAAATATTATTAAACTGTTAATGCTTAATGCATTAACTAATGTGTTAATGTTATTTAATACATTATAATGATTAATAAATATTAAACTGTTACTTAATGCTTAATAATGCATTAACTAATGTTAATTAACTCTGAGCAGTAGACATTAATTAACTGCCAATTAATACATTAACTAATGTTTTAAATAATGTTATTTAATATGTAATAATGTTTTAATAAATATTATTAAACTGTTAATTAATGCTTAATAATGCATTAACTAACGTTATTAAAGGGAACCCTATTATAAAGTGTTACCAAAGTGGCAATATTTCTTAAACTTGAAATATGTCAAAATAGCAGTTTAATACATGCATTTTTTTGCAGCAGTTTTACAAGCCTAACCTCCTCCACCCCGGCCGCCTCCTTTATAGCTTAAAGCTTGTTGAATCCTCATATTCAGATTCATGCTACTATGGATTAATTGCTTCTGAAATAATTTCATTGTTTTTAATACACAGTCATATGTGTCCATCCATATGGTTGTTTCTAGCCATGCACTCTGGAAAGTGAAAGCATGCTGCTTGACTGACTCAGGCAGTATCTTTAGAGGAGAGCCTTCTGTAGGTCATATCCATTTTGCAATGAAATGGTAAAATGCATGATGAGTGTTCCTGACTGAATGTAGGTTATAATATTGAATTATTTCAATAATTTGTTGGGAAAAAAAACGCATAAGTTAAGTAATCTAATAATGATCGCATATGAAATAGCAATTGAAATATCGGGAAAAAATTTGCAATTAGATTATTTTTGCAAATCAGTCAGCCCTAGTTCACACCTACTGTGAAAAGAACAAATGACATTATGTGATGTAGCATAAACTCACAGTGTCCAGTGAAAACACTGGGCAGATAGAACCCAGCTAGAGAGAGGAGTTCAGTTAAAGTTGGTGATTCAGTTGATTTGGCTCAGACCAAAAGTCCGCTCTTTCTGCTTTTCATACACTGACAGAAATTGGAGTACGCCTCCATTTATGTTCCCTAAGGTACAAAGGCACAGAGGATTTTCCCCTCAGGTTCTTGTTTCTGACATTATAGTACTCCCCTTTTTTGGTAAAAAGAGTACATATGAGGTCAAAAATGATCAACGGTCTGTTTGTACATCATTTAATCAACCTAAAGGGGTACAACATACAAACAGGGCTACAATGGCAATGTATAATTGTTGGTGTAATGTCGCTTATTCATTTAGAAAAAATAAAATCATCGAGGATTGAACCCCAGAGAACAAATCCATGAAATAAAAACAGTTGATATATTGTTTATCAGGCCTATTTAATTAGTGGCCCAGGGGCCACATGTGGCCCAGAGCCAACCACTTAGTGGCCCAGCCTGTGGTCACGCCAGAGATGCAGAGAGCAACCTGTTTCACAATTTTTCACAACTTCCCACGGTACTGTAGACCATGAATGCAACACTCCACATGGCCTAGAAACAGTCTACCTACAATGCACTGTGTTGTTTTGAAGCGTAGCCCCGAAATCCGAGGTTCATCGTTGTGATGACGTCATCTCCATGCTATCCCCAGGTGAACTGGCTCTATGGTCTAAAATCTACATTAGTTTGATAAAAGGCTGATAATAATGCAGTTATACTTTTGCTAAATCAACGGTTCAGCTGCTGTTCTGCTGAAGTGGCAGAGTTACTGGTTCTTATTGGATTGTTCTGTTGACCGTCGGACCGTTAGCAGGTTGACAGTTTGTTTGTTTGCGTGCTAACTTGAGACTATCAAGTGATGCGGCGTGTCTCCCCTCTTTGTCTTTGAAGGGATATTTGGGGATTTTGAGGTTGGGTGGTATGAGCTGCTTGGCTATAGTAGTGGCGTTAGCCTCCAGTGATTTCTGTGAAAGTTGATCCTGTGATTATTATGAGCTCATGGTGGCTATAAATGGAAACATTCTATCCCCATAGTTTAACGAATTCAAAGGAAAAATGTTCTGAGAAAAGATGTTGGTTCGCCTGTATGCTGTCTCAAATAAGTACAAAGCACATCATTTCTCCCCAATAAAACCCCTCTGTGTCAGGCACTAATTTATGATGCAGCTTTCACCATTTTGTCTCCTTCCGCTGTGCACTGATATCCTCTGATCAGCTGTGTGGGTCTGCAGGCCTCTGCAGGGATAATAACACCACACCAAGCTAGAACAAAGATGATATGGGTGATTTCGACTCGAGCAGTGATGATGATGTGCTGTTTACTGTGGACAACAGGATATTTGTATGAACCGGAGTACACAGAAAACAAACTTCTACAGATGGAGAGTCAGTGGGCTGAAACAGAAGCAGAGAAACTTCATTTGAAAGTTTTGAGCCGGAGAGATCCTGAGTTACCTGTTGGTGTAGGTGTGGAAAATGCAAACCCATGCTCAGATCTCCCCTCCTCTGATGTCCAGTGGTCTCTTGTCTGTGTAATAAATGTAGTTTGGGCCAGCTGCTCCACTTTTGTTGCCTTTTTGCTGCCATACAGTTCATGGATTCTTGTGGCAATAGTTCTCCTCGTAGGTGTTCTTTTGTACAGGTTATCTGAGGTGATCTGGATGATTTCTCTAAGCCCCTTGTTGTCAGTGATGTTGATGGTCTGCAGTCTCTGGTGACCAAGTACTGATTGCATTAGTGAGCTTAGACTTTGTCATTATGTAGACAAATCCAGGTCTGCTGGACCCCGCGGGTGTAGCTTGATAACCATGGCTTGATCCTGTGTTGTTAGCTCCTTTGCTAACATTAGCAAATAGGTCCTTTGCCTGGAGGTGGTACTTAAGAGTCGTTGTGCTTCTGTGTAAAGACAGTTTATCACTGCAGTATCTACCCACAATTTTGGTTTTAACTTAACTTTT
This sequence comes from Cheilinus undulatus, assembly GCF_018320785.1. Taxonomy (NCBI): domain Eukaryota; kingdom Metazoa; phylum Chordata; class Actinopteri; order Labriformes; family Labridae; genus Cheilinus; species Cheilinus undulatus. Next base: position 1,323,047 of record NC_054879.1, on the reverse strand, counting down.
ATTCACCAACTTTTTAAAGGCCTTTAATGATCCAAAAGTGAAGACTGGTCTGGGTTGTCAAAAGTCAAAACTCTCTGGAGCCAAACTCTTGGAGGGGCTGGACTCTCTTCCATTTAGGAGTTGTTCTGGGTGGGAGCCACAAGCCAAGTGTGGGGATGATCTTAAGCCCCAGCTGTGTTCTGTTGGGGTTTCATTGAATGAGAGAGTCACCTCTTATTATTGAGATCATCGATCGGAGCGCAGTTACTGTACGCACCAAAGACCAGTTCAGAGTACTTAGCCTTGGACTTGCTACTTGTGCAATGGCCACAACAACTATGTCCAAGCATAGGGATGTTCCTAAGTGAGCCATGTAGCAGAATACCTAGGCCAAAGAATGATGATTGAGTTTGTTGTTGTATCATCTGATCTTCAGTCACAGACTTGGAAACTCAGGTGAAGAGAGCAGCTGGTGAATAGGATAAGATGGTGGGAAAGGCTGCCAGACAGACTTGGCAGACCTAAACTGGTAGTAAAGGTGAACAAGGAGTGTTAGGCAGAGGCCAATGTCTATAAGGTTTCCAGCTCCCACCTTCAGAAGTTCTCTTGACTCACAGGGGATGCTTGGACCATGAAGTCCCAGTGGTCTCATTTCAACAGCTCCACTTTGGAAGCAGCTGCAAGGAGTTGTGGTAAGATGGCCATCAGTGCCTGTTGTGTCAGTCAGTCAGTCAGTATACATAGAGATGCATGTGTAGGGCTGACCTCAGCGCTCAGCCAATAGGACATTTTTGATGGTGCCATATGATTTTAACCCGTTATAATTTTAGTAAATAACTTTGTGTGATCTTCTGCTTTTTATTGCAAGACATCAGTATCACACGGAACAGGCTCACATGCAAACAATCTCACTATAGCGCCCCCTACTGGCAACAGGCTATGCCACAAATGGGTCATATCTTCATTCCTCTTTTTGAGTTTAACCTATTGAGCTCTGATTTTGACAGAAAGCCCCAGCACAGAACTGTTTCATTGAAGGATGTCTCAGTGGAGATGGCGAGCATTTCAATAGCTCGCCAATTTGACAGGAAGTATGTGCAACTCTCTTATCAAACACCTGATTGCCTCAGAATCTCACATTTACTATCAAGGTCTGCCCCTCTACAAAACAAAGGTTAATTTCATTGTTTGATGTAGCACCCCCTATTGGCAACAGGAAGTGGCACAAGTGGACCATTTCTTTATTGGAGAGCAATTTGTTATCTCACCACTTCACAGAAAGTCTTAAAGTTCTGATTTGCTTTAAATCTCACATGATTAGGGTCTGCCCCTCTACAAAAATGTATGTTTAAATGTGTATTACATGATTTTGATAATGCACCATCTACTGTAGGAAGGCAGAAGAATCTTTAACATATAATCTCCTTTTTTTCCTCATTTAACATGATAAATAGCAGTCCTAAGAAGATTAATATGCTTTACTCTGCTGCAGCACACAGCACGGTTGGGTACACCTGACATGTGCTGGGGTGTGAGGGCCCTTCAGTGCTGCTTTGTGGTTGAATCTTACTGATGTTTATGGGAAATATGTCAGCAGATAGACAAAGAATACTGTTACATTAAAGACAGCAAATTCACACATCATGTAATTAAATGGGGAAGAAAAACTTTATTTTATGCTTTCTTTGCCTTTCTGTGACTCTTTGGGTTTTGGTTTCACAGCAATAATGACTTTGCAACACCTTAAACGTCTAAAGATCACTCCTCTGATCTGGGGCAGACTCAGACCATAAACTAGAGGGTTATTGATGGGAGGAATGATCAGATATTCCAGAGATAAAACAACTATTACTAATGTATTTTTCTGATCCAACCTCAGTTGAGTCAGTGCAAAGTCACAGTAACATGAGATGCAGTAATTTACAAATGAGACTATGTGAGGCAGGCAGGTCTGTAAGGCCTTTCCTCTGACGTCAGACGAGCCTCTCCTGCAGACCAGCAGGATGCGCAGGTAGGTGTAGAGGATAAAGGACATTGTGATGAAGACTGTTGTCATACTTAGAGTCTCACCCAAAATAATCCTCTTTGTTGTGTCCTCACATGACAGCCGCAACAAAGGTCTGTAAGCGCAGAAAATCTTGTGCAACTTATTGCCACAAAACGGAATAGAGAGGAGTTGATGTATTACATTTCCACCAAGAAATACCGGATAGAGAACTGAAATAATGATCAGACAGAGCACCGTCTTAGCTGTCATTTTACTGTGATAGTGTAAAGGCTGACAAATAGCAACAAATCTGTCATAGGCCATGATGACGAGGAGAGTTAGCTCGTGTGTCAGATAAGTTCCAACAACATAAACCTGAGTGAAACAAGCTGCTCTGGGAATGAAATGATCATCAGACACAATGTCCATGAGAAACCTGGGGAAGAAGGCGGCTGAGCCGTACAGAGAGTTTACAGACAGACAGCAGATAAAAATATACATGGGCTGATGCAGAGACTTGTCCAGGAACACTGCCAGAACAATCACAACGTTAGCAGAGATTATAGTCATGTAGATCAGCAGACACAGACTGAAGAACAGATATCTGAGGGACCCATAATCTGCAAACAGAGAGAACTGGAAATATGAAGGATTCACACTCATGTTACTCTTCATCTTCTTAAAGGACAAAAACAGAGCTAGATGAGGAGAAGTGAGAGTGAAGACAGGCAGAGAAACGACCGATTATAAGAAGGACAGAAAAGTGAGTAACTTAAAATAAAAGTCTCTAACATTTATGTTTACATGATATATTACACACCTGAGCTTCCAGGAAAATGACATCAAGTGTTGAAATAATTGCAGCCTGTGTTTGAGGATTGATAAAAAGGATTAAAAGAAGAATGTCAACATTTCATGTCAGTTATACACATGCAGATATGATGTACCTGTGTTATCAATGCAAAAACACAACCTTCAGATCCTTCACTCTTTAACAGCTTCTGTCATCAATCACATCAAAACATAAGTCATGACAGAAAAACATCTTAAACTGCTCTGTCTGACCACAACAGTCACACAGCAGTGAGTCAAACAGACATGTTAGAAACAGTCATGACAGAAATAACTAAAACGCTCCAAATAACATTTACATTGACATGATATTTCAGCAGGAAAACACAAGATGAAGAAAGCACATATTTCTTCCATGTTACCGTTTAGATTGAACACATGCAGATATGATGTAGCTACTTTGTGATTGCACAGAGATGCTAAACCCTCCTGGTGTTAACCAGATCTGTCATTAATCAAAACAAAGACATCCATTCAGAAAATCTTGACAGGGTTACAGAATTTGAGCAGAGTGTTTTATAGATGGCAGAAAAAGACCATTTCATTACCATTTTCAAATGTTTACCTTCTATGGTCTGTTGAACCACAGCAGTCACACACAGCAGTGAGTCTAACAGGCTTAGTTTTAACAGTCCAAACATCCATGCATGGCACAAACACACAGCGTCCTCTCCTGATCTGATCCTCATTTTGGCTCCACCATCACTTTTATCCTCTTACACCATCACCAGAGGGTTTGAACACGTACCTACAGAGCCTAAAGAGAGGTGATGTAACTCAAGTTGTCATGTAGACAAATGTACCTAATTAGGGCCGGAGCACTGACCTCTAGTTGGCGAGGACCCTAATGTAGCTGTACACATCATTTTTATGTCAGAACAATCACTAGTGTGGGGGTTTTAACCTCACATAACTTTACAGAAAATTTCCCCCCAAAAGATATTTGGTGCATTTTGGTGCAAGTCCGTGGTGCAGAGCAAGGTTATGATAGTTTTGGATTTAAAAAAAAAAAAAAACATTCTTTTTTATTTTGTTTTCACTTTCTTTTTTCAATTTCAGTTTAGTTTTATTCATTTTCACTGCTGGTTTGTTAGTTTAGTTTTTATTTTGCAACAATGCTTTGTTTCCGTTTTGTTATTTTTAGGTTAATTTTATTTTTTTCGGATACATGTAAGGGCTGAGAGAACGTCATACATTTTAATAAACATATTCAACAGGCTACTCTTCACATTTCATTTTATTTGTTTAAAGATGATGTTTGAATACAACTCCAGACATAAAACTACCACTATGTGAAGTCTTAACCAATCAGATCAGGTAATTTTACTTCCCAGACTCTGATGTAGGTGTCAGTCAGTCTGGCTGTGTCAAAAACTATAACTAAGAAAATTTTGTCTCTATTTTTATTTTATATTCATTAATTTTGTAAGCACACTGTACAGTTTTAGTTAGTTTTAGTTTTTTCTGTAAAACCTAGTTTTGATTTAGTTTCTACAGAAGAGTATTAGGGCCACTGAAAAAAAAAATTTGAGACGAAAATTTTTTTTTCACTTGTGAGAAAAAAGTCAGAATTCTGAGATTAAAGTCAGAATTCTGAGTTTAAAGTCAGAATTCTGAGTTTAAAGTCAGAATTCTGAGATTAAAGTCAGAATTCTGAGATTAATGTCCCACATTTGGGCCCCCGCAGGGGCCCAAATGTGGGATAAAGGACTGGGTAAGAGGTACATCCATGAAAATCAGCACAAATATGTGTCATGATTAGATGATTAAGTGTCTTGGGGCCATCCTCAGGAATGCTACAGACAGCTAGAGGTCAAATGTTGTTGGCGTTTATATTTTAATGAAGTAGTCCAAGAGATTTTAGCCAATCGACTCCTGTTTTGTTCTCATACTAGACAAATGGAGATGTAAAGGTGTGTGAACTGTGAGTTTTCACCACAGGGTGGGGCTGTGACCAGAGCCCAAACTGAAACTACTTTTTTGTATATCCCTTAGGGGTTGGAGCCTATTTTGGCCATTTTTGAGAACTTTTGATTTTGCCTTAATATACCCCACAAAAAATGTTTTAACATACCCATGTTTGGTATCTTTTTTTTTTCAGCACAACTTTCTCTCTATGATTTGATAATTATTTTTTCACTTTAACCTACTTTATTACCATTTTGGGCCTAAAAATACACAAAAATCATCAAATCCAAATTTAAAAAAATACTATTTATTACAATAAAAACACAAAACATGCTCAATGAACTGTTTTGAAACTTGAAAAAGTAAAAATAGGTTGCAAATATGAACATATAAAGGTAAAATTGAAATATAGTAAACCTATATCCATATATTTTCCATTAAAACATGTATATTTACAGGCATTTTTTTTTTTATCTTTGACAGCTGTAACCCTTCAAAACAAATATTTGCAAAATTATACAAAGAACTTCAACAGTGTTTTGTATTCCCACAGTCCCCAATAGCTATTCCCAGAGTTCCAAATAGTGCAAATGTAACATAACAGGTCAAATTTAGATGAGATCCAACTATATATAAATATTTCAAACTATATACAATGGGGCAAAGTTTTTTTTTCTATCTGTGCCACTCTGCAAAGCAGTTTCTGTCCATCAGAAACAGAGCCACAGGCAGGATTGGCAGGACTTTTTTTGGGGACTTTTTTTGTCCACCTGGTGGCAGCGTTGGAAACTCCTGTGGCCTTTTGTGGCTTTCAGCCTGGCATTTACCATGGTAATGGCAACAGGAATGTGGTTGGTACTCCTCTTGGTGGGCACGCCTGTGCTGTCCACCCCACACAGCTGGGACACCAGTTCAGTTTGGAAGTCCCTGTGGGACATGGCCTTCATCTGATTTGAGGTGCTGATATCACAGTACTAAGGACTGAGACATTAGTGATGGCCATGTCCAGTGGGTAG